>NC_046627.1:29497260-29834409 GCF_900324465.2 Anabas testudineus
AGCATATACCAAACATGATTAAGAAATGAAACTATTTATTTATTACTGAAGTGTTTGAAGAGCTTCTGGCAACCAATGAGTTTGGAACTGAGCCACAGAAAGTTGAGTCAGTCTGACAGATTTGAGTTGAAAACTATGATTTGATTACTTTTAGGTACAGTATATAGAATTCACATGTAATGTAATATATGCGCTTCAATAAGACACTGGTTTATTTGATTGCCTGTAATAATATTTCCACGTGTGAGTAACACTAATATACAGTATTAAGAACTTTGAGCTTCCTCTTTCCTCCTCTTTCTCTTTCACTTTCAGATAAAGTGAGCAGTGAGGAAGCACACTGCTGCTGTGTGGGTAAAAATCTACTGCTCCAGGGCCCCTAAAGGTTTTGACTTGCCCCCGTTTTGAGCCAGACATGTACAGAGTGTGTGTGTGTGTGTGTGTGTGTCATTTCCCTCCTCCTGCCCCCGGTTTCTTCACTCGGCTCAGTTTGCGTGTCCTATGCGGGCAGCACTACTTCTTTACTCTTTTCTTTTGAGGAGGCTGGGACTATCTGACGTCACACTTTCACACATGGAACCTCCACTTCCGACTCGCTGTCAAGCAATAACTGTTAGAAGGAAAGAGGCAACAAAGCACAGATATTACCACATTCCCCACTCCCGCCTGTGAAGGAGGAGGGAGTAGGAGGCTGGTCTCTGTTTACGGGGGGAGAACAGCTCCACAGAACCACATATTGGACCTAAAAAGACAGTTCTCCACCCACTCGGACTGGGATTATGAGAGGCTTCTCTCATCTGCAACAAAAGGACCAGGGAACAAGAATGTGAGTGAGTATTTCAAGTGACTTCCAGTCATGTGTGAATGCTCACTTTGGGAGGAATTCAGGGCATGTTGAGGAATGACAGGTGAGGCGTACACAGTAGAGAGGCACAGACGTGCAGTACGTTGAACTATCCCTTCAGTAACTAGTGTTTGAGCAGCAATCATGTCACCTAACTGCAGATCAGCTTGAAGCTTCAACTCATGGATGCTGGTTGGCATCAAGTCCAGCTTTCCTAGTTAGGAGTCATTTGTTCCCAGAACGTTCTCACAGTAACCTTCTGGATTAACCACGTGGGCTTGAACAAACCTGTTGACAAGTAGTAATGTTGTTTTTGGACAGTAGCGACTTCCTCCCTCCAACTCTGTCATGAACACCATTAATTCATTGTTGTTCATTCATTGTTCAATGTTGTCCTCGTGGTGGACAAACATCGTTCACAAAGCTCCATAAAGTGGCCCATAATATGTGAATGATGGACCTTAGGGAGGCCGCAGTCAGGATTCATACCCCAGTCTCCTGTATAGAGGGCAGCGATGTTACCACTCCACTATCCAGCCAATAATATGTTAGAACATATTCTGAGATCCTCTGCAGGTCTAATACACAGTATCTTCATTTAGATTTGATTACAGTACTTAACAGTAGTTCATGTACTTTATGAAAATGCTATTATCAAAGTGTCAGTGTTGGCACTTCTACAGTAAACAGATCCTTCTGACATTTGCAACTTGCCATAGCAAGAACAGCACGTGTGCCGCTAATAACATTACTCCAACAACTAACTGGAAACCAAGGATGAAACCAGCCAAATGTCATCTGTGATTGTTTCATTTGTTTATCTGCAGGCTCAGCTTCAGGCTTGTCTACACCTTCTCTTATAACCTGTTCCAGTTTTCTGGACACACATGGATCCTGGCTAATACCATAGCCAGGTTTCTCACATTTGGTCAAGGTAGGTTTAATGAAGTCAGACACCAGGAAATGACAGTGGACAAAAACACAATGACAAATTAATAAAGCTCACTAAGAAAGACCAGCTATTCAAATAATTACTGAGAGCAGGGGTAGGATACGACTCAACAGTACAGTATATGATCTGACAGGATCTTTGACTCTGCAGATGCCTTAGCAGACACTTTCTACTCTGTGGGCCTCGTGATGAGTCTCTGCCAGCTGCTCTCCATCCTGGAGCTCTTCCACATCGCAGATGGGATTGAGAAAGCCAGGCTCCTTCCTCGCTTTGTGCAGGTGTGTGTAGCAGCTTGACCTCACAACAGAGTTTTACTATCAAACATATTAATAGCTGACGCAGCTGACAGACTGAGCATGGTTACTTGGTTCTCAGGTACTGGAGAAGAACCTCCTGCTGATCCTGGTCATCCTGCTGGAGGAGATGCAGAGCACACCAGTCGTATGCGCCCTGTTCTTCCTGTGGAACATTATGGACCTCTTACGGTGCGACAGTCCTTTTTGTTTTTTTTTATCTGGCTTGATCGGGGGGGTTAGTCCACTTGGACTCCATGACTACTAGTTAGATTTTAGTGGCAAAAGGTCAAAGGTCAAGGTCTGGACACACGTCCATGTAGAGGCATTCAACCAAAATGCTGTAATTCTAGTTTGTCCATGTACCAACACTACTGATACTAACATGTAACAGTGAAGTGTCTTCTGTTGAGTGTTGACTATGTGCTCTGACACTTGATGCTTGTAAGGAACTCGTCTTTGGAGGCTAAATATGACTCAGTTTTCTTTAAAGGCTCTTTTTCTCCATACATTCTACAAATCAGATGAAAGTCATATCCTTAAAGTCACTGGTGAGATAAAGAAAAGTCGGAGACTTTCTGTGCTTACCTACTGACAGGTGGTTTATAAAACTGTGCCCTTTGTGTGGTTTGTTGGCAGGTACCCACATGAGCTGCTGTGTGTTATGGATACACCTTCCATTGCTATGCTTTGGATTCGCTACACACTCTGGATCCCCTTGTATATCTTGTCCGTCATTATTGAAGGTGACTACATCATTTAATTTGAAAAAATTAAAGTTTTACTAATTGTGAAAGAGGCAGTTCTAAAACGTAGGAAGACAAATGGGCAGCTACAGTGCAGCTGGCCTACTGAACAATGCAAGTCACTTGAATGTGTCACACACTGCTGTTGTGTAAGAGAAATAGTATGTAGACAGGAAGTGAGTTGGCAAAGCTGAGACGATAATGTCAGAAATGTGTGTGGAAAGCACATTCCAGTTGAATTTCAAGGCAACCAAATACACTCCAGTGAAGAGAACTGCTCAGAGTGAGACTGTAAACAGGAAACTACATGCATCAGTATGTTCTCCTTCTTCTATCTTCTTCAGGTGTCACTGTTTATCAGGCTCTCCCTTACATTGAGCCACTTGCATCCAGCCTGTCTTCGTTGAACTCAACGGCATCAGTGTATGTTCACCTCCCTTTTATCCTGATGGTCTACCTGCCCATCCTCACTCTTGGTAAGAAGCATTCAGACCGACTATAGCGGTACAGATAACAGCAGCTACAGTGGTGGGCCCGCCCCAAAATTAGAGGTTTCAGTGAGTATTAATGTGCAAGAAACTAAAACAGGCTGCGGGTTGGTGGAGCGGCTGTGCGGTGGTTGATCTCAGTTTCAGAACTATAGTCTTTACACTACCAGTAGCTGTGATGATTAATGTCAGGTCCACAGTGACAGTACAGTAAAACACATATGCTGCTTTCAAAACAATGTGTATGAACTGAGTATTGATGTGCTTTTGCTAGTTTAGCAAACAAAGTAGCACAAATGATTACGGCCACTGATTTACAGATTTGATTTACTACCCATGTACAATACCCGTGTACATTTGGAAATACGGCAGGCGTTTGGTTTGCGGCTGTCTTTCTTTGTAAGCAATACTTGCACTGTAATGAGCATCTTTTAATGATGTTGCGCGGCATAAGTAATAATGGAACCACACTATACAAACACCTGTGCACAGAATAGTTTGTAACTGTGGTGTTGTCCCTTCAGGTGCCTCTGTAACGGTGTGGCAGCTGCTGAAGGAGAGACAACACCACCTGGAGAAGTGGAGTAAGAAAATGAAAAGAGAGTAACACTGTCACAAAGGACTGAAGCTTTGAAGTCAATCCTCCAGGAACGTCATCTGAAGTTCAGATTTGTCCAAAGACAATCATCATTTTGAAGTGGAGCTGCAGTTTCTATGTAAGCTCAAAAACACTGTAAAGGTATGTGGTTCTCAACACAGTCGGAGCAGGCAGGATGCAAGAAAGATGCAGTTTGTGTTTTAAAGACGCAGCGCTGTTTTCGTGAAGACTTTCTGCGTGCGTTGCCATGGTAACAGCATGCTGTGACTCTTCCTCCGGGCTACCAGCCATAAGCTCTGGTCCACACAGCTTTCTTCTTGAACTCAGTGGAGGACTTCAGGGCCAGCAGGGCAGCTGAAACAACAACAACAACAACACGCAGCATCAGATGAACCAGTCCCACAATCCAATTCTGCCAACATTGTGTTTTTGCTATGGTAAATATATGTTACAGTGTTTCCTCCACTACAGAACACTTTCACTTGCTCATCAAGTCATTGCACTGCAAAGACAAATATATGTAGAATTTGAAGCCTGCATGAGCTGCAGTATTCAATGAAACTGACTACTCTCCTGGTCAATATCACTAAACTGTTAAATAATCACCACTCTCACTATTGAAGGATGTTCCGATGTTGGAGTTGGCTCTTAAATACAGACCTTTTTATGTTTTCCTTTATTTCTATTTCACATTCATTGACTTCATCCTCCTTATGCTTCAGCTAAAAATAAAGGTTTAAGACATGGACAGTTTCATGTTGATGTATTAACTAAGTATCATTTGACTGCTCTATAAAGGCCTACACATGCTTCCTCTGTTTGGTTGGCCATTTTGAATGGTGTTAAAGTTCTGTGTTAAAGCTCTTACTTGTTTTTATAGAAACGTCGGTTTTCTTATTATCTATGCGTGTTAGAAATAGGTTGAGAAGGAAGTGGTTGGGTTGGGGTGAGCCAATCACCAAGAAGGAAGTGCAGGCTAGTTTCAAAAACTGAGCCCAGGCCACCGCAGTGCCTCGCGGCCAGGTAAGATGGTACAACCCAGGTATTATAGTATTCTGAATCAGCCTTTAGCATACTGGATCCTATTTAATCCAAACTTTTATTGTGGCTCGATGCATGTATGAATCCCTGCCTCATTTCTTAGACCAACACCTGACTCAGCTCATTGTCCTATCAGATTGAGATTATGTCACATATATGAGCAGATTATATAAAATGTGTTACAAATATATATATATCTTTTGGTGCCTAAGTAGTGATCCAGTGAGTCAATGGTGGGAGAAAAGAAACCGCTCTGGATTACGACGGTAAATTTAACACAGTATTTCACACCACCATGTTTATGTTGGTACCTTAAATGAAATATTCACATCTTCATTTCTCTGTGTGCAGACATTAGCAACCGAGCCGATCAGAAAACCAAGTATGAACGTCATGTGTCCACTTCACTGCTGTGTTTGTGTGGCTCTACATTCCTGTTGTGCTTTACATCTTAAACTACTGCTATTGTCTGAGCGCTGTGTGTCAGATGGCGTTTTTCACCTCTGGCTGTGCTGATGGTCGTAGCTGATACATTCTGGTCAGGACCTTCTGTGATGCTGAAGAGCCAGTCAATGAACTGAGACACACACAAAATACATACTGTCAACATCCTTTGTGACAACTGGCCCAAAATGTCGTGATTATGTCAAAAGAATTTTATAGTCACACAAATGATGTTATTGTCATTATTCTTGTTCCCAACTCACAGTTAAACCATCAACACTAACATACTGTAACCTTAGTGGACTAACCTTGTGTGTCTGGCTGCTCCAAGGCTCTTTGTCCAGGAGCAGAGCCAGGCTGTGGGGCATCCCCAGCAGGCAGTCGGGCAGGGTGTGTTCAGTGAGCGACTCTTTGCCGTACAGACTGTGTGTTAAATGTGGTGGCTTCGAGCCTTGTTGCCAAGGCAACAGCTGGGCCCTGATGCCAAGGAGGAGGGGCATCAAGTGGTCACCCCAGGAAACTACAGCAGCAGCAAAGATATGAAACAGGAAGTCTGTGGCCTGTGGAGAAATAAAGGAATTAACCATATCAGCTAGTAAAATACGGCCTGGAAAGGAAATAGGAAAGTAAACACGAACAGTCTAACAAATCAATCAAACCCAGTTCAGTTTAACAGAAAAATATCTTAGTATTTAATGTAATGTCCACTTTATCATTACTTCCCACTATGGGAAGGATTGTTATAGTTTGATCATATAACAACTCTTCCTTATGGAAAAACATAAGATGCTCTGTTTTCATTCCATTTTTTCTTATGAGAAATGTCATCTGGTCATTAGTTTGGTCACATCTGGAAGACTGCACATTGCGGTGATTGAGCACAGCTTTTAAACGTCTAAAAACGCCCCAAAACAGCTCATTGAATAGTTACTACTAAATTTAATATGACATGTTACTGCCTTTTTAATTTGAGTCCTTATCCTTCATCTACATGCTGAAACACACGTAACCACACACGTTGAGTCACAGTGACATGTAGCAACAAAGCTCTGCCAGCCCAACAGAGCGTACAGCGCTCAGAAACATACCAGTTTGGTGTCTCCACATGTGACGGACTTTACACCATAGGCTACATTTCGGATGTGACCCATCAGCTCCAGCAGCCACTCCATTCGTTTGGAGACACCTGTGATAAAGAGCAAACTATCTCAACATAAAAATCCAAAGATGGATGATAAACCATTTAATGTAGTGCATGGACAAATATCTCTTCATGTTATTGGACCTATATTTATTGATTGAGGAGGAGAAACATATCGTCACTTAGGGACTTATTATTCCTTCACTCATATGATGTGAATGAAGTGGAATCTTTCTAGCCGGTCTCTGGCCTGACCTGTGATGGAGCTGGCAGCCAGGCGACACTGATAAAAAGTCTGCAAGAGGAACCAGCCGCCTCTGCTGCTCGGCCAACCACGCAGCACGCCGGCGATGATGTCATTGAGACCCAAGAGAGGGACTCTGCCCTGAGAGATCAGGTAAGTCAGGACGAAGCAGCTCTTCTCCATCTGAACCTAAACGTAGACACACACACACACACACATCTGTAGTCAATGTATAATGTATAATGTTAAACTGAACATTATACATCCCAGCTGGTGATTTTTTAATGATGTTTAGTTTGTGAACTGGTGATGATCTAATAAAGTGAGAATTGAAAAAAAAAAAAAGGTAGCCTGGCTCAACATGTTGCTGAAAGCAGAGAGAAACCTTCAGGCTGTACCTCTGAGACTTGAGTGATTCGGTCAATCTCTGTATCAGACATCTCAGACAGACATTTGGCGACTCCCACGTACAAATCCACTTCATTATCCTGAAAGAAATTCATTTATCATTAGAAGACGAGTTAAAGAGAACGCTGTTAGACTGGAAAAGGCTATATTTTAGTGCTTCTAAACCCTGTTATAGACCCTGTGTTATAGATCACAACATTTTATTACACAGTCTGGAAAATGTCATTGGGCTTAAAGGAACAGTACTACTCTGGTTTAAATCATATCTATACAGATATATAGATTCCAGTTTGTGTATGTTAATAATGAGTTTTCAATGCACACAAAAGTTCCACAGGGTTCTCTGCTTGAACTGATTCTTTTCACTCTATATATATCCCCCTTATTATTAGGAAATACACAGAACTTTAATACATAAATTTCCATTGTTATGCAGATGATACCCAGCTATACTTATCTATGAAACCCGGAGAAACTAATGAATTAATCAAACTTCAGGAATGCTTAAAAGACATAAAGGCCTGGATGTCCTCCAATTTCCTTCTCCTAAATCCAGACAAGACAGAGGTTATACTGTTCGGGCCTAAAAATCTCAGAGACACTATGTCTAATCATATTCTCACCATTGATGACTTAGTTCTAGCCTCAAGTAATACTGTAAGAAATCTCAGAGTTGTCTTTGACCAGGATATCTCCTTTACTTCATACATCAAAGAAATCTCTAGAACTGCCTTTTTTCACCTAACAAACATTGTTAAAATTGTGATAAAAGTGATGCTGAAAAACTAGTCCATGCATTTGTTACTTCCAGACTGGACTATTGTAATTCCTTATTAATAGTTTGTCCTAATAACTCCTTAAAAAGCCTCCAGTTAATCCAAAATGCTGCAGCCAGAGTTCTGACTGGAATTAGTGAGAGAGATCATATTTCTCCTACGTTAGCTTCTCTCCATTGGCTCCCTGTAAAATCCAGAAAATAATTTAAAATTCTTCTCCTCACATATAAATCACTTAATAATCAGGCTCCATCTTATCTTCCAAATGTGTTTTCAAATGTAGAATGGGAGGCAGAGCCTTTAGCTATCAAGCTCCTCTCCTGTGTAACCAGCTCCCAGTTCTGGAGGCAGACACCCTCTCTACTGCGTCTGCCTCCCGAGAAAAAAGATTTGGGTGGTGAACAAGTGGCTTCTGAAAGTGAAAACACATATTTTGTACCTGGAGTTGATTGGGCAGGAGGTTGAAGATTTTTTCTGTGGTGGAGCAGAGGATGGTCCAGCAGTTGTTAGAGGGGTTTGGCATAGCCATGGCCTGAGCGAGGCCCTGCAGCAGGGAGCAACACATGGACAGACGTTGGGGTCGGAGGTCCTCCTGGAACTGCTGCAGGCCCAGACTCTCCATATAGACCTGGAGTTTGTCTTCAGCAACATGTTTCATCCATAAGCCCAGGTTCTCGAACAGGTGGGCACGGGTCTCATACTGGAGGAGAAATATTGTATGTATGTGATCATGAAGGCATCAATTAAAGGAGAGTGGACATGTGCTTTAGAGCTCCCTTGACTTAGAAAAACATCCAACCAGTATCATTGTGCTGGTCACATCAGCTGATGTGATCCATGCTCGAGATCTCAGAAGACTAACCCTAACCCTATAAATGGAGAGGATTTGGTGCTGTGGCTACTCTCCATGAATGTTTAATGGCTGTGTTTTATCAACTTAGACATATTGTATCTGTTTATATTCGTGACTTTGGTAAAGATCAGATCACATTTCATTTCCCCAATTACAAGTGAGATTGAGGTGGATTATTTGCTGTGGTTAACGGGAGCAGCCGAAAGAAGAAAAGGAGGAGCTGTTTGAGTGTCAGCTGTCAGGTCAGTATCAGCCCTACTCAAGAACAACTTACACTGAGACTGTGCACAAGCGGTGGTGAAAGCCAGGAGCCCAGAAAGAGAGATGCACTTTGGGAAGACTGAGCTTGACATTCTGCCAGCACCACACACTGATGCTGTACGTCTGCCCCTGTCAATGAAAAGAACACTGAAGTCTGACTCGTTTATTTTTAAGTATGCATGTATGACTGAGTGACTCTTACCAAAGCCGAGCCTCATCAGAGGAGTCAGGATAGCACTCCAGTTGATGGGTGGGTACTGGAAACTGGCCCCAACTGACGCCAGGGAGGTCAGGGCAGTCTTAACCAGAGCTGGATGAGAGAACTCTGGACCTGAGTCCACAGGAAGACAGGAGGTTAAAAGACAAAGCTTGTTTTGAATTGTGAAAAAAATAAAACTGTTAATTATTTGTTAGTGCCAAACATGAAAAGATACCACTGTACTCTCTTCATGAGTTTTTACAGTCCCTTTTGTCAGTCGGCACCCGAACTGAACCAGTCCACTAACCTTTCTTCCCAGCTTCTGTGAGGAAGTCAATGATGGATCTGATGACACTTTTCTCTGAGAGGTAACTGAAATCTTGAGGAACTGAGAGCATGACAGGAGAGAAAGAGCAAAATATAACCAACAGGTCCACATTTTCAAGATAGATAGTAACTGAACTTGAGCCACTTTCAGACGCCAAGAGAGACCCTCGCTTACCTGCTGTGTGGCTGTGACTTGTGGACATGTGGGCCAAATGCAAATGACCCAGCAAAGAGACACTGTTGGACTGTAAACCAATGGCCCCTGAGAATGTTATGACCTGTAAAAAGAGCCAAAAAGCTCATTGTACTGAGAGAAGGACAATGCAGTGTACTTAACTAACAAACAAATGGTTTTAAATGTGCTCCACACAATAAACCCACTACAATATTCAATATCTCATGTGAAAGTTGATACATTGGTCCAACTGCATTGAAAAGATAGGCTTTATGATGGCAATATTGACATTACAGTAATTACAGAAATATGCATCGATCAGCCACAACATTCAAACTACCTGGTGGATTTAATGTTCTGATACACAGCCTCACACAGGGCAAAATGTTGTGAGTGATCAGCAGAAGAAAGGATTCACACTAATCAGAACAATAATAATGAGAGGAGTTCACATTCACAGAATAAACAGCACTAACATTACCTGTATGATAGCTCGTATAACCTCATTGAGCCTGCTCTGCTGCTGGGAGGAAAGCTCCAACTTACTGTTCAGCTGTGATACAAGACAAAAGTTACGGTGAACCAGCGGCGAGAGAATGTTATGTCTCAAACAGAGGAATATGTCCTCTTTGAGACAAAAACATGAGACTGAAGAGGACTTTTTACCTGGATGAGGTAACTCTCAGATCCTACTAGTGCAACCAGACCGTTGACAGCAGCCAGTCGCTGCATAGTGGGACAACCCTGCAACATGTGATGTATGTGTAAATAACAATCTGAGGAGTATGAATTAACAGTGATGGTAGATTCTGCTAGGATGTCCATAAACCACACTAGGATTTAGACTGAGAAGGTGCAGCTGTAAATATGAAGAAAATGTAGAGTAGCTGTGGCAGACCTCAGCTAGTAAGATCTTGATCCAAGCAGCCAGCAGACGAGGGTGGATGTCCTCTGCTTTGCCATGACCGGATATCGACAGGCCGTGGACCACCAAACCAAGAGCCAAGGAGAATCCCGGAGTCTGGAAAAAGGATGAGAACACATTGAATAATTACCTTATAAAAGCTAATTGTAAGCAAGTCAGTTGTTAGCACAAGTTAAGAAAATGATTTTGGAGGTGTGGACGAGAGCTACTTCCACTGACAGAAACCACTTTTACTTTTTGAGTTTGCGCCACACAAGAGGAATACGCCTATGTGAGCCATGCCTCAGCGAAAGGAGCTTTCAGAGAATTTACGATCATGAATGGATGATTTACATAAAAGTGGAAAAGGTTACAAAGTGATGTCAAAGACTTTAGAAATTCACCAGTCTACATTCAGACAAACAATCTACAAATGGACACTTTGGGACTGTGCTAAACTACCAAGAAGTAGATGATCAGTCAAAATGATCCTTAGAGCACAACAAACACTATTTAATGCGGTAAAGAAACAACCCTGAGTGACAGCCAAAGATTTGAAGGCATCATTGGGACTGGTTAACATTTGTGTTCATGAGTCTAAAGTAGGTAAAGCATTGAACAAGCAGGGTGTCTATGGCAGGACACCATGAAGGAAGCTGCTGCTTAGTAAGAAGAATGTATTGCCACATGCCTGAAGTTTGCTAAAGAGCACACTGACACTCTCCAGCAGTATTGGCAAAATGTTTGTGAAATAATGAAACTAAGATTAAACTATTTTGAAAGAACACAGACAAAGGTCACTGCATATCATTATGAAAACATCAGTCAAACTGTAAAGTATGGTGGAGGAAACATCATGATGTGGGCCTGGTTTTCTGCATCAGGGACTGTCCAGCTTGCAGTGATTGAGGGGAAGATGAATTCCCAAGTGTATCGAAAAAAATCTTTTCAGACTGTCTGTACGTCAGCTAATACTCTGTAGAAGTTGGGTGATGCAACAGGACGATGACCCAAAACGCACAACAGAATGGCTTCAGAAAAACAAAATCCACCTTTTGGAGTGGCCAAGTCAGCGCCCAGACCTCAACCCAATACAGATACTATAGAACAACCTCACACATGAGACATACAAAGAATATGACAGAGCTAAAGCAGTTCTGCAGCTAGAATGAGCTACAATTCCTCCTGAACAATGGAGCCACAGCTGTCACTGGTGGACAGGCAGAAAACTACACTGTTGTATTACAGAGTTGTTGTCAAACTGTGTGCCACTTGACCAAACTAGGTTTTTACTTATTTGTCATGAATCATGCAGCTGCTAATTCTCCTGAGACAATCACACTGACCCAACACCCCCTCCTGCTGACCTGCTGGCTTTCCTCTGTCAGAGTGCGCAGAGTGTTCATGACCTCTTCAGCCTTGGCAGCATCAATAAGACTTCCCCTGAACGCTGAAACACCCACACACGCCACAGTGTACGCCAAGACCTGCAGAAATGGGCATATTGTTTAGAAATCATTTTCATATTTTATTTTGGTATTTTTATAATCTATATGTTGACTATACTGAGTTTTTAATAGTTTGACTCATATTTCACGTCTCCTCCGCAAAATAAGTCAGGTTAGAAGATTTGATTATTTTGGTGAAAAGCCTGTGACCTTCATACCTCCTGCTGCATGCGTCCCTGCCCACTGCTGTCCTGCAGGTTGGACAGTAGTTTGTCAAGTATCTGGGTGACACGGACGTGTTGTCCTGTCTGTCCAGTGGTGCAGAGAGCTGCCAGCACCAGACCCAGACCCAGAAGACAGCCAGTACTGAGTAGGGGAAAAGAAGGAAGAGATCATCTAGTAAACAACCAAGAAACCAATCTGGACGTTTCACATTATGTCTAAGACATCAGACAACAAAAAACTATTCCAAAAACGTTTAGTGGTAATTTACTTGAACCATAATGTATCTGATAGAAGTGATACTGATGATATTATTTGTGATATATCCCTTCTTTAAAGTAAACAAAACAATAATGAGAGACAAATTAATAATGATAGAGTCAGTAGAGAACATGGACAAGAACTGACTTGTATTCCAGGTCGGGGTTAAAGGAGCAACTTTCCAGAGCATCCAGAGAGTTGAGCAGGAGATCAGAGTCCTTCTGAGCAGGGACATCACTACATAACAGAGAGACACAGATCACAGAGGTCAAACCACAGTGAGTCAGTGATGAGTAGAATCTCGACATCTACTCCTTACCTGAGACGTTGGTGGTGCAGACTGGACAGCACCATGCCCAGCGCAAGGCCGGAGTGGAACTGGACTGCCTGGGAGTCGTCAGCGGTGGGTGAGTCTGGCAGGCCGACTCGTATCGCTGACAGGACCTGGTGTAGACCGTCCCTCTGCCACACCACCAGCACCGGCACCAACAGGGACAACGCCAGGCTGGCACAGGAGCGAGCTATGGCACTCGCAGTGTTCTCACCTGAGTAGGAGCGCTGAGGAGGAGGAGGAGAAGGAGGAAGAGGAGGAGGAGGAGGAGGAGGAGGAGGAGGGGTGTCTGTTATTACCTGTGAGTGTGAACTCTCTATATTTGTGATTGAAGGCAATTAATCACAGCCTATGATCAACTGACAGCACTGATTCATCGTTAGTTATTTAGAGAACACACAAACAAGAAAAAGTGAAAAAACAGAGCCTAAACCTTACATGGAGGAACCATGGGAAAACCTGTCCTCTGGCCTTGTAGCTGCTGCTGATGATGCTGAGCAGGGTGTCGAGCACCATGGCCAACCAGCTGGCTGTGGGCACAAACTCTGGTCCAGCCTACAACAAAAAGTCAGAACATTTGTAAAGATCAGACTGCACTATTGACTGCACTGTTGCTAGCTGAGAAGCAAATTAAGAACACAACCATTAGAGGAAGATTTTAAATAGAGCTGTTGTCTGACTAAGACAGTGAAGGATGAGTTTGATTTTAGTGTTACGGTGTTTAACACATGAACTTTCACTGTTTGTTCTGGTGTTTTTGAGGGGTGAGTTGACAAATACAGACTATTACCAGAGTGGTGCACGTGACTATGTACTATAGAAAGAGAGCCTGCCCTCTCTCTCTGCTCTGCTACCCTCTGCTGTGCTCTGTTACACTCAGGTTGGCATCTTATTTAAATGACAATAAATAGAACTTATTATCAAAACATATTAATCAAGCAGAAACGAACTGAGGTTCTCTGATTGGTGAGAAGAGTGAGTCTCATTCAAAAACCCTTACAAGTAAATATCACTGCACTGTTTCCAGGTTGTTTAATAAGTCTGGATCATAAGAGGCTTCAACAGCACCTCTTCATAATAAGTTACTGCATCTGTAATAGATGCACATTCAGTTAATGCTGGGCGGTAGGTTCATTCTTTGTTAGGTACTCTAATGCCAGAGCTATCTGTTCTTACTACAATAGTCATGTAAGCTGCTGTTTTCTTGCACAAGCCTGCATGAGTCAGCTTTTCTAGTTAAGCTTGAGCAATGACAGCAGCAGCTGAAGATGACAAAAAAATACCAAAGAAAGTTAATCAAGCTACTTCAGTGATACAGAAACGTCCTAGCCTATATTTACAACGTTTACAATATGTACAAGACTGACAACTTCACTCTTAATGTTTTCCTTTGTTGATCTTGCCTGTATGACATAGTTATTGTGAGATGGTTTAATTAAGGAAACTAAATTTAAATCCTGTTTGTTTCAACACAGAAAAAAAATCTATACAAACTGGGAATTGTCCCCTGAAATAAAGAAGTAAATAACAAATAAACAAATAACAATAAATACAGAAATAAAACCGAATCATTTTAGTTTGTATTAAATTAAATGAGTGATAAAGTGACTTGTGCAGGATCTTACCCCGAGGCTGCCGTCACTATCAGCAGGCAGGTTGCTCTCATATTTAGCGAGGACAGCAGCCAGGCTGCTCAGAGCCAAGATGGAGTTTCCCTGAACAACAGGACTGTCCCTGAAGCGCACACAGCACATATAGTACATCTGTTACCACCGGGCCTCAGAAGACATGAGCCAACATTTCTGATTGAACTTATAACACCATAAATCAGGGAATCAGGAAAATGGAGCGATCACAAGCAGGAGACTCACTTTGTAGCAGCTTTTATGACGTCTGCCAGCTGATCTCTGGCCCTGAGAGGGTTGGGAAGAAAATAATAAAACAAATAACAAACAAACAAACAAATACAAATTAGGGAAAGAGAAAAGAAAAACAGACAGTGTTTTAAATGCAATCATTAAATGATAAGTTCTATGAGTGCACACACGCTGCTTTCATCTCAAACCAGGGCATCTTTCACGTAGCTCATAAAACATCAGCACTTAACAATCTTTTGTTCTAGCAAATGAGAAGCCTGACTAACATATGAATTCACTCATTCTCTATCTGTATTTAATGTAAGTGTGTTAGTGTGTGTGCAGTGAATACAGGTAACGGTACAGTATGTGTGTAAGTGACTCTCACCACAGCCAGGCACAGTGCAGTTTGTACTGCAGCTCCTCTGGGTTCTCTTTGCCTTGTTTCTGCTGCATCTCCAAATCAGCACGTCGACCCTGGTCACAAAGAAAACCAGAGGGAACTGCAGTAAAATATATTATATCCTGAACATACACTGAACGTCCAGTTCATTCTCTCCAACTCTAGACTCAGACATTCAGTTTAGTGTTAGATTTCTGAAGCTACGAGATATAACTTGAGATAGAAGAACTGAAATTATTTTCAGTATTAGCACTGAGGCAAAAACTTGTTTTTGTATGTGTATGATCTATGGTAGACAAGACTAATTCCCAAAGATGTGATTTCTATGTTTGAAAATACATAATAATGCCAAATTAAAATGGCAACTCCACTGATAAATGCTCTATGATTCTAGCTGACACACAAACTGATAAAAAGTCACAAAGACACATGTGTGACAGTGCATCACATATTAAATAGAAGCTTTGCTGAAGCTGATTGTGTACCTCAAAACTAATTTCATTTTAACATTAAAACTTACTTTATTACATTTGTGCAATGTTTGAAGAACCTCAGAATAAAGATCTCACACATACAATAAAAAAAATCCATTAATTAAATTTTTATATTCTGCAGCCTTCTATGCCAATATGTATAAGCCTTGTGTACCCTGTTTAGTCAGAAGTGATTTTATAAAGAATATCTGTTGTATTTGAGATCTTGACATCGTAAACATAGTTTGTCAGATGCCCCTACCTGTAAGACAGCGTGGAAAGCTCGGCTCATGAAGCCCCTCCAGGCCTGGGGTGAGAGCAGAGCTCTGTGCCATTCAGACGGTTGAATGTTCACCTACACACCAAAAAAAAACAAAATGTAGAGTAAAGCAGTTAGTTTGTCAGCTGTTCAACTCTGTGAGATTCAGAGGAGGAACATGTTTAGCTGTACCTCATGAATGAGGGCTGTCAGGGTCTGCTGGTAGCTGCGGCTGCGGTTGATGAGGAAGCGATCAATTGGTTTCCCGTCGCGGTCTGTTTGCACTGGCAGCTCATAACAGAGCAGCAGTCCAGCTAGAAAACAACACATAGAATCAGGCTCAACTATTTTGTAGGTGCAAACTAAAACTGTTAACTCACCGCCACTGCATCAGCACTATGCTTTTATGGTATTGACCTTGCATAGAGTGAAGTACAATATACACACACTGGGTTCACATGGAAATGTTGTCTGTTATTCCTTGTTTTCCACCGCTGCCAAAAATACTGTTGAGATTTGGATTCAGCTAAGAAGCATTATGGTTCACATAGAGCCTGAACATTTAAGAGGGAGTTGCCACTTTACCCCTCACGACCTCTTTGCCCTCCATGCACTTACTCAGAGATAAAACATATTGTGTTTCACATCAGTTTAAACACCTGCTAGTCCAGGTTTCAGTCCAGGCTGCTTGTTTTTCTCGTAGGTCTTCAACATGAATGATGGGATTCCTGCCACTGTCTTCCCCTGGTCTGAGCGCAGGTTCCCACCTCTCAGAGCAGAAAAGTACACGCCCCGTGGCATCTGACTCATTTCCTGCTTCACCAGTGATGTCAAGAAGAGCTCGAAACCTGAGAAGAAGAGTAACAAGGTGAACATCTGTGAGAAGAGTTAAACTACTGTATGTAAAGTTGAAGTTCTCAACGCTGATGATAAGCAGTGGTACAACTTCACACTGTCCTCTAACCCACGACCCCTCACTGGCCTCCCACCACAAACACTGCACCATTATGAAAGATGCTCTTTGCCCACAGTACGAGTGTAATTTACCTGGCAGAACAGATATGTGGGTCAGAGCCATCAGCTTCACGTACGATGAGCCTGGGATGGACAGATCTCGCTCTTCTTCCTCTCTCTCCTTATTCTGTTCATCATCCTCATCTTCAGGAACGTTTGTAGCTGGTCTAGCCTAAAGCGCAGGCAGAACATGAAGTGATTTAAACAAAGAACTAAGATGTCAAAACCTGTCCGTGTACTCTAATTCTACGTTACAACTTGCAAATTCAACTGGCACCGGCTAAACCATAGAGCACAGTTCTAATTAGAAAAAAAGTTTCATGCCACTGTGTTTGCCACATATTCATATATTTACATTAATACACTATTTAATTAGCATGAAATGTTGATGTTTTAGACTTTGACTGTTGAAGTTGTGGAGCAGCACTCTTACAGCCTCAGGAAGGAAAGTTATTGTGTGGACTTGTTCAGGAAACTCTGCCAAAGCCCTGTAGCCACAGATAGCCACCTCTGGATCCTGTTACAGCGCACACACACACACACACACACACACACACACACACACACACACACACACACACACACACACACACACACACATAAAATTTTGTATTAGTAAAGCTTCCAAGATGTAAAGAATGTAATGATTCACTAACAAGTAAACAAGCTTCTTCCAGTTTGAAACACTTTTGTCATTCTGTTGACACTGATCTGCAGCACTAACATTTTTCTACCTGTTCAAATAACAGATAGTAATTGGAATTATCCATAAAACCTTTTAAAAATCTGCAAACTATAGAAACAAAAACCCCCAGCTCCGGCAAGCCCAGATAAGGAAATAGTGGAAACACACACAGCAGATATCTCCAGCACACAGACCTTGGTCAGGGCATAACTCCAAAGAAAGCTGACCACCTCCTGTCTCAGTTTCTAGGAGAAAAACAAAGTAAAAGTTGTTTTTAAAGCAATAGTGTCTTTCTATTTCTTTTTAAAAACCATACTAATAGATCAAGTGGCTCAGATAAAACCTCTGTTATGGCCTTACTATAATCTATTCAAGTGTGGTTAAGACATCTGTGAGGCTGTCACTCTGAGACACAATAACACATGTGGTGTGGATATTATTACTGCAGAACATTTGAAGCTTGCTAATAAGAAATTCAATCCCTTGCAGGCTGTTTGTTTGACTGGGCTGCCGTTCATAGTACTGTAGCCGACTCTGTCTCATCTGTTTTGTTAGTGCTGGTTATTACACATGAAGTTGGCAAACTAACCAGTTTTATAGGTCTATAGCATGGCCCGCATTCTGCTCAAAGTACTGGATACAACTGGACTCCACTGGTAAGGCTCGAGCAGTACATCTCTGCTAACAATCAGTTTGATTTAAAAATAAAAACATGGTACTATTGTATTTTGATCTACACAGCCACAGCTTGGGTTAACTAAGACAAGCTCAAACTGATAAAAAGACATAGAAACACATTTCTGACAGTAAATCACATACTAAACAGAAGCTTTCATGAAGCCGATTGTGTACCTCGTACTCCTCTGATTTGACAGTGAGCTGTGGAACCAGAGCCAGCAACTCAGCTACGGCTCTGACCACCAGTGGACGGTAGTCACAGCTGAGCTCAGGCCCCAGACTCCTCCATGTTGAGATGATGTCCACCACCTGCAAAATCATATATGTCACTCAATGGCTACACTAACTATACACATAGTAAACAGTGACTACGTATGGGCATGTGTGAGACCTCAGCGCGGCACAGCTCCCGCAGTCCCTGCAGGGCAAGAGCAGCAGGAGTTGCCATGTCTGGTCTGGTGCACTGGCTCAGAGTGAGTGTAATGGCGGCCAACATGTCACCTCCGTGCTGATAAGGCCTGACACACACAGACAAAGGCAATTCTGTGATACATGATGTACAGATCATATTACATAACGTCATGCTTCCCTAAATTAGGCTAATTTCTTACAACCTTGTTTTAAATAACGCAGCTCGACTTCTCTACTTTTCACTGAATGCTCAATGTTTTTTTTCACCTACAGTATCAGTTTCCTTCCTGAATTGCAGATCAAATCTGACATGTGGTTTGTAATTCTGATAAGTAGCACCCAGTGCATCTGAAACAGTGGGAGCATCTTCGCTCTACACAGACTGAAGAAATGCAACTAATTCATTTCTTGCAACTTCCCTTGGACCTTCTCCAGGTATCTTTAGGTCTATAACAAGAAGTCACCTATTATTATCCAATCAGATGCTTTAGAAATGTTTGGTCCACTGAACTTTGGATAGAACGTACATATGAAATTGTGATATATTGCACAGATTAATTAAGATTTATTCGTAAGTTCTTTTCCTTTGGTAAGCCAGTGAGCCAGGAACTACGACAGTACATCTTAACTTAGCAAATATAAATGTGATTTAAATAACGAGAGCAACACTTCACATCATATCACCAAAAAAGCAGCGGGTATTTGTTGGTCCCACCTCTCTGTACAGACGTCTCTGATGCAGGCAGCCCTGGCCAGAAACTGCTCCCACTGAGCGTCCCTCCCCACCACCACCCTGCTGTCATGTTGACCCAGCAGACGCTGCAGCTCTGGGTAAACTCGATCCTTACAGAAAGGGACAGAGTCAGTTGTGAGTTAGAGGCAAAACAGGAAAATGATGAAATCATAAAAACGGGCTAAATATATGACGTTTGTAATTAATTATGAACATGTCTTATTTCAAACCTGTTTCTTCCAGAGAGCAGTCATGAGGCGCATTGCCACAGCTCTCAGCTTGGGGGCGCTGGCCAGCATGTTAAGAGTCTGCAGCACCATGGGGACACAGAGCTGGAACATCATAGCACATGGTGCACGTTAGTGGTCTTACACAGTCTAATCAGAGCTGTTCACATATTCTCACACATCTCATTATTAATACCAATCATATTCTTCAACCAACAGGAATTCAATGAACTGACATGATGGAGATGATGATGATGATGATGATGATGATGATGATGATGGAGAACATGCAGTGGTTTCTATTACATTGTCAAACTCATTATAAAGTTGGACATACAGTACCTTATGAGTCCCAAGGCTTGGCAGGCAGTTCAGCACAGCATGAGACAGGCCTGGATCCTTTTCCTTTCCCAGTTTGAACAACAGAACAGGGATGAGGGAAGGGACCTGTAGACACACACACACAAATAATACTGGATGGACTACATTCATTTGTAGACCTGTTCCTTCTTGTAGCTTTTGCCAACATACAGGGCTGAATAGAACCACATCTGTGACTATCTCTGTATCACAGTCAGCTTCAATTTAGACCACATTATTTAAACACAACACAACAATAAATACCTTTTTAGCCACTTGGGGGCAGCAGAAAACTGTAAAAACAACACTGCTCTTTAAAAGGGGGGTGTCATCTGCATAGGGATATCAAATAGCTACACAGCTAAATCCAGAATAATGTGATAGAAAAAAGTGTGCAGTAGACGCAGCTGGCCATCACTCCCACATGAAGCTGGCTTTGTCGTCCAAGACTTGACTCTAAAAAGTTCTCTGAAAAGCTCTGAAAAGGGTTAAGAGCTGTGGAGACAGCATTAAGATACACAGGAATAACGACACACTGCACCCTAACTCATGGGCCTGGACAATTAAGCCACCTATGAACCTCGGTCAGTTAAATCTTCTAAGATCCAAGGTAGCGAGTGAAGTGAAGGACAATGCTTCATCATTCCCTTTGTTACTGAGGTCACAAACAGGAGCTAGTCAGGGTCCTTGGACACATGTAGTCAACGACTCGGCAGTGTTAACAGCCTTTAATTAGCACTTACTTGTGCCCTCCACCTTGGCTGTTGCATAGCAACCATTTCACCTGCTTGGCATGAGAGGTAGAGTGAGGGGCACAGAAAAAGAAATTCAGGTCTTACTTCAAGTCAAGGTCAGTTGCTGATCCTAAACCATGACATTCAAACCTGTTACATCACCTTTGCGCCTACACACAGTGGTTAGTGGTGTTACCACCCTTATCACCTCTGTTATGGCAAAAGATACGGAGAAGCTAAAAGGTCTTTTGAGTGTGGAGGGACTTGAAGCAGGCAGATGTGGGCTGATGTGATAATACAATGAGGGAAATCCAATGGACTCAAAAATGCAAATAACCTTCTACCAACACATCAAACGCCTGGTGCAAGTGGCACTCTGGGAGCAATTAAATCAGCAGGGGAATACTCCTTGAGACATCTAATGAGCCCGAGTAATGAGGAGCACATAACTCCATGTGATATTTCACATCATCTTCTGGAGGTAGTGACTCGTTTTATAGTCCCAGAGCATCCGAGGTAAATCTGTCAGTTTCAACTTCTCTCTTTAAAAACTGAGAAAATCCAGCAGCAAAGGTGAGAGAAGATTCAAGAGGAGGAAGAGGAAGAAGGAGAAGAGTCCAATTCTAAATCAACATCAACAGCAAATTATATCCAAGAAATGTAAAATGAAGTACATATTGTAAATGAAATAATACACTTACAGGTTCAACCCCTACTGAGGTTTTGCTGATCACAGACCAGACCAAGACATTGCTGAAAGAACTCAGTCGTAATCCATTTATCTAGTTTTTACCAAACAACCACAAATCACATCTACTTCACAACTCACTCTAGATTTTTTCTCATTTCAAATGACTAATTACTAATGTGTAATGTTCCATTGATAGTTCAGTAGCTGATTAAAAAAACCCCACTGGATTTACTGTATGTGTGAATAAAAACAGTATCTTTTAAAAACAGAAGCTCAAAGCAGCAGAGTGGTGAGGATGCCATGACTCTGCCATGAGCAACTGCCTTTATCTATTTGTGCTATGACATAAATAGCAACATGTATCTGAGAAATTCTGGTACAAAAAAACATCTTGCCTTCAGTTCAACTGTATATATTTTAGTTTAAGCGAAGCACATTTTTCAAATATTCAACTAACATAGCAGAAGCACTTGTGTGTTGGACTGAGACATGTGGATTATCTACCTGGCAGGGATCTGCTGCAGCGATGGCCTGGCTCGCGTTCAAGGCCAGCTGGCAGACGTCTTCCTGACCCGTGATAATGAGATGGGTCACAATGAGGGTGAGGGTGCACGGCAGACGCTGGCTGACTGACAGAGCCGAGCGCACCGAGAGCAGCCAATCGGCCGCTGCCGCTGGATCATCTGCCACTTTACGCAGTGTGGACAGAGCCACACTGAGCTCGCTGTACCAGGAACTAAGAGGAAGTGCCAACACTGGATCAGACTAAACAGGAACAAAACAGATGAAAGGATCAATCAAATGTTATTTTACTTATCAGCTAAAATTAATCTACACTAAAATACCCATTAACAACTATTTATTAGGTACACCACACTATAAAGTCCTCGTCATAAATCTTACTGTAGATGTAACTAATCAACTCCAAACTGAGTGTATATTCTCTAGCACTGGTAAAATTCATAAAATGCACAAACAGAGCTTTACTAATCATGGGATCTGTGGTCCATAAACTGTGACATGAAACATGTTGACCCTCAGCAGTCCAGAGACTGTCGCAATAGCTCAGTAACAAAAAAAAAGTCTATTCAAATCAAACAAAAAGAAAACATTAAAAAAGCAAAAAGCAAAAGAGGAATCCACTGGATCTACTGTAAATGTGAATAAAACAAAGGATGATATGACTCTTCCATGAGCAACTGTCTGTATTCATTTTTGCAGACTGTTATTTATTTATATTTGTAATGTCTGTCTGTAATGTCCACTAAAAATCAAAAAGGAAACAGGGGATCAATGGTGACATCCAGCCTTAAAAGTTAGGGATTACAGAAAAATGGTACCTGCTGCGGTTTATCCGTCTGTCTGCTGATGCTGCGGAGTAGGCTGTGGGTCAAATCTTGGTTGAGCATGTGCGTCCTCCGGTCAGTGAGCGGTTCAGTGAGGCCAGAACAGGACAGAAGCTGCAGCGCAGGAAGAAGCAGAACTGGGCTCAACCAGGGACAGAGGTCACCCTGCTCTGGGGTCAAACTCAGAGCTGAGTTACACAAAGAGAGGGGAAGGGGAAAAAAAGACAAGGCAAACCACTGATGAAGGTTAATGAATCCATGTGAGCAAATTAGGTGGTAATGTAACAACAGAGCAGGAGATGTAAACGGGAAAATCTAAACTGTACATATAATTACTAAACTAACTGCTGCAGTACTAGAAGAAACAGCTAGCCCAGCTCTGCCTGAAGAAAACTAAATCTACCTGCGAGAACCTCTCAAGTTCATGAATCAAAAAACTCAAGTGTGAAAACAACAACTAGCGGTCTAAGGCCATGTTGTGATGTACTGTAGGTGAAGATTTACCCAGACGGAGCAGGCTGGTCTGCTGAGCTGCGGGGGCATCTAGCAGGAGCAAAGCAACACCCATCATCAGCTCATCCACAGGCAGCTCCTACAGACAGTGTTCATACACGTAATGTAGCACAGTGTGTACTGCTGATCAGTTTACAGAGAATGATGACCTAGTCTTACTGGATGCTGAATGTTGCTGTGTCACCTTTTGGCAGGCAGGTAAGAGCTGCTGTACTAAGCTGAGAAGTGGTCGGCAGTCTCCGTTTAACTCGAGGCAGCGCTGACAGGCGCAAAGCAGCTGCAGAAGCAGCCTGGTCCTCTCAGTCCTCCAGTGCTCCGCAGATGCTTGGAGGAGACTGTGAAGAAGAGTGTCGACGAAACCGCACAGCTCCAGCACTGCCTCCACGCTGTCCACCTGTCGGTCACAGAGACGACTACAGCTCTTTTACTGTTTCCTACAAAGCAGATCGGGTCTAATTCACATTTTGCTGTAAAATATATTTATCTGAAGCTGAAGAAATAACTGCTGCCCACGTCACCTATACTGTGCCAAAAAATTCAACTGGGGGTGGGGAGGTGCAGAGATCTTTCATAAAGCCCTAATTATTATTTTTTTCTTGAGGGACCAGAAATATAGCATCTTTCAAATGTTAAAACTGTGAGAGTAAAGTCTTAAAGAGTGAAACCGATTTAAAGCACTGTATAAATTGTCTGCTTTTCCCCCTAAGATGCTCTTGAATCAGTTGTTTTATAATAATCAAATACATGATCAGGTGACTTTAACAGCCGCGTATAAGCATACAACATCAAATGCATCAGTTCCTGTGGGAAATGAGATGTAAAGATGTTGGCTTCTTGTGGATTGGTGTCTAAATGCATCCGTCTGGTTCTCTGTCACCTGCATGTATGGAACCAGCTGGCAGAGGCAGCGCAGCAGGCTGTCCGACACTGCAGAGCACTTCTCCTGGTCCTTTGTCTGAAAGACTGATCCACCCAATGGGTGTACTGGCAACAGCACCCGCAGGAGGCCATGGCGGAGAAGCGCGTGCTGGGGTTGCCTCTGAGGTTCACAGTACAGGTAGCGCAGGAAGGGAGCCAGCATAGTAACGTAGGCTGGTTCATTTCTGCAGTGAATATTTATACAATGTGTTAATGAGCAATACAAACATATCAACACTCCAATTTAGAGGCTTCACATAATGTTAGCTGTAATGCTAATGTCAGTCTGTTCTGAAAGGTCAGACCTCATGAACATGTATGGGCCTTCAGCCTTGTAAATAAAGTGATTTATGTTCCATACTGTATGTATCGTGATATGTTTTTGTCATTACTGCATAATAAGAGCTGACAGTGGTGCAAGTTACTTGGCTTCGGGTGCTCATTCAATTATTTTGGATGCTGTGGCCATGCTGACCTGTCAGCAGCCTGCTGAATGAAGTCATCAATCTCCAGCAGCAGAGCTGGCCAGCAGTCCACTCGGTTCTCCAGGGCTGTGATGTATGGATGAGGGCTGCTCCTGTAAAACAGTGGGATAAGGAAAAATAAAAGGCCAAGTTCACACTTCAGAGTCAGTAGCAGATGGTACTAGAAAAGTTGAAGCATGACCAAACTTATTGGAATTCATCCTGCTGGGAACAAAAATGAGACATGTCATGGGTTTTCAAGATATTTCACTAAAAACCACAAAAGTCATTAGATTACATTGTCTGTAATGTAATTAATAGCAGCACAAGCCCTTTAATATTTGGTATCAAAACAAGAAAATTCATACTGTTAGTGAATAGGTTCATTGTCAATTGGAACCATTAGGTAATTATTTTGTTGATCTCCTGTGGTATATAAAGATATCCTTGATGCATTATGCCTATATTTGATAGGAAGGAGGCAGGCAGGAATCATGGTAGAAGAGAGGGGGTATGACATCCAGCAAGATGCTCCAAATGGTTCAACTTCTTGCCTGTGCAGTGCTTTGTCAGAGTACTCCAGAGTGTGTCAGTATACTGTATCGTGACACATCCTGGGTATAGTCAGAAAGTGAAACTTCCCACCTGACACAGCAGTTAAACCCATAAGCAGTCCCTAAGCTTACCAAATCTAACAGCTCCTGGCTACATTATCTAATCTCCAGAACAGATACAGGAGGCTTACGTGCATTACGGCTTATGAAGTTGACAAAAAACTAGACGTGGAATCTAAAAGACGATATGACTGGTTCTACTGCAGAGTTTTGTCCATCATGTATCCAGCACTGTCACCATGCTAATCTAAAAGAGTACTTTTAAATTCATGTTGCAATTCTTCAATTCAATGACAAAATGTTAAATTACTGTTACTTTCTAGAAATTTCAGAAAGAAATTCAAAGCACATTAATTCAGACAGTTTTCCAACTAAAAGCTCAATGCTATAAAATCAGGGGGTGTTAATAATTCCACTGGTTCTATTGTGATGTAGGGATTAGCTCCATGTTTGTTCATTAGAGAAGATTTTTGAATGAGCTGTAAAGCACACGATGACATGAAGCAACCACATTTACATGAAATTCAACATCTATGTTTTTGCAGTGTCATCATTGGCAGGTCGTTCCATCCTCTGCCTGTCCTCTCCTGTCCTCTCCTGCCCTGTCCTGTCATGTCCTCTCCTGTCCTGTCCTGTCCTGTCTAATAGCCAGCCTGCATTAGCCTAAAATCTGTAAACCCATTAACTCCACACACAAGCATGGGGTCAAATCCAAGGTGAAGTCTCTGTGTATTGTTAAGGTTCCAGTCCACAGACGGGCCAGAGGTTAAGACAACAGCCTTGTTGTCGGGGGTGGGGGGGTGGGCACCACTAACAGATCCACTTAACCAATGCATTCTATCATTCATCACATATCTGAGTGTAGGAAGGAAGCCGATTGACTGAGCGTGTCTGTGCCTGTGACAGCCTGAAGCGTGGGCCAGACATGGAACACCCCACCCTCCACCATATCCACTCCCTCCTGCGCTTTCCTCCCAGTCTGCACATGGTAATCTGTCTGACCATCTCTGTCACCCCTCCTCAGGTTCCCTGTGGCCATCTCCAGACCCTCAGCTTCAATTCAGCTCCCATCCATCAGCCTCTCAAGCTCATTCCTTACATTTGAGCTGCCACACGAATGAAGAGGCAGGAAGTCAAGACAGAGGCCTTCCTCCTTGTTCAACTCCAAGTTCACATCCGACTCAGAGTGCTGGCAAACAAAAGAGCCAGGTAAAACTTCCTGGAGATGTCTGCACGTTACACCAGCCTCTGAGGTAAAGTCTGGGCCACAGATCTGATTTACTATCTGAAAGCACAGCAGCCAGAAAACAATACTTCATCTTTAAAATGTTTCAAGAATCTTTAAGAGATAACAAGAGACAACGTCCATGCCAATTACAATCCCAACCACTCATCCTCTACTCAACAGTAGATGGTGTAGGAAAAGCAGTACAAAGATTCTCCTAAGTCTCACAAAGTTGATAAGACCACAACAAAGTTCAGCCTTGTATGCATGTCTTTAATAAGAAGGACCAAAGCAAGAGGCTGTGTGAGAATGTCTAAAATACCTTACCTCAATGCATCTTGTTCTCAACTTAAATATCAACTACAATTACTTCCTTGTGGTTGTTTACCTCTGCTGGCAGACAAGCTCGACTTTACATGCATTTATGTCCAGACTAGTAAGTTACTTTGGCTCTATTTTTAAAACAACTAGTAACAAAAAAAACTATGATGAGATGACAAGAAATGAGGGAACATCATCCTTGGATGTTGAGGTTCACTGTTTTTGCCTTAATGTTAGTATATTGTTATTGTTAGTTGTCGGTGTACCTGAGCAGAGAGACCAGATACAATGGGTATGTGGGAAAGCCTGCAGGGGACATTCAGGACAGACTACACTACTACAGCCAGACTAACAACACGTGAGAAACGAGCTGGTGTGACGGACAGAGCCCTGAACCTTCCCTAATCCTGCTGTGGGCTGAAGAGGCTCAGAGTCTCGGTGGCAGATTGCACAGGGCAGGGGCGAGCAGACGGTCAACAATGGGCACCAGTGTGCATCCTCCATTAATCCCACAGCATTTACAGTTGCCCAGCAGTGCCAGGTACAACGACCAATGGCGGGCCAGACTGTCAGGCCAATGGCGCCACCCTGCTGCCCTCAACACATTCATCTTCCCACCAGGGAGGATCAGGCCGCCAGACAGAGTCAGACAGCAGAGACAGTGATGAAGACAGAATGAGAAAGGAAAGGACAATGGGAAGGAAGCAGCAGAAGAAAGTAGAGATGTGGAGGAAGAGCGCTTAAGAGGGAGCAAGCACAAAAAGGAGAAAGGGGCACCAGAGGTAAGGAAAGAAACACGCAGCACATGAGGGAAGAAAGGAAACATGCAGGAAAAGGGAAAAGAAAAAAAGACAAAGCAGCTCAGTCTTTTTATCGCCCGTTGTAACTGATTAAGGAGGCCCCAGGATCTTGGCAGAGGTGCAGATCTAAGGCTGAAGAGGAGGAGTAGGGCTCCGTCTCCAGCAGAAGCACAGCACCACACTGTATAGCCCGGGGATATTCAAGCAGTTCAACTGACCTGTAGCACAGAGAACTCTCCCTACTCTGAACTGCAATTGTGTGTATTCTGGCTGTACTCAAGCATGTTGAACAGTTACCTTCAAGGTGAACAAAGTGGATTCTTACCTTGAGTTTTCATCATGAACTTACACGTGTTCCCTTTGCACTCAAAAACAGTAACTGATCTCATTCATTGCAAACACAAGAACAGAACTTTTCCAAGTTTGACATCTCATGTCATCCTCGGGGAGCCTTGTCAGGCCTGACCGCAACATGTGCACCACACAAACACACAAGTGACAAAACAAGGCACACTGTAACTAGATAATCAGTGTTTCACTTCACCTGTCAGTGGTGCTGTGGCTGATGGGTACATCTGAAAGTGTGCTGTGTATAGGACACATACTGACCTGATGGAGTATGGACAGGTGAAGTGTGTTTCTTGGTCTCTCTGGTCTGCCTGCATCTGCAGCATGCGTCCAACAACCTTTATCAGCCCCTGGACATTTCTGTTTGCAGCCACAGAAGACAGAGGATGTCATTATCTAAAAGAAGACTAAAAATAATCACAGGAAAAAAACACTACTGTTGATAATTTAGTTTCAGCAAAATTGGAAGACAGATCCCTTCTCTAATGCTCTTCCTGAGGTTTCTTGTTAAAGGGTTTTTTGGGGGAATTTGTTTGTTGTTTGTATAAGGACAGAGGGTGTCATTGTGTTTCATATAATGATGTAAAACCCACTGAGGCAGATTTTGTGCTGTTAATTTTAGTTGATTTGATTGGAGAATATTGATTTGCTTTAATGCAGATGTGAAACACCTTGAACTGTCACTCTCTATGAGAAGCAATATATAGATAAAGCTGCCTTGACTTGACTTAAATGAACATGGAAAAACACATTACATGCATTTGCTTTGTTGTCTAGAATGAGCTGAGACAGAGCTGGAATCAGGACATGGTTTGGTCGAGCTGTTTCTCTAAGGACTGAACTATTCCTTCAAACCACATCAGAAGAATAAGGTATTTTACTCTGACAGCCAGACAAGCTTTTATAGGAAAACATGACCCACAGAATGAGGTTATAGTGATAGGCATAGCCCTTGATCAAAATTCAAATGGTATTTTGTCCAGTCACTGATGTCCATCTCCTGACTTTCAACTGCATAAGGTAGAAAGGTGAGAGATTTATTATATAAGCTACAAATTTGTTAAAATGCAAATCATTTGCCATGGATACTTATTTTCGACCTCTGAGAGTAAACAGCAAGATTAAGATCACATGTCATGATCACAAGTTTCTCAGTATTGCTGAATCTGTGAGATTGAATTGATTGACTTCTGTGCTTCAATTAATTGTTGAAAATACAATTACTTAAGAAAACCAGTCATTATAAATTTAAAGTTCCAATGCCATGTCATCTAAGCCATGGTTATCGCAAAGGTGCTGTTGAGGGGCAACTGGATCAGTCCAATCCTCTCAGCTGTTGCAAAACCTGCAATAACTAACACCACTATGTTCACAGCTAGTTGCCAACTACACTACACTTCTGAACAGATAGTGCATAGTGAGTTTCTCAGAGATATTAAATTGAAAACTGCTGCACAGTGCTGCTGCTGTCCTCTGACAGGTATTATTGATGACTCAACAGCAAAGGTGATGCATGAAAACAAAACAATGATGCTCTGCAAAGCTGGGAACTGCAAGAGGTTTTCGTCATGAGTGACACCTTCCACATTGCCAATACTAACTGTTACTAAACTGTTAACTAAACTGTTCAAGGGCATTCTAGAGAACCATTTCTGTTCCACCAACCATTGACAAAAATGTAATTTTAAGTGCTGGCTCTGCATTTTTCATATAAGATATCATGTAGAATATAAAAGGTCACTTTGCAATTACACATCCAGCTACTGCTCCAATGGTTGAGACATCAGGAGAATTAATGGATCACAGAGGGGCTGAGGACGATGTGTTGGTGTCCTGTTATTGAAGGCTAAATTATGCACCCACGTGCTATTACCCACATGTATATATGTATGAAAATGCCAGAGCAAAGCCTACAGTGGAGATTTGTTAGTTAGTGCTAATGTTGTCACCTACCTACTTTTCTTAGTTGTGAGATCAGAAGTCTATGTAAGTTTTAATTATACAGTAAGTATCCAGACAGACAGTATCCTGATCCAGTCGTGATCAGGTGACTCCTGTTTGCCCTAATTCTCCTTCAGGTGTGTCTAGAACTCAACTCCACCCTTGGTAAACTGAATTGATTGGATATACTTTAGTAGGGCACACCTGTAAAAAGAATTCATACTGCTGTGAACTGGAAGGAGTTTAAAAAGACCAGGATGCCAAACTGAGTTTTGGACAAGAAAGACAGGCAGGTGGATCAGGAACCCACTGTTTTTTCCAAAGGCTTTTCGATAGTCAGGGAAGTTTAGATTTTGTTTTTGAATCAAGTTCTGAGCATTTCAACCACAACAGCTTTGATCAGAAGAACCAGATACAAGAAGTGTATGAATAGAAAATTTGATTTCTGCATCAAGAGTGAGAGTACTAAACTCACAAAAGCAAAAACAGCTAAACGGATCCCCTTCCCAATCAGAAGATGATGGTGATGCACCCAAAAGCTGCATGCCAACCATCAATAAACACCAAAAGAAGAATGAAAAAAGAAGCACTGCCTGGTTGTCTGGAGAAATTAAACTTAGCTTCAATACAGACATCTGCTGGTTTCAGGACAGGTAACTGACTGCTCTTCAGTGGTCTAGTCAGACTCCAGATTTTAATATACTGTATATATAGAATAAGTAATCTGTGGAGAGGCCTGAAGATGACATTTCCAAGCCACCTCCCATCCAATCTGATAGAGCTTGATAGGATCTGTCACGAAGATTGGGACAAACTGCCCAAAATTCCCAAAGTAAACAAGTGTGATATTTCAGACTATTCAATTATTGACAAAGATATGTTTAATTGTATCTTTCAGACTATTTCTGTTAAATGGAGAAACGTCCACATTGTGCTGTTTGGTATCATTGTGAAGAAGAGAAAAGAGAAACAAAAGAAGAGAGATAAAGAGAAAATAATTGCCAAGCATGGTAGAGAAAGATACTCTCCAAACAGAAACAGCTTGATGTTCCTGTGATATATTATTAAGAAGCTTAAGGTCCAAGGTGGGGCAATATTAATATTACCTGCGGTGCTCAGTTATTTTAATCCCAAGTGTGTATGTGGGTATTTTTTCACACCCTCCCCAGCAATAATTAGAGCTGCAATAACCTGCTGTTTTTCTGGGTCCTCATTGCTCCTCCTGTAATTTAAATCTGGTTTGAAGATTTGGCTGGGGTCTGACTCCCAGAAGGGTGATTTTTGACTCGCACACCTTACACAATATCTTTGCCTCCCCTTCACCTCCCCAGCACACCTCTCACGTTTGTTCTTCTCTTTTGGCTTTGTCCTGCTGAATGTGCTCGTCTATTACAGAACACATCCTGTAATTTCCTGATGGTTAACATACCATCCACAACAATGAGCTAAATTGCAGTGAGTGTACCATTGCTCACCTCCTCTTGTAATGTTAATCCAACCTGAATGAAAACTTTTTGAAGCCTGTTTTTTCCCCCATTAAGTCTGTTTGTCCCGTCTTGCCAGTTCCCATCCATCTTAAGCTTGTCTGTCAAGGCTTAAATTGGCCGTTAGTCACACAGGACAGTTCCCTGAAAGATAAGCCTACTGATACATGATGGATTAGCTATGTGCACAAAACGGTCAGACAACATTGTTGTACATTTATAAGAAGGTGCACTTCAACCACCACACACATAAGGAAACACACTGGGCGGTGACGCACCCATGAAGCTCTGCTGAAACACAACAATATTTCACTGGGGATATGGAAAAAATCTGCAGTCAAATGATAAAATAAATACATTCTGAGGAACTTTTACAGTAGATGGTCTCATCTGGAAATGAAATAGCATGGGAGCTCAGGAGTACTATTGTCACATAACGCGGTGTGTCACTGCATCCAGGAATGCAACCTGAAGTTCTATTATGCAATAGATAAGCCATAAATTCAGAGTTTTTGTGGGTCTGAGCTCAAGTCAAATGGATCAAAAAATGCTCTGTGGTCGTTCATCAGATTCTTCATGCCCAAAATAAAAAAGAACCATCCAAGCTACTGTTAGTGAAAGATGCAAAAGCCAGTATCTTTGATGGTATGATGATGGTGGGTGCATCAGTACACACGGCATGGGTGTCTTCGCATGTTGGGACTGCTGAGCAGCTGAATCTTGTATCCAGCAGCAACACAGTGGCAAACATGACTCTGTCTCAACGTTTGAGCATGTCACAAACATTCAGATGTAAATTGGCTCATATTGCAAAATGTCAGTGAAAATGCTGACATGATTTGTACTTTTCTCAGATAAATACAGGTTAACTTATAGTTTTTATTGGTTTTTAGAAAAGTCACAACTTTTCAGGTAGCTTAAACCCAAAGAAAAATTCTAGTTTGTTTCAAATATGCTTGGGGAGTAATGTTATGTTAATGTTAAACAAGATCCAAATTGTAGTAAATTGAATATATCCTTTGGGTTGTCAATAAAATGCTTTTTGAAAGACGAATGAAACAAAATACAAAAAGTAAAAATCAGCAGCTACACACATCTGATAAACATACAGATTTAGAAAGAAAAAGAAAAAGACACACCCACCCAGGATTAATACATTGATACCAGCTTCATGTGTGTTGTGTGTACCTGGCAGACGGCAGGAGGTTGAGGACACTGTTGAGGATGTAGTGCAGGTCTGCGTGGCCCTGATCTACTAGCAGCACCACAGCATCACAGCAGGCTGAACGTATCAGCGCATAGTCACTGCAGCATTGCTGCCACAGAGCCTCCAACGCTGGGCCCTGATACACAGCAGCAATAGTATACAGTCAATAACTATTTCAAAATGTGCAGAATTGTCTAATAATTAATATTAAAACAATCAGTGAAGCAGAAAATCAGTAGGTAACTCACCTGAGTGGAGGACTGGGAAATCGGCCCAGTTTGATCTTTTTCCTTTAGCACAGCAGCAACAAGATTTCTCACTGTCTGGTAAAGTAAGTAAAGTAAAAAAATGACTAAATGTCACAGATCGTCATCTCTACACTCTAAACTCTATCTGAGTTTTCATTGGGTGAAGGGATAAAAACAAAGCATACTCTAGTCTTTCACACAGACCAGGAGCATCTTCACAGACACATGACAGTCTGTTCCCTCTAATGGTGCAAATGACACCATGTAGAGACTACAGCGTTTGTCACTAAACAGGTGGAGTATCCAAGTGATGAAACTACCAGCAGTTGTGTAGCAGTGCTAATGTGTGGCTGACACAACTGATGTGGATGACTATCTTTAATGGTTCAAATTTGGAGAGCACGTTTATAGGAATGTTATTAAAATTACCTCTGTTTTTCAGAGAGAGTTTCTGAAATTTGTAAAGTTGTTTAATTTAATTTTCTAAATTTGGCAGAACCAAAATGGCAGTGGCCAGATAGAACCTAAACCTACAGGAGCAGTGACTGTAGGATGGGGAAAATACTACAATATCAGTGTCTTGTCTGCCTATGAGACAGCGGCTTACCTGTGCTTGAATGACAGGGCTGGGAAAATCTAATTTTGTTTTCAAAATCTCCATGATGTCTGCTGGTCATACCTGAGAAGACGTTAACAAAACCTTATGAGAATAAACCACGGTTATTATCAGACATATCATGAACACATACAGTATCAGTGGTGTTGAGGTCAGCCTTAGAACAAAAGCTAATTGATACAGCCACCTGTTACTTCACAGCACTAGTATTCCAGGTAGGTGCACTGCTTGGAGGTATTCAGGGACTGACCCTTTGAAAGTTGATCCCCAGAATATGCTATCAAATTATTGGCCTGCAGCCATAACATAATTTTGTGTTAAATTATTCACATCAGCATACCCCCACCAGTCTCTAACGCACAGGTTGCTAAGCAGATGAGTGGCCTGTGTTGTTGCACTGGGTTTGACAATATGCTGTGCAGGTGCTGACCACCAGCTGTCTGAGCCGCTACCGCACAGTAGCCTTTTTTGACTTTCTTTCCTAGATCAATGTGCATTCAGTGCAGAGCTTTGGCCGAGACGCAGTTCGCTAAAATTTACAATTAACACTTCTCATAGTAGTCGTGCTCTCTACAGGATGGTAACCAACAATTATACTTTAACCTAGTATTTTTATGATTGGTCAACTGGTCTCTAAAATTTCCTGGATTCCAATCCTGTTTATCATAAGAGTAGACTAAGATTCATTAAAAAAGCTCTAAGACAACCAGCTAATGAGCTCCTTTGCAAATGTAAGCAGAATCCACATGTGGGAAAACATGTCAAAATCTAATATACTGCAATACAAAATCATCATAAAACACTTGCAATATGTATTGTGTAGTGGTGCTACTTTACCAGTTCCCCAGTTCAACAGCATTTCTAAATGTCATTACATCTTTCATCCACCAAGGGCAGCAGTGAGATAATAACTGGTACAATGCTGCAACATCGAGGTCTATTTTGTGAGTCTATGTTGTGAGTATATTAAACATAAACCGCATATCATGTTTTCAATCATACTGAGAGGGGAAAAAAATGATAACTCATCTCCAGTGTCTGAACGATGCAATCTGTACAGACACTCACTGACCACTTTTATTATTTCCAGCTATCCCTGCCCAGGATTGACTGAACACACCTAATCCACAAAATCAGCTGTGAGCAGGGTAATGGTACACAAAAACTGGGTTTAAGGACCCCTGATCTAACACAATCCAACACAGCAGCTCTAAAATGAATTCTAATCACCCATACCTAGATGGATAATCATTTTCAAATATTCATTAATATTTCAAAATAAATAAATAAAATATTTAATGTGAATGTGGTTTTGTCTTTAAAACAAAGAGTTTCCTGTTTCCCTTAATTTTAGTAGCAAATATTTTTTTCAAATACTGTAGTTCCCAGTGAATATCTAATAGCATTTTAGCTTGAGAAGTCAAGTCTGAACCAGCACTAGCACAAGCTCAGAACAAACACCAAGTTTATGCTGGACGAAAAGGGGTATATGTCTTTATATATGTCCTACTTCTGTCTACGGTATTTCTCTGAATCGCCTGCAAGTAATTAAATTACATTTGCCACAAATGTCCAATTGGACTCATGCATAAACCTTTTAGAATATCAGTCTGAACGTAAACTATTACGTTCCTTGTTTTGCGGAAGCACACAATCATAATGCAGTGATTCTAGTTTTTTCACAGAATCACATTCATACAAACCAAACTATTAGAACTGAAACAACATAAATGTGATTAGTAGTTTGAGTTGAGATAGATATTACTCATTTCTCAAGAATAAAAGCGTCTGCCACCTAGACATGTTGTTATTCCTAAATATAATGTAGTTCCTAACCCCTTTGGGTTAAACAAGACTGTAATCTGAAACATGGTTTAACATCGCTATAAACACAAGGAATATGAGCCTTATGTTGCCAAACCCTGTGCTACCCCTCCCCAAACACATACATCCTACCCAACCCCCCTGCTGTTATCTGACAGATAAGCCAGCCTGCTGTTCTGTACTGTCCACCACCCTGCTCCTGCACACTCTGCACTGGCTCCACTACCACTCAGCTTTATGGCTACATAAACAGGTAAGCCCTGCACCTGCTAACATAAAGCTAACTGATCTTTCTTTGGTCTTCTTTGGAGAAAATGTAGCTGTTAAACATGACATGTCTACATGTCACTCCGTTTATATCAAGGACTCTATTATATCAAGGACTCTACAGCTTTATCTTTGAATGACTTAACAACTACAGGAGTTTGACAAGCATGGTGCTGGTGGAAACAGACTTTTCTCTGAAACTAATGAAAGCAAGTCTGTCATTTTACATTTCAGCTGATGTAATTTAGAAGAATGTGACTTCTTGTCTAATTTAAATACTGTCAGTGGTCAGATAAAGTTTTAAAGGTTTGTACATCAAACTGTTCCAGTGGTTTCTGCAGCATATTTACCTTACAGCAAAACAATATAGGCTAGTCTGTACTGCAAGGTCTGCATTAGTAATACAAGTGAGGACAATGTATGAACAGTGTTGAGCCAACAGTGCTTTAGAAATGACACCACTGAGGCTTTACCGTGTGATACTCATTGCTGGAAACAGCACATGCTGGACAGGCGCATGGGATTTCTGACAGGATTTCAGGTGTTACACACACACACACACACACACACACACACACACACACGCACGCACGCACACACACACACACACACACACACACACACACACACACACACACACACACACACACACACACACACACACACACACACACACACACACCACCACGCTGGAAGGCCTGACTAATAGCAACACAGATTTGGAATTCATTTCTTAACACAAAAGTGGTTAATTATTTATTACTTATAAACTTATTCAATACAGCTTTCTATGACTGGCCAATCACTTTAATATTTATTAATTACACATTTGTAATGAAACAAATCATTTAAACAACAAACATCACCTAGTTTCGGCTTCTCTTTTTGTTCTACTTGAGGATGAATTAATTGCTTACAGGGTTAGATAGGGTTTTTTTTTGTTAGTTTTTTGTTAGTGTGTTATTTCAAAACTTCTTTTAAACAAAAATATGCTACTTAATATGGACAGGTGCTGTTGATCCGTCCTGTGAAGTCAGAATCCTTGAACAGTTTGGTAGCAGCGCAGAGACATTCACTTTAAACAGCTCTCTGTGAGGCTCCCCCTTCTAACCAATCAGAGAAGGTCAATGATTTCTGCTTTATTAAGAAAACAAGGCAGGTTTTGCAGCTTCTTGCAGATAAGGATTAATAGCTGAAGGGCTGGGCACAGCATGACAAAGCACAGCAGACTGTGGAGGAGATTAGAGGAGCATGGAGGAGGAGTCTCTTTAAGTACATGACCACAAACTTTGGTAAACTCTAGTATACTTTTATATTCTCAATATACTGTATATATAGTAAGAGCACAAAGAGAGCACAAACAGAACTAAAACAGAAGTATATCTCTGGCAAATTAAAGCTGCACTGTAATCTTTTCATAAGCAAGTCCACCTCACACAACTGTAAAGATGTCATGCACTATGCTGCTGTTGGATGCTAATACACAGGTGGACACTTGATAGTCAATTCACAAGGCAATGTACAGGCTAAAATGCTAGCTAGTTTAGTTTCTGTTTGTTTTAGCCAAATGAAGTGGTTGTTCTGTGGTGATGTAAATTCAAACTGTACAAGACAACATCACATGTAACAAACTAACTCTTTGGAAACATGTATTATGCATATGTAACAGCTTATATCGAATAAACTGTGACACCTTTAAAATAAAATAAAAAATAACAGTACTTTAGCATAGTGTTGAGGTCTTTTTACAATGTTATTTAGTCTATAGCTATTGATTACTGTTGTGATAAACATCACCAGGTGGTTGTTAGTTGTCTCACCAGTCACTAGTTGGACTATTCTATGCTTCATTATTAACACATTACATAGTATCACAGTCACTTTACCCAGCCACCCAGCAAAGGTTACCTCAACAACATTTCGTCCCAATTTAGCAGAAAAAAATATGTATTTAAATTTTTTAAACAAGGCCGTTTTGTATGCCGTATTAAAGAACAATCTATGCTTTATCATTGCATGTCTATAAATGCGTTTTGGTCGTTATATTGTTTTGTTAATACGTGAGCGAATATAAAATTGCCATATTTTAAAATAGGGCTTTACCGCAGCGCATTTTCTCAACGTGGTCATGGCCCTGATGCTGAGGCTGCACATATCAAATACATACTTAAGAACATGTGCGGACACCTGTGTTGTATAAAAACCCAGCATCAAGTGCTCGCTGCTTAAGAATTATGACAATAATTATGGAAGCTAGCAAACTAAGTTAGCGAAACCTGCTAATAATAGCTACGATGGCGTTATCAACACTGAGATAACGCTAACTGACTATTTGCCGTAACGCTAAAGACAGCTGGAGTCTACTTGTGCAGCAGCAACAGTGTAACATCTTTAACTCTTAATCACAATTTAATAAAAGTTAAACGTGTTGATGTCCAAACTTTACCTCATTCATGCACTCCTACAAGCCCGCAACTACGGTGTGCATCGAGGGGCAAAATTGATCAGAGCGACATGCCTGTCAAAGTAACCTGTAACTACTCCCAGCAAGGCAACACGTCCTCCGAAACTTACCAGTGAAGTTGTGAATAGCGTGCTACGACACAGAGCTTTTAACTCAATGTTAAAAACTGGCTTAATGATTTCCTCATAATGGACTGCAATGAATGCGACAAAAACAAGTGGGGACTCTGTGGCAGCGCATTCACTGTAATTCATCAGATAGGAATTAGTGAGATCAGCTAAACTATGTTGTTAATTCTACTTGGATGTTTATATTTATTTTCAGACCACTTCAGGACTTTAAACATGAGCTCCCCTGACTAGAAATCTTGTGTCTTCAAATTATGAGTTGAATGAATTAAGTTCAAAGAGTTCACTTCATTCATAAAATGCCTTTTTAAAACAAACAAGACTAGCAGGACTTCCAGCATGCTTTGTTGTTTTTTCCTGATAACAGTAATGCTAACCATGATTAAGGTTAGTAGTGAATTCAGTTCCTGTCTGCATGAAAATCTAATTCCTTTATGGTGTCGTTTTCAAATGAGACACATTATAAAACAACATAAATACTAAAGGACATTAATATAAGCTAAGATGTCTGGACTATATGGCTCTTCTTACATAAAAAAAAACATATCTACACATTTATCTGCTGACACAATTTAGCATAAACCCTGGCTTAGAGTCCTTCTGTTGATAGGTGATCACATAATGTGTCATTTGCAAAGACCGATGTCATTATTGGTTGTAGATTGGAGAATATATTCTAAGTAAACAACAGTGAGCATTTTTACAAATTAGTCAGAAGATAAAAATCAACAGTTTTTTGTGTGTTGAATGTCAGGTATGTACGGCTGATTGCAGTCAGACGTGCATATTGATGTTTCAAACTAGTTTAAACATCTCATCAAACTGCTACAACACGCTTCATTCGTCGATTTTCCCCTGGGACCTAAAGGCAACATAATTACTGGGAGGTTCTGGCCCTCTGATTGGACGGCCGTCTGTCTGCTGTTCTTTCATTGGTTCTTTCCGTGTCGTGCTCTGTCTGCGGCCCCAGCGGGTACGCCAAGCTGCGCGTGCGCTTTAACCATCAAAGCCGTGCTGTTTCCAGCAAAATAACGGAAGAGGAGGATTTCTCGTTCAAAATAAAAGCATGAAGTACAAACGTAATTTGTCACGTCAAGACTTACTGACAATGTAATAATGACCATTCTTGACGTGTAGACCCTTTAAATATGTGATAGTGTTCTAAGTTTTTGTGATGGCAGTGATAACTGAAGTTTGGATTATTTATAGACAGCTTTCAATATAAGATCACCGATGGATGTAGAATACTGGGGTTCAAATCCCAGCTGTGGCCTAACCCCAGTAGGCGACGTTGGGCAAGATCTTCTTACTTTGCCTTGTACAGTGTATCTCACTTGTAAGTCGCTTTATATAAAAGCATCTGCCAAATGACTTATAAAAAATAAATAAATGTAGACTAAATACATTTATATTTGACTCCTGTTAGATAATAAATAAATGTATTTACTTACAGATCTTGATACAGAGTGACACAGTGTATAGGCAATTGTGTGCTACTTAACCAAGTAAATATCAATTTAAAAAATTTTAAATGTATAAACTATATACAAGGCAAAACAATTTCCCTCTGGGATTAATAAAGCCATATGGATCTTGAATATTGAATATTGGAGACTTTATTTCCAGGCAGTGAGAAAGTACTTGGACTTGGGTGGCTGTGCCTTAAATGCTTGTGCAAAAGCATTTCCCTTTGGTGGATAATGAAAGTATCAATTACTATTGTTTTATCATTGTTTTTAATTCCTGGATACACCTTTGCAAGTACCATGCTGTTAAAATCACGAAATACAAATTGATTGTGATTCCTTGAATTATAATTTATACAGAAAATAGTTATAAATTATTGCCTAAATAATGTATTTATGATATTGTATATTAAGATTGGACACTAAGAGCCGTTCATGTCACAGCTTTACCGCAGGGTGTTTATTTTGAAAATTCACAGCGGAAGCTACCTAGGTTAGTACCGGGTGTTGACAGCCGGCGAGCCTTTGAAAGTCTTGAGTCTGAGTTCAGTCCAGGAGAGACCATGTCCGCCGTCATAGGCAAACTGTATCCACCTATATTCTCATTTAAAACTAATTCTCCATGAAATAACAGTAACGCGGGGCCTGAAGGATGGCCAACTCGGTGAGTATACTTTCGCAGGATGCGCTTGCCAGGCCGGACTAACGGACTGTTTGGGCATTTTGGCCGTTTTGTCACACTGGAGGAGTCGGTGGCTTTGACTCCGTAACGAGGATTTTCAAGCCGCACAGCTAGCTACAGTCGATACTTGCCGCTGTCTTCTGAGTGACCACCGTAATACAAAATGTCCCTCCAAGGCGTGTTAGTTTTAATATTTTTCTGCCTGCTGTCAAAATACGTTTTTGCTTTTATGTAAATGAGTGTTACTCCAGAATGGTCACAGTTCATCGTCTAATTCGGCATAATGTTACGCACAAATTAGCACTTAAAACGGGTTATATGTGAACTTTCCCGAAGGGGTTCTTGTTATTGCCTTTAAGCAGCAGTGGTAGAAAACCCTGGGCTTAAATATTACTAATATAAAGTTTGTGCAAATGTGTGCTGCTCCATGCGTGGTATTTATTAAATATTTACCTGGAGACGTCGACGCTAACGTTAGCTATTAGTAACCAGTCGTAAGTCAGGTTTCTCCAGGTGTGGACATATGCTTAAGAGCATAGTGATATTAAATATGCACATTTTTGAATAGAGATCAACACGACGGAAGAGCTTTGTATCAAATCTGTGCAGCCTCGGTGTTCCGGGCTTTAATTATTCTGTATATTACAGTGTTGGGATCAATAAAATATATCATTATTATAAATAATTTTCATACTCATAGTCAGTGTAGCGTTAAGGATCTATTTGACTATTTTCCTCTTCTCTAGCTTTGCCTGAATATGAGCAGCAACCCAGCATCTTCATGTTTTTTCACAGGGTGCTGTTCAGGTAAAACTAGAACTTGGTCACCGTGCCCAAGTGCGAAAGAAACCCACTGTGGAAGGCTTTACCCACGACTGGATGGTGTTTGTCCGAGGACCAGAGCACAGCAACATTCAGCACTTTGTGGAGAAAGTAGTTTTTCACCTGCACGAAAGCTTCCCTAAACCAAAAAGAGGTGAGACGCATTATTTCTGCTTGATTATCTATTTGACTCCTTGTTTCTTGCTATTCTTCTTGCCTCTGAGTCCTTGTGGAAAAAGTGGAATTCCTTGTGTTTGCAGTATCTGTGGATTGTTAAATGTCTAAGATGTACAACAGAGTTGTAAAGAAATTGCAGTCATTTTTGATTGTGTGCACAGAATAGTGGTGCATTCAAGTTCCACTGCAGTGTTTTATTACTGTATTGTGGCAAATTACACTTTGTTTGCGTGGACATTAGTGTCAGTTTGAAACAGAAGTAATCATGTGCGATGTTGCTTTTGGATATGATCCTGATAAACATTGTACCTGCTTGGTTTGGAGGTTGTAAACGTGAAGGTAAAGCAGTAGTCTGAAGCACAAGTATTTAATGTCAAGGTTTGTCTGGTAATTGCTTTTGATACCTCACACCTCATATGAGGTATGTGTATATTAAACTCAGCATTATATTTATTTTTTATTTGTGTAGATGTCCCCAGAGCCCAGTTTGATATTCTGTTAAATTTGTAGTCCTGTACAAGAAAGAAACCGACTTTTGTAAAGGTGGAACAAGCGAAGGAGTACAGTTTTTGCTTAAAATGCAGTGAACAGATTATCAGAATGGTTGCAGATGAATTTTCTGTTGATCTGATCTGTCAAATTCTGACGCAAAACAAAGCAATCACTTGTTTTGGAATATGAAAGACCAAATTTTCTGTTACATTTTTCTCAACGCTTTTGTCTTGAGCTTTCCAAAAACCACACAATCTTTTATCAGTTTGAGGACTGTTAAGTGAGACTTTCAGGAACCCTATAACATTCATTTTTTTAATATTTGAGGAAAACGTACAAATATACAAGCTCGATAGTCAAAACTTCAGCCAACTAATTTAAGAGTTCCAGCTTTAAATGTATCCTGAGTTGTCTCGTTGTTCTAAAGCAGATTCATGCTTTTCCATTGTGACAAGATGAAATTACCATAATACTAAACTGTTAGGTAAAATATAATCTATTGGTGACATGAACTTAAAATATCTTTATAGCCCCATAAAAAGTATTGGACAAAGTCTAGTTTTTATTATAAGATTAATTTTTCACATCCTACAGCATGTCATAAACCTTACACTATACCTCTGAGCACTGTATGACTACGTTGTTATGTAGTTGTATGAGATGGTGTAAAAGTAAACCACTTCTAACTGGTCCCTGATAATGTTTTTCTTGTTTTATTGAGAACACCTGACTGGTGTGAAAGTCTAAGGTGGCAGCTACATATATATCATCGTGATTAATGAGCAGCTGAGAAATTGATGGACTTTAAAGCTGTCAAAAGTTCAGAGGAAAAGCTGTTTTGAGACAGACCCAGGGTGCACAGAGAGCTGGAAATATTATCCTGTATTCATTTAGTTCACTGCCTCCAAGCAGCATATAAATCAGATTCTTCTCTGCTGATACGGAACCTTCAGAGCTTTACGTTTCTCTTACAAGACCTTTGATGGTAAGGTACCAAATGAGTTTTGGTTCCTGCACCCTTTATCCTTCTCCCTGTACTTTTAAACTCCTTTTCAATCCTGATAAATGTGATCTCTGACTTGAAGAGTAAGGTCTAAGGCCTAGCAAGAGATGGCCTCAGGTAGCAAGTTTGGACCCAGTTCCAAGTCTGTAACAGGGAAAATTTTCTTCATCGCCTCACAAATCTCCTATTGTCTTTCATTCATTCATGTTTTCTGTTGAGTTTGGCCTCTTTGGCATCTTTGTCGACAAAGCAAATTATGACAACTCAGCGATGCTGTTGTAAAAAATATGGCAGACTGACTTAATCTTTCCAAACTTTAGATTAGATAAAATACTATGAATTCTCATTTTACAATTGATATAAGATTATCAAGCATATTCATCCAATCAAAGCAGAACGGTTTTGTAGATATATTTCTCACTCTGGTAATGTTATTAGTAATAGCTTGCTTTTAAAACATTTTGTGCAATAAAACAGGGCAACATGAAAGTTATAGATACACTGGACACAAAATAATGTGTCATATTAGCCTCATCTGTCCTGTCAATAGAACTGCCAGTATGCAACTTAAACTAACCTAGCCTGGGACTTGAGATGCTATGCTTTGCTATGCTCTGTCAAGCACTTCAGGTTAAAGTTCTTATGAAATGACAATAAATGGGAACACTCTGAAACTTACTGATCAATGCAAAAATGGTTGAAATTCTCTGACTGGCTAGAAGGGGGAGCCTTGCTTAGAAACATTTGCCAGCAAATGTGTCTGTACTACTGCCATTCAGTGACTCATGGTCAGAACAGGCTTAGACAGCACCTCCACATTAAGAGACGTTCTGGAGACTGTCAGTAGTAAAATAATATTTAAACCATGAATTCTTAGCTTGAGAATGTATCGATCGTAAATAAATTAGACTGTACGAATGAATTGTAATATGAAGTCAAATATCTAGGACTGTTGACTCAACATATAATAATTATGTCAGGCTTACAGGGGATCAGTGTTTATGTCAAGTAAACAAAAGCATTTTGTGTCTTTTGAAATCTTAAACACCAGTGTAACAACTACACTAAAAAGTTCTGTCGCCAATGAACTGAGATTTCCAGTGCAGGCTTGTGTTTGACATCGTCCGGGCTAACAGGCCACAGCTGGCCACACCGATGATGCACACACTCTTGTTCCTATTTTCCTCTCTCTGTGGCCCTGGTGTTTAATCCAGCTGTTGAAGATTACACTCTGCTCTTTTTAGAGAGCAGCTTTTCACACACCTGTGCATTGAAATAAAATAGGGAGGCATTGAAACACGTCGAAAGCACAAAGTAGACCTGTCAGAATAAATAGAGTGCTAACATTTTGCTTTCAGAGCTACAGTCTGTGTGCTGTATTTGCTTTCGTTTTCCTTTTTTATAACTTTTATGGACAGCAGGAAAATTTGTAGAGCATTAAGAAAAATAGCTGTGATTGGTTTCATACTGTGTAGCCTTGGAAACCATCTCAAACTAAATGGACTGGAACACTTCTCCCTGCTTTACTTTCAAAGACAGATCTGGCAGCACACTACCTGCATTTATTTATTTTTTCAACACTTAAACTAAACAACAAGCAACATTTGAATATAAGCCCTGTGTACTGCAGTACCTCCACCTACATTGTCTCTTATACAACTGACAGCAGTGTTGATGAATGGAGGTGAGGGGTGTGAACCTTGCATCATGATTCTGCAGCCTGGATGGCAGCAGGAAAGCGTTTATGTGGATCAGGAATCCCCAGTGGCCTGTCAGGATTTCAAAGTAAGGGCGCATGTGAAAGGAGGGAACCATAATCATATTTCAACCCCATCCAGTAGAGGTTTAAAAAATAAAAAAAAAATAAAAAAAAGCAGTGAAATCTATCATTGCCACTTGGCTCACGTGCAGGTTTAATTTAAGAGGCGTCTATTGTTAAGATGTGTGCCAGCCACGCTTTAGCTCCTCGTGCAAAGATGCTGACGACAGGTAGGCTCACTGATAGGATTTCAAACAGCTTTTCCACATCAGCTGTTTCCTTATTTCTCCAAGACTCCTCCATCTTATCAACATGTCATCACTTTTCTACATTTTCACACCAACACAAGGTGTAACAGTCAAAACACAGAAATCCAAAAGAATGAGAAAGCGATAAGACACGATAAGTGTAACTTCTCGTGTGCTACCAGCGATTTGTTTTTCAGCCCAGACAAGCTGCTAGACACACATTAAGATTAATGATGAATTAGTCAGTAAAGCTGCCACTGTGCTTCATTATTGCCATGCAGCTTACGGGCCAGCGTTGAGGCGTTGCCATGGAGACGGCCAAATGGCAATGCTGTTTGAACAAATGGAAGTAAAGAAGCTCTTTGGAACCAGTGAAGGGGGTGCTATATTGGCAATAGGCGGCAACGGCTCATGCTGCTTAAGCACCTCATTTGGAGCCTCGGCTGCCATTTAATCTACTCTGGAGATGGCATCTCTTGAAAGGTGTTTGTGATATTTCAGAGGATTGTCACTTTTATGGAAAGATGTTAGACAGTGTAATGGGAAAGAAATGGGGCAGCTTGGTGAGATTTGTGCTCTGTGCAGTGTAAGAAAGACACGCGAGAGCTGTGGTTCTTTTTGTGTTTCTTACAACTAAGGTGCTTGTTGTTGAAGGGGGGAAAAAAAAACACTTAAAGAGCGGTTAAATAAGCAGGTGCGGTAATGTCTTAATCTGTCTGGCCTGTATCTGTAACCAGACCCCTGATATTCCACTAATGTGCATTTAATAGTGAATTAGTTTAGACATGAGAAATTCTATATTTGACTATTTAGAATAGTTTAACATATGTGGCTTGGCACATACCTCAGTGCATTTTAGGTACAGCAGGAAAATCTACAGAAGGACAGAAGAGAACATTTTTGTCATTTATTTTGAATTAATTAATGTGAGAGCTACTGTTGGGGCTGTGGCTAATTCTTGGATGAGTCTTCTACTCCTCCAGCTTGCTTTCTGCACAGGCTACACAAGTGGCTTAGGTTGTTGGGTTATAGTTATGCTCTGGTGCAATCTTTGTTGCTCTGCAGTTACTGGTGTTGGAGCTTCTATGACACTGTGCATAGTGTATAGTGTCTCTTTTTTTTTTTTTCTTTCTTTCTTTTTTTTTTTTTTTTTTGGTTTACCACAAACAATTGTTAGAGTTGGAACAGATTTTAAACAGCAGTTACATTTGTTGACTTTACTATAATGCAGAAAAGACATCAGAGGACATGGTCCATGGACCGATCACCATTGTTGGGTTCTGTGTGGTCTCAATGTGTAGTTACATTTTCCATACGTTTCTGTGGAGGTACATGTCAGGCTTTTACCTACAGCAGAGATTCTACAATGAAGCATAAATCAAGCATTATATAGGGCAGTGGATAAAGATTGTGCCCATTTATACAGCAAAGTCTACAGTTCCTGTATGACTGTAGCTTGTGTTCACATGTAAAAAATATGAGTAAAGGAACAATTCCGGCAACTATTTCTACTTTTTCCTGTTATGCAGTCCTTACCAACTATTGCAAATTGCTGATTTCTCTGAGGTTTGGTGTGAGGTTGTGATTTCACAGTTATAAAAGAAAGATGAGAAAATTGATGTAGGAAACTAAAAAGGAATCTGAACAAGAGGTTGGTGTCTTCTGCAGCTCACAGGACAGATCATTATAATACCACATTAAATATTATTTTCATTTTGCTGTCAGTTACTGCTGACATTGTCTTCTGAAGTCTGTTTTCTAAACTTTAATCATGGGAAAGGAGCTGATGGTTTAACAGAATATTTTAGCTGTATCATTGGCACAAGACAAGAATGTATGATGATTTCACTTTTGTTTATCCTCTTCTCCTCTCCCCTCCTCTGAACTTACTAAGGTTAGCATAGAATTAGTTATGATCAAGCATTGTCTGTTTAACTGTATGGTTATTCCTATGTTGTAGTGGAACGTATAGAGAATGTTCAGTTAACTTTCTTTGAAAAGCAAAAATAGTAAGCATCTAATAATTAAATTACATGGCAGGAAAAGATGGTTTACATCATTCAGAAGACTGGAATGCTTAGGGTGTAGGTGATACAAGAAAGTTTACATGTGTTCTCAATCAGAGGCTGAAAGAGGAAAAAAGCACATGACACATGGTATATAATAATACATATATTACACTACTGAACATTTGTATTTTTATTGAGTTGCTCATGACATGACTCACAGAGAAGTGGACCAACACTCTAATCATTAATAGAATTAGTATTGTGAGCAAGCCCAAATGATGTTATATATTTTGTGTGATTTGTATGAATGAAATATCTGAATAAAATCATTACGTGTAATGTTTGTGTAGATCTATCGTCAAGCTGTGATTATGATTGTGCTTTAAGTGTTGGAACTTCCTGAATAAACTTGACCTTTACAGACCGCAGTAGCACAACTGATGATACGCATGCGATGGAACATTATAGCATGGTTCAAACATGACACACGTGTCCAACATGTTCATGTGCAAAGTCATGTTTAGTCTGATCCACTGCAATTTGTTCAGTACAGCTGGTACTTACTGAAAAACTGTAACATTTCCAACCTGTAGAGGATCTTCCAGCTCTGGTTTTAGACATTTGCTATATGAGCTGTACATCCACAGGGCTAACCCAACATGGTTTGGCTGACAGGTCACAACTCTCCCCCTGCCAATGCTTTCACAGTGGAAATGGCTCTTTAAAACCTTCCACAAGTGCCAAGATGTAGATCTAATTAGAGTCCATGAGGGTAATTCAGCAGTAAATATTTGGCTCGCAGAACAGAACTGAACTTCCTGTGCCCGACAGCTAGGGATGAATACTTGTGCCTTTATTAAAAATTCAATCTCCCTCTTATTTTCTCCTCTGCTGACTTGAGGGTGATCATGGGCGTATCTTTAACTCATTGCCTCATTATTTTCCAATAGGAATGTGTGTCAGAGACTATGATCTGTTTATGTCGTCCCATTAAAATGATTGCCATGACAATTTTATGTATCCATTATGACAGGACGTGCCCCATCCTGCATGCCGATGAAAAGTTTAGGCAAGTGGCTGTGCACTGCTTTCAGAAGGTGGGAGGGTTGACCTTTGATCCTAGAAGCCCTTTTAATGGAAACGGGACACATGCTCCTGTGACTTGAAACTTGTGAAAGTGTAAGTTTCGCCAACGATTACACTGGGACACCATCTGAAGCTTCAGGTTTATACGTCCTATTTTTGGGGTTTTCAAAAGGCCTTCAAGTCAAACTAGACAACAATAGTCGAGGGTGGAACAGTATCTGCTTTCCTTAAAGAAAGAGCGTTCTGTTCTGTTAGCCAGATTGGCGACAGTGTAAGCCCCTCGCAGCACACACACACCCACAGATTGATGCCTTAATGATTGGGCCAACATGTTAGCCTCTGGCCATCTCCTGGGCTCTTTGGAACGCTCGCATGAAACCTTTTAACTCCCCTCATCCTCCGCTCGGGCTTAATTTGTGGCTTGTGTGCACATACCACATAAGTTAAGTCGCTGCAGTGACCTATGCAGAAGATACAGATCCTCAGGCTGAATTATGTCTCAGAAGCTGCAGTGCATTCCTTTCCTCTTTGCTGTGGCTTAGCTAATGTGATCTCTCTGAGCTCTGATGATAGTAGTTATTGATACTTTCATAGAAGATGAAGGATGCTTTCCTCTACATGTGTGCATGAGTATCTTTTGTCTCACGCTTGCCTGAAAAATGTTTCAAACCTCCATAGCGACTTCATCATATCTTACTTAATCTAATCAGACAAAAGTGACTTTTTAAATAGGGATTTAAGATTTTGTAGACAGTAGTTCCTGGGCATTTAAGATAAGATGCCACATGGGATGTTTTTTAAATTGATTGATTGATTTGCTAGAACCCAAGTGTGGAAAAAAAAACAATTGTTTGCATATGGGCAATGTGCTCAACAGGTCTTTGTTCAGTCTTATGTTTAGCTTAAAGGAAAGCAGTGCACTTCCTCTTTTGTATTTAAGCACTAGTTTAAGTACTAATCATTTCTCATTTGTGCATCAAGCATCAATTATTCATCACTTACACCACAGTCTAGCCTAAGGCTGTGATATAAATTTTTGTACTTTTACAACACTAAGAGATGGGGAAACAAGCATTTGATGGTATGGAGGTTATGGTGGTTGGAGTTTCTCTATGACACCCACCTACTGAGGAAAGATGCAAATGACAGGAACAAAAAAAAAGGCAGAGTGTAATTATATTTAAGTAGGCTTACTCGTCTTTTGTTTGGAAATTATGGGCAACTGTTGTATTTTCTATTGCTATTTGGCTCCATCTGCTGAATACTAACATTTAAAATCTGTACTTTTGTCATATACTGTATGGAATGCAGGAATGTGCCCTTTATTATGCCCCTGTTGGGGCCTAAATAACCAGGCTTCTGAAGTCCCAAAAATGTGGATGTACACAGTCCTGCTGAAAATCCTTTTAGATTATAGTGAGCAGAAAGTCTGAAAATGTGCACAAACAAATCAACCGGGTGTGCTTATGAGTCTGGGAGGAGCTAACCATAGCTAACGAACTTTGAATGAACCACCCAGGAACTAGCGTCTACAAAATCAGAAAATAAAGAAGAAATTTAAAAAAAGGACAGAGTGCACTTCAAAACTCCTTCTCATCTGGAATTTGCAATTGCAACAATTCCTGATAATATTAACTTGCAGATTTGTTTAATCACTGCTACTGGCCTTCACTCTGTACTGTCCCAGAATGTCTCACATATACAGCCCTGATGAGCACTTGCAAATACTACAGTTACGGTACATGTTGTTACTTTCTTGCAATAAAAACCATGCACAAAGGTCCACTAACAACAAGGAGAGGAGAAAAAATATCCAATTTACAAGATATTCTAGATCATTTGAGAGTGCAGGACACTTCAAGAACTGGCATAGGTTGGGTGTCTGCAAAAGTTAGTGCTAAACATTGTCAGAGATTGAGACAAATATTTTGCTAATGCAAAATGCAACAAGAATGGCTGACAAATGGGGAGAGGAGCCAAAATCACAAATCACTGTGACAGAGGCTGTTACATCCAGATCTATTGCAAGTGCTAAAAGAATCAAGGTGAAGGTATAAGTCAAAGTTAAAATAAATGCTCCAAAATATGACCCAATGTCAAAGACAAATGTGATTACCGACCTGCTCTACAGCTTAAATAGTTAACTTTGAGTTTGTTTGGGAGACATCCAAAACAAAATGCAACCCTCATGCAGAGGAGAGCGTAGATTGCTGATCGTTAACTGGGAGAACATAATATTCTAATACAGAATCTGCAGACATTTTGCAAGGTAAGATTGAGTTGAGATGTCAAGGGTCCAGTCAGAAAGGACCAGAAAATTTTGTCTGATCTAGCAGCTGGAGGATCGTCTAAAGCTTACTTGCTCAAAAATGTTCAGAGATCATTTCTGAAGGATGACGGTTGCTGCGTACGTTAGCGGCAAATGTGAGTGTACAGTGGATTTTAGCTGACAATATCTGACTCTGATGTGTAAAAGACTATATGACCCCCTTTTTTACCCCCCTCTTACAATGTCTGGCAGAAATCAAAGACTTGCAGGAATTTGCCAGTAATTGTTTTACGATTCCTCGGAAATCATACCTACTTGTATAGGTGGAGCACAAAGAAAGCAAGAGCCATGAAAGCTGCAGGCTGGCTGCTGCTTCTGGCATGAAAGGATAGGGAAAGGGAGGAGGTGCACATTGACGGGGCAGCCACCACCAAATAACAGGAACTGAGCTGTAAATGCCGGCTCTCCCTGGGTTCAGTCAATGAAAGGAGGTTGGAGGAAGTGGTTTATTGAAGCGTGGTTTATATGGGCTGTCTGTTGGCAGCTCTTTCAATCCTTTCTCACTCGACCCTGCCATAAAACATTTGTCTTTTATTTACAGCACCTCCACACACCAAAGCTGAGTCAGGAATAGCACCCATGGTCTGCCTTTTTATCAGCAAGATAAACAAAGCCAAAATGTGGAATTACCATAGTTGAAATCAACTTTGCTGTTACAGTGTTAGAGTGCTTTAATTCAGTCCAAATTAATAAGAACTAATTAATTGTGTGAGCAATTTATCAAGCAAAAAAAAAAAAACATTGGTTTTAACTTCTGTATTATCTTACTGTAAATTCAACCTGTGGGTTTGTTCTGCAGGTCAATAATTCTGAAACTCTCACATTTGTCTGTTAAATTCTGTCAGGCTTTTTACAATTTTAAAATTTTACATTAACAATTTATCAATTAATGTTTTATGTTGTTTATTTATTAATGTAATTAGGAGAATATTTTACAGACAGTATTTTGAAGATTCCAGAAACGGCACTACACGATTCATAGTTTCAGCACTTTAATTGCTTTAAATGTCATGAAACTCTTCAGTTGAATCATCTGTACAAACAAATCTAAATATCTGTAGATTAAATTAAAAAAAAAACTTATTACTAAATGTATGCCAATTATAGGTTTAAGATTAGAAGATGAATGTGAATCAAACATTAGGATTTACAGCTTTTGATTGGCATCTCCATGCATTAAATAGCAAAGAACATAACACCTTCTGTAATAGATAAATACAAGTTTAATTAAGTTAATGGAATAGATAAGTAAATTAAATTATACAAATCTGATTTAAAGTCTGGTCACTGGCTTGTCTAGTCTAGACCCTTCCACTTTTCCCTCTGATGAAGCCCTATTTAGAAGTGTGTTTTGGATTATTGCCTTGCTACATGATGACACTCTTAAGTGTTTCTGTCCACCTCTAAATTCTTCTTGAGTTAGATAAATAATAAAAATGAGTGAACTCCCATTACAGAGAAGACAGAGAAGCATGCACAGAAGATAATACAAATAATACAGGAGCATAATACTCATCTTAACACATCTAACAAAACAAAACAGAAACAAAATTGCACCTAAGTTGCATACGAGATGTCAAAACTGCAAATCTACCGAACTAAACAGGAAAACTCTTAAGCATGTTGTGTATTGTATGTTAAGATGACTATGCAATTCCAAGATATGCATTTGATAAAATATAATGAAGTTTGTCACTAGCGATAGCTCAGCTAGAGCATAGCTCTCTACTGTCTGTATATCTAGTCATTGTACAGGGTGATGGCTGTTGGCAGGAATGACTTCCTGTACTTTTCCTTTACAGCAGAGCTAGAGAAGTCTCTGACTGAAGCTGCTATGTTATTTGACCAACAGGTGTGGAGAGGATGTGAGCTGCTCAGCTTCAGCGTTCTCCTCTCCACAACTTCTTCATTGGTCTTCATTGTTGCATGACTCCAAAACGTGGTTCTTAGTAACATACTAACTGCAAACAAAATGCTGTTTTTCATGATTTTAAGTTTGTCTGTACTTTTGCAGCTATTTCCCTTGTTTTGTCATTGTTCTTCATCTGATCAGCCATGATGACAAATAGAAATGTCAAATTATTATGTGTCAAAATGTTTATTTGTGTGTTGGTGTGGGTACAGGAAAAAATCACATTGTGGCAAAAGGAAAGATTCTGCCCACTGAGAGTATTTAAAAAAAAATTTCAAAACTTTTTTGATTATTTTTTGTAGAAATATATTCTACAACTTCTCTTCATTTGCAGAGGTGCTGTTGAAGCCTTCTGTGCCCCAGACTCACTGAACAGTGTTGCCAGTAGAGGAGACATACTCACTTCTAAAAGTTGCTCTTAACTAGTCAGGGAATTTCAAGTTAACCAAACCACAATTTTGACTTTTAGATCAGAAATATCAAAATCTAATGTGTTGCTGTGTCCATTTACACCATTAAGGAACAAGTACAGTCTGTAGTTTTTCTTTTGCACCATGCTTGAGCCAAAATATCAGTTCTGTATGCAGGAAATCTCATAATGTAATGGCAGATTTTCATGAAAACTTCCTGACAAGTTGACCCCTTTTTGGTTTTAATGGTGCCGTAACCTTTCCATTAGCTCCTCTAAAGATCTAAGAGCAGTTGGTTAAATCAACAGTAAGCACAGCTGTATGCTAGTCTCCCCTCACCAGCATGTCTGCACATGTGAGGTCTGAAGGAGTCTCAGCTGTCAACTCTAAGAAAATGTAGCCTGCTGCACATATGGACATTTTTTTTTTGTACATACGTGATTTTTTTTTCTTCACATCAGTTTAAGTTTTTTTGATTTGCCTTTATTGGCAAATATGTCAGTCAATAAATTAGGAATTGCAATACAGAAATGCCAAGCATATGTTGGAGGCAGTTCAAAGACAATGTGGCTGTTACATAGTTGCAAAATTAGAGAACACAGTTGCACTACGCTCAACTAACAAACCAAATTAAGTGATTCTCCTTAAAACACAAGTCATTGCATGCTAAGGTATCTCCAGTATTAATATCAGCTATGGCCTCACAAATCCACTATTATCCAGGTTATAGTATTTCATGTGTTGTATGTTGTCATAGTCAAAACCAGACATTCCTATCTGATTATTTTATCCACCGACAACTGACACCATTACCTCTTGCAAGCGATGGATCACAGGGGAGTTATAAAAATCTGTTGACAGCACCTCTTCCCACTGTGTGCGCTGTATGTCTGGGACCTGCTATCAAGAGCATCCCTGTGATTTTTCAACCCATCCCCCACCCCTCACTTAACCTTCCAGTCTTCCTCTCCATCTGTGTTTGGTCCCATGAGGTGGGTGTGGCTTTACACCTATGTGGTTTTAGTCCAGGATGGGCATATGGTATTGTTCATGTATAATTTGTTATGATCCAAGCTCAGTTTTTTTTTTTTTTTTTTTTTTTTTTTTTTTTTTTTTTTTTGTACTTTGCTGTTTTCAGCACTAGTGGGCTGGGCAGTAAATTCTGCCAAGAAAATCAGCCCCGGTTTAACGAAATGAACATACAAGACATAAGCCCAGCACCTCTTAACTTTTAACTGTCACAGCAGGCCACCTGTCAGGCGCTTCTCCAGTGAATCGGCTGTTTTTTGTGTTACGGTAATGAATAATCTTGACCCCATTTATGTTAGGGTTTTTTTTTATCTTATTAGTGAGAGACTTTTAGGTTCAGGAGAGCTCCTATAAGACTGTGGAGAAACTATAGTGTGGTGTTGTTTTTATGTAACTGATAAATAAAGTTTAAAGAATAGAAATAAAGAGTTGCTATATTTGTGTGTGTGTTTATATCTCTAATTGTATTATTAATAGGAGCCTGTTTGTGTCTGTGGTGTGTGTAAGGATCCTTCTAAATGCAAAAAGATAGTATGGATGGGCTTACCTACTGATCAGCTAATCAGCACCCACCATTGTTACAGAGGCGAATTCTTTGTTCTTTGACTGCAATACTATCATATGATGTGTTTGTTTTAAAAAATATACAGCACCTTGTTCAAAATGGTCATTTATATTTAATCATATTCATACTCGCACTGCGTACACAAAGTACTTGTTAGTTATTTACCCTTGCATAAGGGCAGGATGTACTGTATGTGAGTGCTAACAAGTCCTGAGCCTTTTGACTTACAGAAAGCAGGTCAGTATCTACGTGAATTATCAAGGGACAGTGAGTCTGTAAGACTGGCCCCAGAGTTTATATTGATGTAAGTTACTTAGCTGTGTCTGCACATTAATAACGTACAGGCAAGTCTATAGTAGGCAGTTTTTTTGAGAGTTTTTTTGCCACATTTTTACTCAATTTAAATTGAGACAGTAATACTAACTGCTAGAAATGTTACCATTTTTCATCATTTCATGCCTAATTTATGCCAGTTTTAACTCTTTTGTTCCACTGATAGTAGTTCATTTCCAACCACACTGTAGGAATATCCTCAACCAGTCAGCAACAAAAGATATCCTTCTACAGCAGCTCAGGAGAACAAAAAGAACAACATTCGTCTTGGAACTTAAAAAAGAGTATTATTTATTTATTTATTATTGTTTTATCTTTTTGTTTTCTCTTTACTGGTTCATGCCATAAAACCAAAACAACTAACTAAAATGGGCTAAAAAGTTCTGTTAAGTTTAAGGACAGCTAGAGACTTGGGTTTGTCATTTGTAGGGACCTATTAATCATTTAGACCTATTATTAAGTCAGTGAGCAGGAGGAGCTAATATCTTAGGCACAAGGCTTCACTGAAGAATTTCTTATTTGCAGTCTTGTCTTTTGTTTTATGGTCAAGCCTGTTGTCTGCCCTGGCCTCATTACAAACCAGTCTGTGTGGAAAGGGCAAATATGTAGTGACTGGCATTGTTCTGTGATTGGCATCTCACTTTAAACCAAGGCCATGTTAATAAACGACTCAGCCTTGCCCCTCTTTGAAAGCCTCTGTGACCACTGGCAAGTTTCCTGTTACAGGTCAGTGGTTGCATTGTGCATCTCAGACGCTCCTCCAGATAATGGTAACTTTTTCAAGCTGAACCACTGAACCCCAGCTAAGATGCTGCACCAATTTCACATTTCGTCAATTTATCTGGTGTCTTCATAAAGCTTCAGAAGTTTTCTCCTATTTGAACTGTTACACGACTGAACTGTTATTTGAAGAGTGACAGCTTACATTTCTTTTGAGGGATTTCACAAAAGTTGACAGGATTTATACATGTTCATAGCTGAAGTGATATTCATTCAAAAAGAATGATACACATGCAGGGCACCTTCCGGGAAATTATCTACTGAAGGCGTAATGTTTTTCAAATATGTTGCTCTTTCAATTAACCAATTAATTGTTGGCTCTATAAAACATTAGGAAATAGTGAAACATATTCCCACAGCTGAAAAAAAGCTATTTTAACTGTTGATTTATTCATAAACAATCAAGAAAGAAATTCAGTTTACATTAATGAGTATGAGTATTTGCTCAGAAAATTTCAACTAATTCATGACTGCTCCTTACCATAATAAAGATTTGCTTACTTAATTATTTCAGAAACACAAAATCTGTTGCGTTGAAAATGCAAGAAAATCTATAATTCAACAGTACAGTTGATGTACTAAAAACAGTATTCTCTTTGAGCTCTGATTTCCCGACATACTTTTCAAGTGGCCCTAGAGAAGTATTAGCTTATTGGTAAAGCCATGTGTACATATTTTTCACTCACCCCAACCAGTCGAGACAGATGGCTGCCCACCCTGAACCGTGTTCTGCTGGAAGTTTCTTCCAATACATGTACAGAGTTTATGTGCATTTTTCTTTCCATTTTAGGATGGTTCAGCTCATCTCCTTCTCCACCTCAGTTTATGTAAAGGTGTGGGGGTAAATGGGCTCTTTTAGCTGGCTGTAATTTAACCTGACCCACTTGCACAATTAACTGTAACCCATAATATTTACTCAGTGGTATTGGGTTCTGGATGGCTTGGCCCCAGCGGTGAGGTCGACCTCAGCGTAGTCGAAGCATCAATCAATGCTGCTTCCTGAAGGGGCGGAGCTCCAAAAGGACACAGGAGAGCACAGTAATGACTAGACTGATGCGAAGGCCTGGTCAGTACTGAGGATGACTCCCATCATTTGTACCATCACTCGGAGCAAAGCTGTCAAAAGCCATGACTCTTTTACTATGTTTTTGTTTTTTTTAATAGCGAACCACAGAGAAGCCAGAATGTCTGGATTGTTTTTCAGAAGTAAGAAATTCCCATTAAAAAGTCCTACTTTTTTGTTTCATTTTTTTAAGATTAACAAGTCAGCTGATTGAGTCAGCTGGTTGCATTGACTTCACACGTCTGTGGTAACAGTAATCCTAGGAGGATGGATCAGGTAGAACATTAAAAAAAATTAGAGTTGGTGAGTTTCATGAATGAGGACAAAGCCATGATGTAGTAACTTAACTGCTCTGCCTTAACTTTTTTTTTTTTTTTAATGGTAGTTATAGGTTTTCATATGCTAAAACCAGATTTACTAAATTATTTAAATTATAAGTTTACTTTCTTAAACTCCTGAAGATTTATACTTATAATAACTTCCTAAGCCACACACTTTTTATTTATTTGTCAAATGCTCTGCACAAACTCTGCCTATTGTTAAAAGCCCTGCATTAAGTAGACATTGCCTTGTGTCATCTACAGTTTCCTAGGTAAATTCAGTTCAAAATTGCAACAAGCTCACACAAACGGAGCCCTGCATTATTGCCCCCCCCACCCTAGAGCTCTGATCTCAATATCAGACATGAAGGTATAGAAGACAGTAAGACCCCATTCAAAATGCATTTCAACCTTGTAGGAATGCAGCCGATAATATTGCATTTAAGCTGCAACATTCAGACCTTCCTGTAATAATTCTCTGCAAAAGAAGAAAACAATTGTTGCTCCCTAGAGGAAAGAATACATTGAAAATAAATAAGTTGTCACTGCTCTGATGGTGCTGGATAAGTCCTGAAGACTAGAAGCATGGCCTTACAGTAGAATCTTGGGTAGTATTTTCAGTAATGTAGGGTTGGATCTTCTCTTCTCTTTGCCTCAGAGATGAAAGGCATGGTCAGTAAAGCTTAGTTTGAGATGAATGAGAAAAAATGTAAATACCAAACACATTCTGATTCTTAACACTGAACATATGGTGTTAATGTTAGCCTTGGTTAGATTTAGCCTTTAGCTATCCACCTAGCATCAACTATGCTGGTATCAATCGCACCATTTTTAAACAAATCTGATTCACAGAAAAATCTTTTAATCGTTACAACAAAGTTTTAGTTGACCTTGTTGGTTATGATAATCCAGTTCCTGGCATAATCAGTTCTTGGTTTTAGACCAGCAAAGAGTTGGGCCACTTTGGGATCAGTTTTCTTGGCCGGGTTGTTGATATTTGAAATCAAGCGCTGGCTCCAAATTAACTGTAAGCAGTGCAGTTCCTGAGTTTGTATTGATGCTGCATTGTACGGCAGGTTTGGCTGGGGCAACCAGACAGGACAAAACGGAATTTAGTTCAGAAGACTGCGCAGAAGATATGAGCATCATGTCAAAACTAATAATACTAAGCCACTTTTTATCTGTTCTTCTTGTAAACACTCAGGTATCCCCATACTAATTGGTACTTTTTTCTGCAGGGTCCACAGAGATTTAGACTGACAAACACACACACGTCTAGGGAGGAACACCTGAGCTCTAGTAGTTTGTTTGTCATTATACACCCATGGGTGTTAGGGGGAAGTCTCTTCACTTATCATCAGCTGGGTGGATTCATGAGTTTTAAAGGCCCCGATTCTAATTTAAGCCACAGTTTTTGTATTGATACACCAGCGCAGATGATGAAGATGAGAGTTAATGAGATCTCATGGGAATGGAGACACAGGTTTAGAAGCTCTGTATGTGCAGTGACAGACTTAGACTTTCACACGGCAACAGTCATGTTTTCCGATACTGAGTGTACAAAATGTTGACGAAATGTGTTCAATATAACAATAATCTGAAGAATTTCATTGATAGTGATAATAATGATTGAACTGTTTATCAGTTTGTCTCTCTGCCAGCAACCATCCACACACAGACACTGAGCAGTACACCCAACTGTGGTTGAATGAGTGTGTGATTTGCACTTTACAGAACTAATCAAATTTAAACTAGGTTTTCTGTTTTGTCAGTTACCTTGCGTTGAAGGTCAATGGTCTCTATTTAATAGCAAATTTCTTATTCATTCCAGTGTGCAAAGATCCACCATACAAAGTGGAGGAGTCTGGATACGCAGGCTTCATCTTGCCTATTGAAGTGTACTTCAAAAACAAGGTATATTTAATTCCTCTCTTGGATTTAATTTTATGTTTTAGGTTGATTGGCTTCCATTGTGTGTTTTGTCTGAAGCCAGCATGCTACAGGAGATTTTAGCTAGTTTGTTGATTTAGAGATGGACATCTGAAGACATCATTGACCTGTTCACAATTTTAACACTTACACCTGCATGATGCCACTAACACTGATTCAAAATTGAGTAGACTTTTGCAGCTCCTTACTGTGAGACTAAAGTTGATACGGCAGTGGATTCTGTGACATGATACATCTTTGTCAGCTATCATACATTTTGTTGTAACATTTTTACCATACATGCTCTCAGTGTTGCTGGGTGATATCTGATATTCTTAGCAATTTCTGTTTTTGCATTATATTTAAAATCAAAACTTGATTTAGATTAGATTTGTGTATTTTTGAATCACTGGGATTAAACACCTCGATATCAGATAGATAGATATGGCATTTGCTGGACTGGATAAAAGCCAGAATATTTGCATCATTTGCATCTCTTTACTATTTTACAATTGGTCCATAGTTATTATAGTTATTATTTCAATAATATTTGATATACAATTACATGTACTGTGATAGAGGATTCATATACTGCTTTTCTTATGATTAACTATGGCTTTTTTGAGTTTACTAAATGTACTTGGACAGCAAAGTGGAATTTCTAAAATAACTAAAAAGATATGTCAAACCTTTCATGTGAAGGTCAGTATTTTGGATGAAACATTTGGATCTGAAAGGAGCCTTCAGGTATATTTGTGTTGCTCAAAGAGCATATTATTTGAAAAATCCTGATTTTTCTGCTGTTTCCTCCTCTATGGGTGGATCACCACTTTTCCTCAGGAAGAACCGAAGAAAGTTCGCTTTGACTACGACCTGTTCCTACACCTGGAAGGCCACCCACCTGTCAATCATCTTCGCTGTGAGAAGCTCACCTTCAACAACCCAACAGAGGAGTTTCGTAGGAAGCTACTGAAAGCCGGAGGGGTAGGATTTGTGAGGGGAGAGGCTGGGACTTGAGTGATTTTGCTTAATGCAACACACATCCATTATTTTTTCAGGAAAAGTCAATGTAACTCGGTGCCCTCTTTCAGGAGGCACTATATAAGCTACATTTATGTAGCATTACACGGTCATATAGGTCTAACTTATTGTTCTTGTGGCTTATACATCATATTCAACAGTCCAGTTCCTTCTCTTAGCTCAAAAATAAATAGATTGATTTAAAATGTCATTAGCAATTTCTAAAATGTCTTGTCACTGTATTATATTTGAGACTTTGAAAACACACAGTATTGTTTGAAATGTTCATGAAATTTGTAGACAGTAGAAAAATTTAGAATCATCTCTTTTAGGCACAGCAACGCTTGTACAGAAGAGAAATGTGACTACACACCAAATACAATTCTGTGACAGTTTAGCAGGCGAACCTAACCACCTCTTTTTTTTCCATTCTCCCACTCAAAGCAAGCTTTATTGATTGACAAGTGTTGTCTGAGCTTTTTGTATAACTTGTTGTCATTTTATGGGAGAATTATTGAGCAGTATACAGTTGAATACGGATGACATGTACTCTTTCTCTCTTTTAGTGCAGAAAAACTGTAAAATTTAGCTGCACATTGATCAGCTGATGTCATCATTAAAGTTCTCTGTAGCTGTTACAGTTGATAAATTGGCATCAGTTTACCTTTAGTTGCTTCTTTAGTGTCGGGTGAAATCATTCAGTTGGCCCCTGTGCTGAGGACTCCTGTTGTCTGGAGGTTTTATTACTGTAGCTAAGTGCTCTCTATTTACTTTGCCCCTCACCCCCTTCTTACCCTCAAAGGGCTCATTTGCTGATACAGACCATGTCGCAACTGACATTCTCCATTGTCATTAGGAGAGTCTCACTACTCAAGGTTTATGGCCTTCAGTTACACTGTACAAGTTTTACCAAACCTTATTCCAATTTGAATTTAGATTTAGACAATAATAAATGAGTATTTGGCTTAGCTAAATCATTGTACCAATCTTAGAACAAAGCTGTAGGTAATATCTCTCTATTCTGTTCTTATTCACAGCAACGAGATCCTCATAAACGTAGTTCAGAAGACTCAAAGGTAAGACTTACAAAATTTTCCAACACTTTTTGGAGTCGCAGATGCTTATTTAAAGATGAGACACAAAAAAACTGTTATGTAATAATACAAGTGGTTTCAACCTAGCTGGAGCGTTTCCTGCCATGTACCTCAGCTCTCCAGCATAGCCACACTGAAGCAGCTGTGCTGTGCTGTCTTTACATTCATATTCTGGCTGTAGTTTCAGTCCTATAATGAGTGTGGGATAGTCCAGCAAAAATAGCTGGTTTTACATGTTTGAATGTATTCAGTTCTTGGCAAAGAATACAGCAGTGCACTAGCCTAATAAAATCTGCCTTTTAATTCATACTTCATACAGCAAAGGGTCATTTTTAAAAAAATAATTCTAGATTGATTAGATTGTTCTAATAAAGTGGCCATCGATTGGATGTATGCTGGATAGATTTCACTCTCTGCTACTAGTATTTATGTTAAGCTGGGTTAACCACACCTGGGTTCTCTCCGCGTCTTTGTGGGTTCTCTCAGGGTACTCCAGCTTCCTCCCACCATCTAAAGACATGCACGTTTAGTTGATTGGTGACACTACATTGCCACAGTCACACAACATATGCGTGACAGTGTGTGAGTGGTTGTCCGCCTCATCTGTGCATCAGCCCTATGATTGACTGTCGACCTGTCTAGGTTGTACCCTGCCTCTTGCCCAGCAACTGCTGAGATAGGCGCCAGCACCGCTGTGACACTAGAAGAAAAGCAGTTTGGAGAATGGATAGATGGATGGATAGGTTATAGTGGATGATTAAAGTACCATTTAAAAGGCAAAAGTACTTTATATACAGATGATGTGATATTATGTATGTATCAGTATCAGGATATAAAATTAGCAAATGTAAGTTATTAATTATGTCTAATTACATTTGTGCCTCCCAACTTAAATTACTGTATAGGTAATATAAAACTGGGAACAGAGATTGTCTTATGAAATTATGTTTTAAAGATGGTCCAATAATAAGTAAACAAGCCTTTGGTGCTCGAAACCTTTACTGTTAAGAGATACATTTTGTCTAAAGGATTGGAAACTTGAAAAGGAAAAATGTTTCAAAACTCAGTCTCAGATTATTGTGGTGTATTACTCTTTCTGGCAGGTAATGGTAATGCAGGAAGGATCAACCTCGCTGTTTGGACAGCACCTAAAGCTGCCTACTCTTCCCAACAACTCGCTGACATCTACCTTCTCTGACCCAAAGAAGAGCAAAAACTTCCATGGGTCAAAGGTCAGTGGGTATCTCAAAGTACAACCTGGAGCTAAACAACTTTCTCTTGTACCATTACACTCCACCCAGCTCTGAAAATTTGTAGTCCTTGAAATTCTTCAGTCCTTAATCCCCCACATATTTGGCAGGTTCAGAAGCGTCCAAAATATTTAAAGTTTGGGATTTCAAAGACATCCCACTTTGGCTTAAGCAAACTATATCTTGGCTGCCCCCAACCATAAGCACTTACTCCACTGACTCAAAACTGGCTCTTTGACAACCTGTGGGTTTGAGGATGCCCTTCATTTTGCTCTAATGGGCTTTTTAAGGTCTCATATGCATAGACGTTTAGGTTATAAAATGAACACTAAATTGCATGATTGCCCCCTAAGCTACATGTAGAATTGCCTGTACAACATAAAACAATGTATGTTAATAGTAGCATATTGTTTCCATTATGTGTTATTTTTAGTCCCTTTAAATGGTGTCATTTAGGAGCCAGGTTAGAAGAGGCCCATTTCACATGGAAACAGTTTCCAGTCTAAACACAGTGTGTGTGATAAATTACTTATGGAGCAAGAGGTCACACACACACTAAGTGTCTGTCTCTCTACCCCCTTTCTCACTCTCTCTCCATCACATGTTGAGAATTATTGTTCTGGTATTAGAACACACTATTTGACAAAAGGTTCTAGATACAAGAATAAACTGCTCACTGGTTGTGAGTAACTTGTAGAGATACAAAGTTGTAATTGCTGCCAAAGAGCTTCTACATGGTACTGAATTAGGCATCTGTATACTGTGGTAAACAGTAGATTATAATTTATTTTGTTTATTAATTTTTTGCCATTCACACTGGAAGAATACATTACTACACAGTAGAAATGTATCCATTAGCTACTGTACAGTTTATAAATGGCTTTTAGTTCTACTCAAATATCTTACTATAGCCCATCATGAGATTTACAAGAACGGGTCACCTGCTCACCTGCCAGTGTCATGGTGCTGAAAGGTGTCTTTAAAAATGCCACTTCAGTGATTGCTTCAATGCATGATTGCTGCAGAAGCTCTGTGTGTCCCGTCAAAGTACTTAACTGGTTTTATGTTTAGCCTGCCCTGGGAGGGAAATGGGGTTTACTGCAGTGGAGAAAAGTGGAGTATAGAATGAGCTGCCAGCTACATCCTGAGGTCCCAGGGTCACCAGCAGATAGACGAAATGAAAGGTTTTCGAGGTGGTTGGGCAGAGTTGTAAACACACCCCATCGTCTAGACTGCTTTAATGGGTTTACTGCATTGATGAAATATTGACAAGAGGGCTGGAGGTGAGACCCAGGGACAAATGGCCCCCGTCGTTAGGACCAATGCATTTCCTCCTTTCTCCACACTGCCCTTCGCGCCACTTTTAGGCTTGTGCATGTGTGGCTGTTGAAAAGGCCCCCTCACCCCACTGAACAGCACAACTCAAAAGAAGTCCCGGGTTTGCTCTTTAAGCTCATAGATGGGGACTAAGAAGACCCTTTTGATTTTCTTTTAAGAATGAACCTCTTTTCATAGATGTTAATGCTAAACTCCAGGGTGGCATGCATGTTTTGTCTTGTGTAAATGGCAGAGGATTAATCTTACTTTGACCTAGGTGCCTGGTTTTTGCTCACTTTGTTGTTTGGGACTATGCATTTTAGACATCCTACATGTTGTTTAAAGTGCAGTTAAACACAACGCACACACCAAGAGGACAACAGGAGACTTTGGACACTGCTTAGAATGTTGTTTTGAGTGGCATGTATTACTTGTTAAATCTATACAAGCCCACAGCATCCTTAGACAACAGTATTTATCAGTGGCTATTTTTTGCCCACTGACCTAATGTGTGAGGGGAAATCCCACAATCTTTTGAGCTTTCTTTTTCTTTTATAATTTAGGTTTTTCTGTGTAATCATGTTAGAAATGAAAATGTTAGATTTGTTTGCTTTATTTAGAACACAATTCTAGATTGTGAAGAAAAGTATAAAAAGTAGTCACCCACCCACCCACTTTGCAAGTTTGCACCTGGGTTTTTTACAACACTGTATCATGTTCAATGTAAGTTTGTTTATTAGTTTGTTTTTTTGTTTTAGTTTTAGTTTTTTGACAAAAATGTACAAAAAGACTGTTTCATGTCAATGTTAAAACAGAACAAAGCAAAATAACATTAAAATAAGAGATTGCATAAGTATACATGACTCATCTAAATCATCACTGATGCAGGTGGTTTAAGAAATCACGAAAAAAACATCCGTTTTTGAGGATAACTGCTTTAGGCAGCTTTATGTCTGTCATATTCCTTCATAGGAAGGTTCTTTTATCTTCATGGTGTAGTTGCTACTAACCAACTGGCTGTGCTATTGATGTTATAGGTGAGTTTCTTTAAAGAGTGAATACTTGTGCGATTTCTTTTTGTTTTGTAAATTAAAAAGGCAAGAAGGGGGAAAAAAATTAATGATGAAAACATAATGTGAAAAATTCCAAGGGGTCGATATATTTTGGAGACACTGTAATTGATTTGTTGCTGTTAACCCGCAGGATGGCTCCAAGGGGAGTGGAACCACCCTTGTCACCACAGCCTCAACCACCAGCACCAACAGCAGCAGCTTCTCCAAACTCCACAAACCCTCCAAGGACCATAAAGACAAAACTCCTAAAGACTTGAAAGAGCCCAAAAGTGCCTTCAGAGACTCTGGCTGGGAATCCAGCAAACCCCCCAAAGAACCTTCCAGAAAACCCAAAGAGAACCAGCCACTTAGAGATATTAATCCTAAAATGGGCTTCAAGGAACCCAAGTCTTTGTCCAAGGAGCATCGAACTGAGGTGATGACCCATGGGTCAGGACTAAATAAGCGTCTGTCTACTCCTGACGGTGATGATCATGTTGCTAAAAAACGTAAAAAGGGATTTGTGGATTCACTAGGGAAGCAGACATCAGGGTCAGATTCTCTGCACTCAGATAAGAAACTATTAAAGGATAAATCCCAAATGCGAACAAGTAAATTGCGACCAGAGGGTGGTGAGGCTGAACGCAGGAAGATGTCAACACTTCCTCCCTTCCAAGAATTGGTGGACCCCAATGATTCTGATATGGAGGACCATTCCACAAAATCAGATGTAAGTGCAACATTATTTTACTGTTTTACGTTTTTCATAGCATTTGAGTGGTAATGGAGTTGAAGTGGGGTAGCTAAAGGTATTCAGTTCTCCCTGGACTTTAAGGGTGAGGATTTGCTGGCAGTTAAGCTTTCCTTAGTGTGGAAGGACTGTAAAATGACCAACAAGGAGAGAATCTTCTTTAATGGTGGTCTGGTGGACTCCAGGAAAGGGGAATTACAAGAAAAGGTAGGCACCAATAAACCTAGTGGGAGTTCAGCTACATTCTCCTGGGTGGCCAAACAGGAAGTGGACACAAATGCAAGATAAAGTTACAAGATGCACGTTTGTTGCCTTATTGACACCAAATAATTGTGAACACTTGATATGTTTGCATTGGAAATAATTGAAGTTTTGTGATAAACATAATTGATAACATCTCAAGAGCAAAAAAACTAAATCTCTCCAGTGGTTCTTTTCACAACTAGGCTGACATTCAGCTGGGTTGCCTGGTCCACACACATTTGGTGCAGAACCTCTCCATAAATAAGGGCCATTTTAAAGCCAAATAGTAGACAAGAAAGATTTATAGTTTTACAACACCTGAGGAGAAAAGGGAAACACAGCAGTGAATAAGACAGAGCTTGCCTTTAATCCTTTTAGCTTTTGAAAGAAAAAAGGGTGAACATTTGTGGACGAAAGGTCTAAATCCCTCTCCTTTGAGCAATTTTCCTTTAAGCTATGGTGTTTTCATTTCTATTCTCAAATGCATGTGTAAAGCATGGGTCTTTGTGTATATTTCTCTGTAGGGGCAGCTTGTTTAAGCAGGGGAGTTATTACTTTGCGCTAGCAAAATCTGTTTTTGTCCACAATGCTGGAAATGCCTTTTAAGTTTTCTCATACAGGGACCAGGGGTCTAGTCGATTGTAAAGGGGATGTGGGGTGACAAATGCCAGGTGTTTGATTCTCCCCAGGCTTGCAACTCCGGTGGCCAAGGGCCAGGGCTAACAGAGCACTGCTCTCATTTCTCATGTGACTACTTGTTTGATCTCAGTGTTTTCCACTGAGCACTGGGCCAGAAACGGCACAAAGGAGGAAATTTGGAGTAGGTGATGACATGAAAAGAAAGCAGGCTGGCGTGTTAGCATGAGAATCTTGTTTTTAGCATGCTGGATGTGGGCACAGACCAAGTGATTGGTCACCTGCACAAGTTTAGTTAAACCATAGCCTAAGCCGTTGTGTAGCAGCTTTATCACAGACACACACATATTATAGTTGAGTTTGTGTAAAGGAGAGTATCAGGAGACTTAATGTATGTAATGTGACATTAGAGATAATTGCTGGCATTATTATTAAATAACTTCCTATTGCTAGATTGAGACTTGGTAATCCACTCTGCTCTGCCCAGCCCTTCCTCTCCCTGCTGCACAATGCTTTTCTATTGTCTAATAAATACCGACACACTTTGCACAGCCCTTGAAGTTTTAGTCATGATCAAAACTAGCTGCAAAACTTAAGTCTTGTTTGTACCAGAAGTATACCATAAGCAGCAGTGCCTGTACAGGTGTATGGTCATAAACATCCACTTGCTCAGTTTTAGTGTTTACAAAGAGTAGAGAGACAAACACTTTGGATTAAAGATAATTACTGTTCAAAACTCCAACAAAACAACAATGGTGCCAAGATTTAATTTTTATCTATTTGATCATGAAAACATTGTTAAGAATGACTTGAAGTACACGCATGACATTGTAATGTATTGTAACATCAGCTTCTATGAATATAGGAGTAATAGTAGGATTAGAAGCTGAATATCGTTGGTTTAAAGATAGTCTTGCTTAAAAACTTTTAGACCCTAATCTCTGGGCACTGCTGCCAGGCTGTTTAATCAGTCTGACTTTATGGCAAGTTTCAACAGCACCTCTCCACAATAAACATATTTTGACTAAAAACAATTTTAGAAAACAAATTACATGCTGAAAAATTACATACATAATATAGGCGAGATATTACTTAACTTAAAGGTGTAGTGTGTAAGATCTAGATGGATTGTTTAGCAGAATATAATATTCATAAATGTTATTAGTGTGTAATACCACCTGAAAATACAAACTGCTTAAATGAGTATTTTATATTTAAACATTGAGAGCAGGTTACAGAGCTTACAGAGGCCCCCATGTTGCACCCGCATGTTCCTTTACACATTTGTATCTTTAAAATACAAATGGTTGAGAAAAACCCATTACTCGGTTAACTGCAGCATGAATTAAAAAGGAGTTTTAAGTTTATAGTACATTAGTGTTGCAAAATGTGTCAGTATAAATGGCTGGAAACAATCTGCAGTGTCCAGCTGACGGGCTTCTTAATTCACATTAAAATAGTTTTGTTTGGACAGCCCCTGCTGAATTAGACAAGCGAACCAAATAGCCTTAGTGAGTTTGTTCTTGTTTGCAGGCATTTCTTTTTGGCTGTCCTATCTGAGCAAGAGCTAAGAGAAGGCGGCAGATTGATTCCAGTAAACTGTAGCTAAAGACTATTTATCGTCTTTGAAGAGGGCTGCTTTGGTGGCTTTGAGTGAAGCGGGACAAAACCCCCTAAAAAGGAGTGGTGATGAGATTTATGGCGGTCTGAAGAAGGTGTCCCATAAACCAACAGACCAGCTGTGTGTTGTTTGTTGGCAGGAGGCGACATCCATTGAAGTCACTCTGCCTTTTGTTGTCATTTCTCTCCTGTGTTTTCTGGAGGTCTCTCCTAACCACTTTGTTTTCTTGTGCAGCTGTGGTTTGCAGTAGCAGACGTCTTTTATGAATCTGGGTTTTGAATAAGAAGATCCAAATGCATTTTGTACTCATTTCAAACTTACACAGTGATACAGTCTAAACCCACATTTGATCTGATTATCCAACCTGGCTTGACATGCTGCTTGGCTTTTGTGTTTCTATTACAAATGTCACAACCAAAAAAAGAAAAAAGCTGAGATTCAACAACTTATTTTCTAAATGTATTTCTTGTAAGGATATAGATTTTAGTTTTTGTTTGTTTGTTTGTTTTGGATTTCAAGCACCATGTCGGGACTACTTACGTTAAAACTGAACTTGAATGTTTTGCTTAGAAGTAAAAGATTACTCTAACCCATCAAAGAATCTGCAAACACTGAACTAACTGAGGAGGAAAACATTTGTAGTATAGTGTCAACCATTACTGGATTCAAAAGTGGATGTAGGTCTTCATTAGGAAAGAAGTCACACCACAAATACTTGAAAATACAAGGAATCCGACAATGTTACACTTCATTAGCTGCTGGCGTCTTGGTGATTTTTGGAATTTGGGGATTTGTACTACACAACAGAATCACAACGTGTAATAAACACAAGTCTTCTCATACCAAACTCTAATACTTTAAACAAAGGAGAACTGCAGGGAATTGTTTTGTCAAGCATCTTCAGAGCTGTCACAAATCAGAGGTCAGATAATCACATCTGTCCATTTCATCTGCAGCCAAGAATGCTAGTGTGAGCTCTTTCTTTTGCCAAGCACTGATGCTGCATCTTAGGTGCATTTGGTGAGAAGCGCACTCGTTCAGAATGTTGTTTGAAGAGGGCAGAGAGCGACAAATGATCATAACATTTTTAAAGAGTTTTTGTTTGTTCTATAAAGGATTAAAATGGATCACTATGACAACACATGCATCATGTTTAGAAAACTTATTTCACATCTGGTCATGTTGGGGAGGAAGACCACCCACTACCAACGTGCATTTTCTTCACTGAGCTTATCAAAGCCATCCGTGTCTTCCTTCCTGCGCTAAAAAAAAAAAGTGGATATTTTTGATATGCAATAGGAGAAAAACTAATAAAGGGAAAATACGTGTTTTTACTGTCTCCTGCTTGCACCTTTGATTGCTGCAGTGTGTGAAAGCTGAAAGACTTTTCTCTGCAATACACAATTTCCTACAGCTGATAAACAGTGTCATATAAATAGTTTGTTTCTGTTTCCATTGTAAGAGCACACACGATAACATGGGTGGTATTGTTTTCTGTGCTAATTTCTAAGATAAGTGATGTTGTTAATAAAGTGCGTGCTTCAGTCAATGTGGCGGAAGTACAAGTTTGTATACTCACTTTGAAGCAGTGTTTTACTCATTAATCACTTTGGATTTTTTAAAATAGGAAGCTAATTTAATTGTAATTATAATTATCATTCTGATGTTTTTCCCAAACATGGAGTATTTGAAAACTTCCTAGTAAGATTGCCCAGTAAAGTATAAATTTCTCTTTTCTCTAAGTTTCTCTAAAAGTTAACAGTCTCATCACCAACAAGCAGCATGAGTAGAAGTACAAATGTCAGGTATGTGGTGGTGAGTTAAACGAATCTGTGGAGCTCTGCCTATTCTCACACCTGTGTACACCTGGAATCACTGCAGAGAGCAGACATGGTTGACAAAGTAATGGTGTCAAAAGTTCCCAAACCTGCATGTTCTGGTCTTGAGTTTTTATTTAAACAAGAAGCCGAGTCTTTATACTGATGATTCGCCAAGTAGAGTTTAATGCTGATCCAAGCTCTAGAAATCCAACTGTGCATATCCTAGCCTAACACAAAGAAACATCATTTTACTTCTTTATTGATCCCCACTGACTAATTGGGTGCACTAGGGCAACCTGGAGTTTAGTGTGCCCAAGGACACTTCAACATGAACACAAGAAATTGGAGATCAAACTAGTGAAACTGTGATTACCTGCTCTACCTGAGCTCCAGCCGGCACACTTGTTAACTTCAGGAACCACACGTGCCCACGATAGGCCTCCTACTTTGTATAACAAATGTTTTGGTCTTTGGATATTGAATCTCCCCTCCCCACCCCACCTGACTCGGTGAGTGTGTGTGGTAGTTGTTTTCTGCATACGTGTAACTCAGTGATTTATAAAGTTAGATGTAGAGCTATTGCTTGAACAGTGACGTATGTCTTGCTCTCGAGGGAATATAGAAACTCTGTGTGGATTTTTTGGACAGATGTTGTTTTGTGTTGACAAAGGCCAGCTAATGTGCCTCCTCACAACCTTTTAAAAAAGTGAAAATCTAACTTAAACTAACCTTTTGTGTACAATGTCATTACCCAGTGTTTGTAGACATCTTTATTTAAAAATGGTGGGAAAAAAAGAATTTGAATTAATCGAATCAATACAACCATTTTCCTCCACTTATTCGGGGCCAGGTCACAGGGCCAGCAGTCTATACAGGGATGCTCTCTCCCAAGAGACCTCCTTCCAGCTCTTCCAAGGGAATGCTCAGGCGTTTCAGGTCAGCCGAGAGACAAAGTCCCTCCAAAGTGTCCTGGATCTTCCTCGGGGTCTCCTCCTGGTGGAACATCCTCAGATAGGCGTGCTGGGGACATCCAAAAAGGATGCCTAAGCCACCTCAGCTGACTCCTCTTGATAAGTGTAGCAGTGACTCTACTCTGAGATCCTCCTGAGTGACCAAGCTCCTAACCCCATCACTTAGGGTGCAACCAGCCGCCCTGCAGAGGAAACTCATTTTGGCCGCTTGTATCCGGGGCCTCATCCTTTCAGTTATGACCCAGAGTTCATATAGTTCACCATAGGCGAGGATATGAACGTAGATTAACCAGTAAATCGAGAGCTTCACCATTATGGCTCAGTTCCTCCTTCACCACGACAGAACCATACATCGACCGCATTACTGTTGCTGATGCACCGATCTGTCTGTCAGCCTCATGCTCCATCCTTCTCTAACTCGTGTAATACATACTTAAACTCTTCCATCTGCCCTGTCTCTCCCCCAACCTTGAGAGAGCAGGTTAATTAATTATTAATATATTAACAACATAATGATTTCTTGTGTTTTGAATTCAGATTGAGAGCAAGTTTAAATAAAAGAAGATTATGTAATGATATGTCAGAATTGAAGCAGCACAGCCCAAAACATTTCCTTACAATCAATTTATTTTAGTGTGTAGTGTAGTTGTAGTTTCTGGTTGACAGTGATTAGGATGGAGGCATTCCATGAGGTTTTGGTTTTGTTTTGTTTTTTTAACAGATAAAATAGTTTAGATATTTTTTTTAAAAAAAGAATGCCCTTACACAAATGTGGTGGTCCCAGTTTTGACAGTGGATTAATTTGTCTAATCTTTCTTGGGCTTTGGCGTGAAATGCAGATCACCATACCGTACCCATGCAATTTTCTTTTTTTCCTCGGACAAAGATAAATCATCAAGTAATTACCAATTAAGACCTAGAAATGGATTTGAAGTGTCAAGAAAGAGCAACTGTATTGGAACAGAACTGAAACAAGCCAAGACAATACACTGACACAAAATTGTTTTGTTTTGATTCTGCCTCTTCCTTCAGTTGTTTGTTTGGTGAAGTCCATTTTATCCCCCTTTGGGACTTAAAAACAGGTCAGAAAAGTCACACACACAGCTGAGCAGCACGACATTACAACACTCTGACGTAGTGCACTTCTCACTTACTTGTTGTGTGTCTACATGCACCCTAAGGTTGTGTAAATGTAATAAAATGACCAAAATATGGATTTTGCATAATATGGGCACTTTAAAGGTTTACAGGTAAGGTCTGGGGTTTGACGAATTAGTTTTACGAATGAGTTTGTGCTGTATGTGTGGATCACTGCCATTATGGCGACATCACGACCCCTTCTGTGTATGAAGCTCAATACACCAGTTCTCCATTGAGGTTCACCATTTTATACTTGCACTTAGTTACTTTACTGAAGACTCCAAATTGTTGTATTGACTATGCCCAGTGTTTGTGCAGTGCCTTTGATTGTCTTTCCTTCTTTCTCAGATTCAAAATGGCTTCCATTTCTCTAATAGACTGCTCTCTGGTCTGCATGTTAATTTATCCTTTTTAAAAATAAATTCTGTTTTTACAAGGAGAGTGCAAGGCTAAAACCAAGAGTAGTCATTTAGAGCTATTTATTGGTTGTTCAATCATTCTCACGGAACAAGTCTGATAGGAGGGGACTGTACTTTAATTCAAGACAAAAAATACAGCTCACTTGTGTGGTGAAATGTAAATATTTTAAATATCTGCACAAAGTATTAAATTAATGTAATGATCAAACTTCAGTAAATTAAACGTGTTTATTAATTTTTATTTTTCACAATGTTCTCTTCCTCCTCCTAGTCTGAACAGCCCAGTCCAGCCAGTTCCAGCTCCAGTTCAGGCTTTGCTCCCACACACCACAAAAGACAAGGTAATTTCCTGGAACACTAACACGTACAGTTGATCACATTTATGTTATAAATGATGTGTATATTTAGCTAATGCAGCTCAATGAATAATGTATCAGAAGTACACAAGTAAAATAAAAGAGAGTAATGTGATAGAAGAACAAACATTTTGTTTTGTTCTTCAGCATTTTGGGGAAAATTTTACAACATTACAAGAATGTAGCTTTATTGTAGAGCTTTAAAGCTATTTATTGGTTGAAAATGATATTACTCAATGAAGTTGGAATTTTATAATTAAAGTTGTAAAATGAAATTGCCATTTTGAGAAAAATGTTGCTGTGGAAAATTCTTTCTGTGAATCAAGTCGTACTGTGGATGGCACAATGGTGTAGTGGTTAGCACTGTCACTTCACAGCAAGAAGGACTAGGTGCTTCTCTCTGTGTGGAGTTTACATGTTCTCCCTGTGTTTGCATGGGTTTTCCCCAGGTACTCAAGCTTTCTCCCCACTGTCCAAAGACATGCAGTTAGGTTAGGATTAAGGGTTAGGGGTTATTGGTTAGGGTTAACTGCTGACTCTATTGTCTATATGGATGATTGTTTATCTAAAGATCTCAAAGAAACACACATATGTAATGTACATATCTACATACATTATGTTTGAAACCTGTTGGACTGTTTGTTTCCTTATTTTAACTCTTTAACCTATAGATCTGAGCCGTGAATATACAGAGTCAATGTTATTGCCACTGATGGAATGCTCTGAAATACTCAAAGACTCAAAAAAGACTAACAGAGTTAGGTTGGCGAGGATTATAGATGTGTTGTTTGGTCCAAATTATGGGATTTGTTCATGGACTTTCTTGTCTTGAGGGTGACCTCTGCTTGTGTGTTTGCAATTTTCTGTGCATGCAGTGGTGGACTTCATCATCAGGAAAAGGGTGGCTATTCCTGCCACCACCCACACAGGTAACAGTTACACTAAGACCTGTGAGGCCCCCACCACCCTGTCAACTCTGCATGGAAAATATTTTTTCTGCTCATCTCTATTTGCATATAGATTCATGCATCTCCTTCAGTCACTTCAATAAGATTTAGTATTGTATCATGGATGTACAGATGTACAGACCCCAAAGAAGGAAAAACCCACAATGGTCACTGAAATAACTTGAAACTGACCAAACTGTTAATACATAAAACTTAATTAATAATTTAACCATAGGGACATGTCCAACTAAAATGTGTCCTGTAATTACCCTCACCGGTGTCTTCAAACTTGTAATCAGTCAGTCTGTCTATTTAACAGGTAAGACGTGCCATGGTGTGTACCCACAGTAAGCTAAGGAGAGAGCTGTCTCAGGAGAGTAGAAAGAATATTATAACATGTTAAAGGTAAAGACTATAAGACCTTCTCCAAGCTGCTTGATGATCTTGGGACTACAGTTGCACATAATATTTAGAAGTTTAAGGTCCACTGAACTGCTCTCCCATCCTCCCTGGACATGGCCATAAGAGGAAAATTGATGACAGGTTTAGGAGACAGAAAATACGAATGGTAAGCAAAGAGGACAGAACAACCTATTACCAGCAAAGAGGTTAGAGGTTAACTCCAAGGTCAAGCTACATCAGTGTCAGCTCGCATCATCAGACATTGTTTGAGCCATTAAGTGGACTTAATGGAAGACAAATGAGGAGGACTCCACTGATGAAAGCAAATCATAAAAAACGAGACTGGAATTTGCCAAACTGCATATTGACAAGCCACAAAGCTTGTGGGAGAATGTTCTTTGGACCTCTGAGACAAAACAAACTTTTTGGCAAGTCACATCAGCTCTATTTTCAGACGCAAAAATGAAGCACACAGAGAAAAGAACACTGTACCTACTGTGGTACATAAAGGAGGCTTGGTTATGTTCTGGGGCTGCGTTGCTGCATATAACAGGGTGTCTTACATTTGTGCAGGGTACAATGAAATCTCAAGACTATTAAAACATTCTGGAGCATGCTGCCCAGTGTCAGAAAGCTTGGTCTTTGTCATAAGTCGTTGGTCCTCCAACAGGATAATAACACACAGATAAAAACACCCAAGCTAAGAACAAATCATTGGATTATTCTGAAGTGGCCTTCTATGAGTCCTGATCTAAATCATGTTGAACATCTGTGTAAGGAGCTGAAACATGCAGTCTAGAGAAGACACATTCAAACCTAAGGCAATGGGAGCAGTTTGCTCACAAGGAGTGAAACTACAGTAAATACCTGTTGACAGGTGCAGAAGTCTCATTGAGAGTTACAGAACTGTTTGACTGCAGTGATTGCTTCAAGAGGTTGTGCAACAAAAAATATTAAGTTAAGGGGACCATCATTTTTGTCCAGGCTTGTTTCAAGTAGGGTTGGGCGATGTGAAAAAAAAATCATGCTATCAGTCGATATCAATATAAGTTAAATCACTATTTCTATTGCTTCCCTATTACTCCTGAGGTGTGAAGCTGCTTAAATCCATAATTTTTGAACGTGCATACTGCTATTATGTCTTTTGGATGCAAGTAGGCTATTATATATATGTGATATCACTGTGACTCTTTGTTTTTTGTTGTAACACATGGCATTGCTGTTGCACTAGTATCACATTGGTTGTTTTATGGGACCCATCAACACTTGCTTGGTTCTAGGACTTTAAAGTCTTGCACTGTGTGTGCTTTAAAGGATGATACTGCTTCAGATGGTAAAAAGATTAATGGTGTTACTTGTTTTTGTAGAAACATGCCTTTGATGCATTTAGCAGTGCACGACACTTCTCAGTCAGACTTTATATTAGCCAGAATATCTCCACACTACCCTCCTTTTTAACACAGCTGTGGACTGTGTACTTCTAAATGTCTTCTTCGGTAACACTGTTTCTCAAGTTACCATTCAGATTTTCTATTGTAATTTTTACTTATCTCTGTCCTTCTCCTGACTTACTGCCGTGCACGACTGCAGTAGCACATGTTGCTGCTAACAGCTGATACTACAGTCTGGGATGTGTGTGTCAACCTAACCTGACGTGGCTGTAACTTTTCCAGCTACATGATTGGTTCACACTGTGCTATTCTAATTATCATTGGCTTTTCGTGTCAAAACATGGATGGAATGGGTTCCATCAAAGTTATATCGACCAGTCTAAAAGTTCTATCAAGGGAAAATTATTTCACAATATATATTGTTAGCGTTTCATCGCATAGCCCTAGTTTCAAGTTATTTCAGTGACCAATGTAGGTTTTTCTTTCTTTAATGGAAGTACCAACATCTTTCTCTATGTCTGTATATCTCCCCCCACAGTGCCCATTACTGCTGATCCAACAATATGTATAATATACACTCTAACTTCTTGCTCTTTGTCCAGATACAAACCCCATTAAGACAAACAGGGTTTGCATTATTAAACATAATAATGACACACACTGCTCTAATCAGTGAGAGTTTTTTGTTTGTCTGTTGTCATTACTGTAGTTTATTTTAATTTCACATACATTAGTCCTCTGCTAAAAATAGTCCCCAACAACAGCACTACTTTGTCATTTTTGTTGCAAAATGCACCATGAACCCTTGAGCTTGTGAGAATTTCAGACACTATTGACAACTGGATTAATACATTATTGGAAAACATAGAATAAAGACAGCCTTATCCTTGTCTTCCTGTCCTCAAATCAGCAGCAGTTCCCAACTCCAGGGTCCACCAGAACATCCCACCATCTCTCCACTACACAGCATGATCCACTGCTTGATGCCCATTTTTGCTTCCTTTTGAGTTCAAATAATAAAGGAAAAAACAACATGATTTCAGTGTGGTCTTTTGTGTTGTCTCCCACACAGTCCTGGGCCCACTGCAGTCTGTGATGCAGGATCTGCACTCGGACGACAATGATGATGATTCAGAGGACGACGATGACAACGACATGGACTCTGACGTGGAGCGCCCAACACACACACACATCACACACCACCAACGCAGGTTAGCATATAGCTTGTCAAACAACCTCTACGATTTGTTTCACGAAACACATGCAGCAAATAGTAAGAGGGTACAGAAGGTGTAGACTTTTAACTGTAGTATTGCAGTTGATTTGGCTGTTAGCGAGCAGGTCTGTGATTTTCCGTACAACCACTTGAACATTCTGTACAAGACTTTGTGTAAACATTCAGATGTGGTCAAAGTCAGAATACTTTTTCCCTTTAAAACCTCTAGATTTTTGCATCAATTTGATGAAGAACCTAGATTTATTGCAGGTATTTAAAGCTGAACTCATTAGTATTGCTATTGAATGATGAGGATGCGATCACATTAATAATAACATTATTAATTACATTGTTCTCTGTAGCTCTCAAGTCTCTCGAGCTGTCTTTTGGCTCATTGTTTAATCTCCAGCAGCAGGCAGCTGTTTTTATTGAAACAGCTCTGTTCACTATATGCTCATCACCAAACGTCTGACACACACATGGACTAACTGGTGAACATACATGTAGTGCAGCATTAAGCTGTTGGAGGAGTTGGAGGAGAGTAAAACAGAGCTGAAAGAGTATGTGCTTGACATGGATTTGTATGTAGCATATGTATTTTGAAGTATTTGATCTTTGTCCTGTTACTGCCTCCCTAGGGTCAGTTTGAGTGACGGCAGTGAGAGTGACAGCTCCTCGCCATCACCCCCCTCCCGTAACGAGGCCCCACCCTTGTTAAAGACTACTAATAACCAGGTAAGATTGTCTTGAGAACCAAGATGTTAACTGTATGTAGCTCCAAGTCACCCAGACTGACTCTGTGTTTACTGTATCCTCAGATACTGGAAGTGAAGAGTCCCACCAAGCAGAGCAAACAGGACAAGAGCAAAAACATAGACTGTGATAAGGTACACAAGATTCTTTGTCTATAGGGCTTTAAAATGAAGAGGGTGAACACAGGTCTGTACAACATGGTTTCCATAGTTCCTTCAAACCCAACAGAACTAAATTATAGGCCAACTCTTAAAAGGTCTTAAATATGATTGAAGTGGATTATTCAATGTCAGCTGCCAGTGTGTTGGTGTCAGTGGCGACATACATCATCTTCACATATGCAAATACTTCTATGAATGCACGAGCAAACACCTTAGGCCTCCTCTGCTGATGCTTGTACCATCTTTTTCAACAACTTTCACAGACTGGATTTTGTGACCAAAATGTTTGAACACTTCTACCTCTTTTACACTTCTACCTCTTTTGTTGGTAAATCTCTGTAAGCTGTGAAACCTTCAGGCAGCAGCTTCTTGTTCTCGATTTCAACTGGTGCTGAATGTTGCTTTAACTCGTTAAATGTCAATGTTGGCTTTGTATGCTCCTTGCAACACCACCATCTGTAAACCAAAGCTTTATATATGAGGTAAGAAGATCAAAACATTAGAGGCTCTCCAACAATGTGAGACATCTTCTTTAGATGCTCACAAATGCATGCATTTGTTAGTTCAGGAAAAAGTAGATGTACTTTGCCCAATATGATGCTGTGTACTGTATATACTGTAGCTTTATAAAACAGTCCAGAAAGTCATATTAACCATGAATACTCAACTTCAAGTTTTCACCACCACTATAAATTCATAAAAAATCACAGAAGCGTATTTTGAATTGTAGTGGAGATCCCACTGTTTTGAATGATGCCAATTAAGTCGGGCTGAATTCAGTTACCTCAATTTACATTCAAATGTTTAAAGAAATGATGCAACTATAAAAGGCAAGGAGTCATATCTTAAGGCCTCAGTGATGAACTAGGATAAGATGAAGCATTTTACATAACGCATATTTTCATATATTCATGTGATGCTATCACACAAAGTAAAATTGATTTGGGACATCCAGGACCTAGTAGCGGTCACCTTGGAGCAGCATGTAGCTTACTAGAACCCTAGTGTCAGAGGTTTGACTCCCACTTCCTCCTGACCGTATGTCGAGGTGTCCTTGGACAACACAGCGACACCCCACAGAAGTGCAATTATCTACTGCAGCTGTCGCCAAGAGGATCAATAAAGCATTTCTATATCCATCTATAGTGGTCAAGACTCAAACCGTAAAATATCACAGGCACTACTTTGATTCTGGCCGGGACCATTCATCCCTCAAATTCAGTTCTCTTCAGTTTATTTATGTACCACCAAATCACAAAAAAGTCATGTCAAGGCCCTTTACAGTGCATGTTTCAGAATATCTTCTATTTCCTGTCTGTATCTCGACTTTGATATCAAAGACAAGATGTCAAAAAAAGATTTTTCTAACTTTAAAGTCATTTAGGGGGAGATGTAAGGGAGAGCTGGCTTTCAAGGGGTTAAAAGTACACTCATATAAATAATAAACCACTTTGACTCCACTGTCTAGTTGAATAACCAGTGACAATGTTGTAGCTTTTATTGTGGTTTGGCAATGATGTGTTTAAGGACAGTTACTGTACTTCAGTCCTTTCTTGGTACTGACAGAAATTTGTCAGTAAACTGATTAAAAATTGACTAAAAACTGGCATAAAAAAAGCTTGGTCTTTGATCTTATTGTTTCCATTTCCTTCAGACAAAAACCTATGCATGTAAGACTACCTCACCCGGTCAACAGTCCGGTGTTGTAAGTGTAAGGTCAAACTAGGATTTAAGGCACTGAGCAGCTTAATTAAGCTGACACTGTGATGCTGTGTGTCTTCCAGGCTTATCTGGACGAGCTGGTGGAGCTGCACAAACGACTAATGACGCTAAGAGAAGGCCATATACTGCAACAGGTGAGCTGCTGCTAGTGTGTCATACTGTAACACTGACGTTAGTCTTTTACTTTAGCGACGTATTATTCAGTCAGCCTGCATTGTTTACTTCGACTAGAAAGTTCCACTATCGGCTACTCTGAACCTATACAGTATATAGACTTAGCAAAGCCTGGGCAAATAGAGGTGAGTGTAAAGACATTTCAATATCACAAGGCTGCCAAGTGACTACTGAGACAGGTTTCTATTGGCAGTTGGCAGATTGTTTCTGTGAATTCATGCCTGTCCTGTAGCTGCGCTGCAGTTGCCTGATGGTTGGAGTTGGTTTCTCAGCCTCGTGCTGGTAAAGAATATTAATGTTAAATGCTGGGCTGTATACCTACAGTATAATACTGAAGAACAACCCAGCGGGGTGGATGGGTTGGCCACATGTTGTTCATTGCCACTTTTTTACTCCCATGACTACATGAAACAAACAAATGTCAGATTACATCACGGTTTCATCGTTGTTACCATTTCAGACTTTTGTGTTGTTTGTTTTTGTTTTTTTTACTTATGTTAGTTTCCTGACTGTTTTATTCCATGCATTACTCTTCCTTGTCAGAATGTGTCTGTTATCCAGGGGCCAGGATTTTGTGGACTTTTTGGCCAAAAATGCTTCAGTGTTTTTTTTGTCTTGCTCTACTGATGCACTGTAATCAAAACACAGTTGAGTTCCATGTTGTGCTTTTTGTGTAACGTGTGTCTCTCACTTGTACGTCTCTTTGGATAAAAGCGTCTGCCAAATGACTTAATGTAAATGTCCTGCTGTTTGCTTCATGTGTGAATACACAACTTTGCACAGTGTCCGCACCTGATTCTCCAGAGATAATCCGGAGTGCGCATGTGAAAATGGCTGAAGACAAAAGTATTCCACTGAGAAAACCTCACTGTTCTGTTGTAATTAACACATGCACACATGCGCACATACACACCGTTTGTTATGCAAAAAGGCAAGCACGCCTTTCAGGGAGACTAGCACCATTTTTACTAGTAAATTTAGCAGACATGTCCCCTCATCAGGTATTTATTATCTTCTAATTCTAAATGGACCTTTTATTTGCCTTTGTGCACAGATTTTACATAGAGAAAGCAACACCATGTAAAATTAGCTCAGCAGCAGCTTTGGTGCTCCATACTTGTGAGGCGTTCTGGGATGGTACAGAGTGTAGGTCAAATTTGCACAATAGTTGTAGTATAGTGGTAGTTGAAGCTAATGCAGCCTTAAGCCTGCAGCTGGAAGGAGGAGCTGCTACAGAGGCCTGGTCAAACCTAAAGACTATTTTACTTTTTAAAGTGGTCTTCAAACCCAACGACTGCACTTCACTTCATCACACCTGTAAGGCAGCTAGTGGTCTGGTTTTGTAGATTGTGTCAGGTGAAGATTGCATATAGTTTTTACATTTGAACAGTCATAGCTTTTTTGGATCTCACTAATATTGTAGTTTTATCAGAAATCTTTTGAAGTAACTGTTTAAGTGGGGAACTAACTGAAATTGTTGGAGGATGGACAATCCTGAATGTAATGTGTAGACTTGAGACATATCAAGTTCAATTGCCAATAAGAAAACATTGAATTAAACTCGGGTTTCCACTTTAATATTATTTACATTCCTGCTTTATTCTATTTTATGCCAAAGTTAAACTGAACTAGCAGGTCTAGTTAAAAAAATGTTGGGGGGCTTTGGACAGTTTTCCCTGATCTCAGCATTTAATCAGTACATGCCAGTGTTGTTGGTCATCTGCACTGTAGCACTGGATCAGAAGAGGAGCTGCGATGTGTTACAGATCCTCTGTAATCTGTGCCTTCATCTGGAAGCAATGAATTATTTGGTTAACCTCTCTCCACCTAAGAGACTGCATGTTTCTTGCCTATATTCTCGAGCCCTATCATATGACGGCATTAATGGATCTTCCCAGCAGCAGCTGCCAAGTTCTGCCTCGCTCTCCTAACGAGACGTCTGGCTCTGAGGAAAGATGAAATCCCATCCAAAAAAGCATCGCCAGCACACAGCTTTAACTCGCACTGCAATCAAGCTAATCTAGCAGAGTTCACCAACTGGCTCCACTTCCTGTTACAAGAGATGGAAACGATTAAGTCGCAGCCTCTCTGCACACTGTTCAGTACCACATATTGGATCACATGGAACTGTAATGCAGACAGCTTGTCTTTAGACAGTGAAAGTCTCCGTGAGTTTGGTAGCTGTTTCCAGGTGAAATGAATCCTAAACAGCAATGAAAATGAACCAACAGGCCAAATCACCTCAACACACACACTAAAACCAGGCATCACAGTGAAATGAGAGAGGTGATGCCTTCTGACTTGGATCTGCCCTGTAATTACAGAGAGCTTCAATTCTTTCCACATAGACTCTGAAGTAGGAACAGAATCAGCTTGTTCACTTCCTTCCTTGCTGACTGTACAATAAGACAGCTAAGTAAGAAAACACAGTTTACTTTACACCTGAGCAATAGGAAACAGCTCAAAGTTGCTTTTAACTATCTGTGGGACAGATACTGTGTTTATCCTGCCTAGTTCCATTGTCGTACACTTTGCCTCTGTTGTCCGTCAAAAGCACAAATTAGTTTGATCACAGCTCATACAAGTTTGTTTTGTCCCCTAAAAAGCAAAGCTAGCAGACATGTGAATCAAAGGGGAAGAAGATGCATGTACAGTTGCAGCCTTGAGTTGGACAGACTCTTATCTTTTACTTTTGGACCAGTAACTTTTCAGTTACTGGCTTCACCACAAGATTTGATTGCATCTGAATTGTCTGATGTGCCAATGCTAATGGTCGGTAATATTTTTGCATTGGATTCGAAGAGGAGCTGTATTCAGTTAATCATTTGTTCATCTTTTGTCACTTGGTAGCCGAGCAGTTCATATTTTGCTCACAGCAGCCTTTGGAGAGAATGTGTTGTTAGTTGATATGTTAATTAAGTGTACAGGCTACTCCTCAACCCTTCTTTGTACAGGTGGGCTAGGCCACCGAGCATGACTTCCTTTGTTTAAAGTTCCCTGCTGATTACCCACTGAACCTTCTTCTTCTCTTTTCCAGATTGTCAATCTCATTGAGGAGACGGGACACTTCCACATCACAAACACTACTTTCGACTTCGACCTTTGCTCCTTGGACAGAAGCACAGTACGGAAACTTCAAAGTTACCTGGACACCTCTGGACTGTCATGAGACTCAGTCTGTCCTCAGACGTTAGTATTTTTTGTTTTGTTTTTTTTTTGTTTCTTCCTTGAATAAACTCAAATTTTGGATGCAAGCAAATGCCCTCACAACGGCTGGGTCCAGTTGCTGTGCATCCAGCCTGCTGCTGGTTGGACCAGGTTCCCAGAATGAAGACGTTGTCCAGCTGCAGAAACCCGGGCCAGGTGTCACGGGGATGAGCCCTGTCGATCAGGAGGTCGCCCGGAAAGCCTTGAAAATTTCACTTGATGAATTAAAAACATTGCGGTGAGCAGCAACATAGTTGCTCTTTATGAATGTGCAGATTGTTACCATGTATGTTTCTTGATTTGTTGTTCATTGTGACAAATGCATGGTCAGCATTGCCTTACAACATTGTAAGTCTTATTTATTGAATTTAATTTGCAGATGTGTGTGTGTGTGCGCATAGGAGATGGATAGAATAAAATCAGCCACAGAATGAGACTTTGTTAAAGCACTTCACACAGGCATATGTGATTCTGTGTGACACTTGAGCATTACTGCAACACTCTGTCATTGACTTGAATTAAAATCCAATTTTAGTGGGAGCAAAAAACTGCCACAGCAGGTATGAAGGCAACGCCGATTAGTTTCCATTCCAGTTCACGAACAACACAACACGACACTGTCAGCAAATTCACTGATCATATTGTTCTAGCTACTCACCAAGGTAAAACTATGCAAAAGAAAAGAAACAATTTCAGCAGCCACTCTCCTTGATAAGGAGTGGTTGGGGTAGCAGTAGTTAGTGCTGTTATTCCAAAGAAAAAGAAGGGTTGGATCTATCCCGATCCTGTTGTGGCCCCATGTTTTAAACTGATGTTAACTTTACAAAGATCCATCTCAAAATATTGCCCGAATCATACAAACTGGGATATAGTTACGTGTTTTAACCAACCTCATTTGTCAAGTGTAGGAGTTTATGATGCTGCCCTCGACTGAACATAGACCTTACCTAGGCCAACTGTTACAGAAAGTTAACACAATTGTTTGATTAAGATGACACCAACTGCAATTTCATGACATAAAGGTTCCACATAGAGGCTTTAAAAGCCACTGTGTACATTTAGGTTTAGTCTTCTCGTCCTATAACATGTTGTATCTCGGCTGTAAGCATTTGAACACATCACAACATAATGTGGCAGCTTTTTATTCCCATGTTTTGACACTGTAAGATAAGAGTGGCTACTGGAGTGAGCCAAGCACAAGTCACTAAGGTGAAAGTTCTCATAATAACAATAACATAAGTTTTTTGTTTGTTTGTTTTTATTTACCAAATCCAGGAATGTTGTGCTGCAGCAGGTCCTATCCATTTGCTCACTGGGTGCAACCTAAAGAAAGCTTTGTTGTGTCGCCTCATTTTCTGCTACAGGGCCAAGGAAACATGCCAAAAGCTTAGTTACTCTATTTAGTTGGTGAAAGAAACTGCTAATGTTTATCTACAGAAGATGGTTTAAATAAAATCCTTATCTTTTTGCCATTTGGGGAAATGGATTTGTAGAACAGACCCAAACTGTGTTGAAGTACAGGGAGAACTGTCTTTACGATGTTGATTACAACGGCTCCTGCGTTCTGCTTTTCTAAAACATTTTGGAAGAGCCAAAGGGAATTTGGCTGACAGGTACTGTTATGGGTGTAGAAAAAAAACCTTATTTATTTTGTAGGACCTTGAGTTGTTCAATGAAAGCTCATCATTGATTTTTGCAAGAATGCCTTAGTTTGATGTGTTAAAACGAAAAAGAAAAAAATTGACACTTTTGCCAAAATGTCAGGATGGTGAACAGTGGCCATCCAGTCCAAATGACCTTAAAGGGGTTTTCTTGCCCTCTGTTCTGTCTTATGGTTTCTTGTGTATTTTGAGGACATACAATAAATATTCTGTATGATGTACAGATGAGTTACTAAGCTACTTTTGGATGAGCTTTTATTTTATTGCATGCATGCTATTGTGTAGAAAGTTATTTTTAGAATGCAAGACTATTATATTATTACTGTCTCTACTTGTGACATTTGCCTTCTGCAAGACTTACTCTGAAGTAAATGGTAGATGGTCTGCACTTATATAGCGCTTTTCTACCTAGCTGGTACTCAAAGCGCTTTACACTGCGTCTCATTCACACACCGATGGCAGAGCTGCTATGCAGCTGACCTGACTCACCGGGGGCAACTAGGGGTTCAGTATCTTGCCCAAGGACACTTTGGCATGCGACGTGGCAGCCGGGAATCGAACCACCAATCCTGTGATCGGCAGTCAACTGCTCTACCTGAGCCACAGCCACCCCATCACCACCCCATGAAGTCAGTTTTGAATTTCAAAATCACTAAATAGGTAAATAAGAAATTATGAAAAAGTCTCTCTCTGTCACCCCCTAGTGGTAGAATGAAAACACACCATGTCGCAGATGGTGATAAATAGGAGGAAAACAAAATGCACATTGCAGCAATTTCCACTTTGACCGTGTACATTTTCTACAAACGTATTAAGTATTTTAAAAATCCTATAATCTTTAACGTAGCATGATTTGCTTAACTGTAAGCAGGATGCCAAAAGAAGTACTGCTATTCTTGTTAATCTCAGTAGTCGCATGTTGCCCAGTGCAGCTCAAAACTTTTAAACTGGTTAAAGTGAACCTTCTCTACAGGTCAGGTCAGGTCAGAGTCGGTGTATAACAGGTCAACACAACCTGTCCCATTCCAACCAGTGTGTCCTTCACTTGCTTCTTAAGGGGAACAAAAATAAATGGTCAAGTTTCGTGTTAGCGTTAGAGAAACATTTCAAATAACAGGCGGGCTGCTTGGGGGGTGGCCCGCACTCACAACCCCGGTATCCTGAAACTTCTGGTTACAGCCATGCTATGGTGAATCAATGGACACACAGGAAATAAGAAATGAGAAATAACAAGTGTAATGTTTCTGGAACATCATCAGTACGAGGACACGTATACAATTTACTAAATGTATTTGTTTACTTGCTGTACGTATAATTACATGAGATACTTGCTTTAACATTTCAGATCAAACCTTGTCAATTCTGCAGTCATGGACTTGAGTTTACAGGTGGTAACTGCTCTTTTTGACATGTAAATATCTGGTTGGAAAAACAGAAAGTTGGAATTAGATCATTAAATCATTCAAATTGTGAGAAGTGACAAAGATGCCAGAGCATCACTAACCATCCAATCGCTTCCCTCTTCAGAACTCTCCAAACACAACACAGTGACACATTTGACACACTTTAAAAATGACATATTGGCTAAACACTGAACCCACAGCTTGTAAAAATGAAACTTGAGTGCAGAAACAGACTCGGAGTGCTCTCAGGGACCTGCTCGGTATAGTAGTGAAACAGTTGCCTGTACTGCATGAAGTACTGATGGTAGGACTAATCAAAAACACACAGTGCTGTAGTACACTCAGAACCCCCTGAGTGATAGCAGTCTGTCTTACAGACTCTATAATCAGTGTGAAAAGTGAGGAGGTCACAAACGGGGTAACTAATTTGGATCAAAATGTTGCTCCCTCTCCTCTAGTGGAGGCAAAAACTGTGCTGTGCATGTTCTTTTTATGTCAGTCTACGTGGGTGGTCTGACAGAAGAAAAGTTGGAAGTCATCCAGGTTCCCCATTTATTGCCAGCTAAAAAGAATCTCAGATGCTTTCATCAGCCTCCATGTCATGCATCTAAGGCCTGCACTGGAAAAGCTGTCCCTGCAGACTGCAGGATACATGTTAAAAGTGTCTCTGTGGAGGAGTTGGTAGGTGTTCATCGATGTTCTATATTTAGTTACAAATCTGTGCTGCTCCTGTCAGTTTCTCTGCACGAGTGTGTTGTTTTTGCCCAGTTAGCAGCAGCTCTGGTCCTGCAAGCGTTTACACAGGAGGCGTTTAGGTGCTGTGCAAAGTGTAGGTCATCCTGGTTCCTACTCTGAGGCCAGTTTAGCATCACTGTGTTCCGCGTGTACAGCATGCAGGAAAATATAAATATAGAGCTGAAGTCCTGATCAGGGTTAGTCTGTTTCTGTGCTCACATGCTGCTCACGCTACACTTTGAAAAAGTGGCGCAACTTGGAATAAGTTAAAGCCTAAACTCCAGAAATTATGTTAAATTACTTCAGTCAATCTTTCTGAGACGCTTCACCACCGAACTACACCTTTTAAGAAACTGTGGGTTCTTTCAGTGCACACTGTTTGACCTAGCTGTGACCCCCCTACTTGTTTGTGGATCAGCCTCTTTTTGCCAAGCTGTGATGGTTAACGTGCTGTATGATCACTATCAGCTCAGATAAAAGCAGGAATAGAAAACTAATGGCTAACTCATTTTTCTAATTACCATCCTTATCTAAACTTATAGTGCACCACACGACATGTTAGTGAGAAAGGTTTTCTTATTTCTGTAGTTCTGGTTTCTTCTCGGCTCTCTTCAGCTGTGGATTCTATCCCTCATGAGTAGGTTTTTGCCATTTCCAGAGGTAGAACTACTATACAGCATGTTTTGATGGTATCGTGCCGTCGCTTCCATCAGGCGCCTCGTCATGACCTCTTGTACTGGATCCTTATAACCAGGAACACCACACTGAATCTGAGCTGTTAAAGCTGTGCTGCACACTCACAGCTGGGCTTTGTCCACATGCTGCAGCACTACTGGGTTCAGACCTTTCTGTTTGGATGATCCACAGCACAGACCCGACACCCTCACACTCCCACTCCTCTAACTTTTCACTGAGCATAAACTGCCTCTTTAAAGGCCATAAGATCAGCGCTAATAGCAGGGGAGGTCACACATGTCAGGCAGTTCAAACATGAACAGCTGGTCAATGTGTTTGTACTGTTACTCAAAAAAATCTAAGAATGATACATTGAAGTGCAGTTATACATGTATAAACGGACAACAAAACAATCCATTACTGCCACTGTCTGGTAAAGAGCCGAACTGAACGCAGACATGACCTGATGCCTGCTTCAGTTGAACGCTTTGTTCTGTCCCCTTCACCTTCTTTAAACCTCCATACAGCGATGCATGTGACACAGTAATCAGCTGTTCTCGTGGCTTCGTGTGCAGCAGACAGCAGCTTCAGCAACTTTCATTCGGGACTGAGTTCACTGCAAATGGAGACGCGAGAAGAGAAAGTGGCTGCTCACACTCCTGGATTAATTTAAGCTTTTTTTCCTCAGAGAGTGGAGCTGAAGAAGACGGGGGTGGGGGGTGGGGGTATAGAGGAAGAATGGAGCCTGAGGTGGGGGGGGGGTGGGGGAATGGTTCAGAGTCCAGGCCAGCCAGCAGGACATCCTGTTTGAGCTTCCAAATACCATTTCCTCCAATAAAAAAAAAAGGGTGGAGGGGGCCTTCGAAATAATCTTCCATAGAAGAGACACAGAGACATTGATTGTCACCCTGGCACAAGGCCAAGGCTGAGGAGAAAGGCCCTCTGCCCCCCCCCCACCCCCTCCCACTGAGCCTCTGGAGGCCGGTCAAAAAGCACCTCGAGGAAGTCATTAAAGCTCAAGGTTGATGAAAAGTCTCTCCTTCCTCCCACATCTCGCGTCGCTGCTCCGTCTGAAGGCACGCTGCTTACAGCACCAGGCTCTTCACATTTTGGAGGCGGTTTTCTTTTGTTGTTGTTTTGTTTTGTTTGCACAGAGCCAGGTGTATCTGCTGGAAACACACAAGTGTAGCATCTCCAGAAAAGTCGTCTACGTGAAGCCATGTTCACCTGCTCCGTGTTTTACCTTCACGGTCCCCCGACAAAGCTGAACCTCCTTATAAAGCGATCTGATTGAATCATGAGTGCAATAAATGGATAACAGATATCTATTTCCTGTCTCTGTCCTCTACTGATCGTACCTGAAATACAAAAGGAGACACTACTGTAAGTAGTGGGGTTGTCTTTGTTTCTCACAATTACCATAAAATAACATTTAGATTAAAGGATGGATTCACAATTTTTCAAATCTTTCTCAAAACATTGATCTGTGTCTTGAATCTGCATCAACATGAGGAAAGATAACAGCAAGTAAAACCAGTTCAAGTGTTTGATGACACACTAGTTCTAATCATTTCCTATTGAAGAAAACTGTGTCTGTTTTCTTTTACACCTCTACACTCGCACAATAGCAGCTGAATTCAAATATGTTTTTTGATGGAAACGTGCACTGAATGTAAGTTCATACAAAGAAAGTATGAACGTTCAGCCCTGGGAGGGTCCAGCTCGTGGAAATCCGCTCCTGTGAGATGTTTATCATATTTGCCTTCACAGCTCATTGCTGTCTCGTCCAGTGGGGAAGCTGACAGCAAAATGAAGACCACCAAAGCATGCACGGCCTCTGTTTGCAAAGGGATTTCGGCCCCCTGACCACTCAGCCATTGTCATCAAATTTGCACAGAGCTGCAATAATTCAAAGACACTTATCATATGCTTTTGGCTTGCTTGTGTCCCCCCGGTTTCCCCCTGTGGCCAATCGTGTTGACCTTCCTGTCAGCTCCACTGTGGAATTCTGGGTGGCAGGCAGTTGTGGCCCCACTCCACCCCCGCCACTCATAGAATGCATACAAATTAGCCTTTCAGAAATCCGATCAAGTTATGTAAAGAACAAAAGCAAGCAGACTTCAAAGGGGAGTGACGAGGAGGGATGCTGCATGCGGAGGCTTCAGCCAGCTCTCTCAACCGGACCAGCCACAGACGCTCCGATTATTGTTTTTAACTCCTCTCTTCCTCCTCACCCCCTCCCCCCTCCGCCTGGCTCCTCGAGACCCCCTGCACCACAAAAATGGGTCTAGCCTTTGGAGCGAATCCCAATCCCAAACCTGGTCTTTGATTTTGGGGGGCTTGGCACTGCTCCTTCCCCCCCTGCCCGCTTTGTTCCTCTTGATGGATCTAGGCGGGCCGGCGAACCGTGACCCCTGCCAGCCCACCCCATCTGTGTGAGTGCACACACACACACACACACACAGACACAATGCCAAGCCGCCTTAGAACCCAACAGGAAAGGAGGTGGAAAAAAAAGAGTCGTGAAGACAAACGTGTTGAAAGCGAGTGTGAATCAAAGTCTCATCCCTGACACAGATTACAGGCGCACTGAGTGGTGCTGCTTTCACTGTCTCTTCTCATAAGTTAGCCATGTGTGGTGGGCGAGGATGAGGGTCTGGACCGCTGCCTATTCAGCTGCTCCGAACCACCTGCCACCAGATGGACCCGAGTGTGAACTTGAACAAGGAAGGGGAAGAAAAAAAGACCACTTCAGTTCCCAGCCTTCCCAGTGGCTGCCTCATTTTCTCTCTAACTGTGTTATCAAACCCGGCTTTATACGTGCTTTGTAGTGCGGTCAGTGACCAGTGGACAAGCTTGTAAGGTGGCTCAGTTTCAGGTTTTAGGTTGGCAACTTTTCCTGTGCTGAGGCCAAAAATAAAGCAGCTCGGGAGAGGAAATGACAGAGATCTCACTTTTCTGAAGATTCATTTTAGGACATTTGAGCTTTTGTTTGATAGTAGAAAGCAGACAGGAAACATGGGGGCAGAGAAAGGGCCTGTCACGAAGCACAGGTGCCCAGCAGGGCCCAAACTGGGGAAGCTGCAGTTGTATGTGTGCAGAGTGGCACGTTTCCTTCTTCCACATCCTCCCTTATTGTAATGTATATACATACAGAAGAGTATCTACACGTTAAAAAGCCTTGTCACTGACAGTGGAGGTGAGTGGTCGTGGTCACAGATGGTAAATTCTTCCTCTAACTTGTGATGACATGCGGTTATGAGCTCTGTAAAACCCAATGAATGCTAAAACCATCCAGTGAGGCCAGATGTGCTAATGGCTTCCAGAGAGCACGGGCTCCACCGTCCAGCCTGAAGGTAGGTGAGCACTGCTGCTTCACTTCCTGCACTTTAATTAAAACCAAATGAAAAGGACCCCCCACCCCACCCCCACGCCCCCTCCTCAGTCTATTCTTAATTGACTTAATGGTTGAGCGGTGCCCTGCTTGGCCGGAGCTGGAGGGAAAGCCTCATTAGCACTCCACTTTTCACCAGTCCTACCAAACAAATCATCAATAGCTTAGCAGACAAATGTGCTTGTTAAAAACTCCAAAGGTTAATTATGGATTAACCGGCCACATTTGAAAGTTCATCACACCCACTCTGACTTCTGGAGATCCGTGTTTGTCCTTACGCAGACACTTTACTGACTTTACTAAGAGTCTGGAGGACCGGGAAATTATAAATGTACAGAACAACTTTACCAGGTGAACACCAAAAACCAAAGAGCTTCATAAAACCTGGTATAAAAGAAAAGCTTCTCTGTCAGCGTGATCAGCTACAGATGTACTGTATTGTTTAAAATACAAATTCTACAACGAAAACAAAACAAAACAACAACAACAACAACAAAAACAACAACAAAAACAACAAACAACAACAACAAAAACAACAACAACAACAACAACAACAACAACAACAACAAAACAAAAACAAAACAACAACAACAACAAAAACAACAACAACAACAACAACTGCCCATTTCTTCATAAAAAAGTTTGATTTATGGACATGACATTGGGTCAAAATGATAAATTCATTTAATAATACATTTGCATGCATTTTGAATCTCTTTGACTTCTGACTTTGAGTTTCCGTCTAAACACGACCGGTATGATAACACAGAAGTTTGGTTTTACAATGTTTGTTGAAATCAGAAATTCTCTTATTGTTCTTCTCACACAGAAAAAAAAACATTTCTGTTTCATCTAACACCTGGTGACTACTGTTCTTATTACGACCTTAAAGAGGGAAGTGACATTGATGGTGCAGCATTAAAGAAACTCTTTTGTCGTCCTTATTTCTCTTTTTGTGTCCATCTCTAATTGAACCAGTCAGGTCATTGTTAGCCTAGCTTAGCAGAAGGACTGAAAGCAGGGAGAAACAGCTGACCTGCGTGTGCTCAAAAATCTACATGACAACAACAACAACAACAACAACAATAATAAATGTATTGACCCCCATAGGGAAATAGTTGTTTGAGAGCTGCATATAGATGGTGCTTCTAAGTATTGGGTGGATGAGTACAACTAAAACATACACTGTCACTTTGCCACCTCTTTTGGGGAACAAATGAAAGTGTAGCTGTATGTGATCCTGAACAAGACAAACACTGATAATAAACAAGAAATATAAATAAAAGACATGTGTGCCGTGCTTGCTCAGTGCTCTGGAGCTGTCGTGTTACGGGATCAGTTTGCAGATTCTTCCTCTTATTATTCCTCCTGCTACAGTGAGGAGTGCACAGAGGTGATGTTTGGACTCATTTGTCCAGTTAAGGACCTCAGCCTCTCCCCTGGGTTTGATTAGTTTGGACAAGTCGGCCAGACCAACTCTTGTGCTGCATGCGAGCCAAGTTTTTGTCAAACTAAAAATTTGTCTGAATTCTTTTAAATGTCACATCTGATTTGACTTACACAGAGGGTGGGAGGAAAACCATTACATTCTGCAAAGTGCTCAGACACTAAATTAACTAAATTAACAAGGAATGAATGTCACTTCCTTCATCTTTGTCTTGATAGAAGATTAAATGGTCTATGTCCACATTTTCTGTTCTTTATTTATATGAGAATAAAGAATAAAGAGAATAAAGGCTCTCACAACATCTAGAACATTGAAGGGACAGTTTAACAATACACTAACATGACAGGTGAAAGGATTAACACTGATCCTGTAGTTACAGCCAGAAAAGCTCGTGTAGCTCAGATTGCTGAAAACTGTAATATAAATGTTCTGCACTTATACAGTCACTCACCCACACACACACACACACACACACGTCGTGCCATGCAGCTGACCTGACTCACTGGGGGCAATTTGGGGTTCAGCATGTTTCCCAAGGACACTTAACATGTGACAGGAGCTGGGAATTGAACCACTGATCCCATCATCGGTAGATGACTGCTCTACCTCCTGATCCACAGCTGCCCCCTGCTGTAAAGGTCAGTCTTAACCTCAGAAGCAGCAGTTGAGAAAACAAGTCAAGAACCATTTAGCAGCTGTTCTGAGTTTAATGGGCGTCATCAGCAGGTGGAATATTGCTTACTTGTGGTTATTACTGGTTCCATCTACTGTATCAGAACAACTGGCCATGATTGGCCCTGAGTGGACCATAAGGCTCATGTGGAATTATTGGCTTTTCTATATAATGTATACTTGTTTATATTCTGTACGCTTGTACTCTGTAAAGTCAAGACTTTTGCTGTGATTTGGTGCTATTTAATAAAGCTACTTGAAATTGAAGTGTGATGGTGTTATAGTGTCACCTAGTGGTGGGTTAATGTTGAGGTTAACAGAACTAACACCTTGTCCAGTCCTGTTTTAATAATTAGTTCAGTCATAATGAATCCCTATGGGAAAAATTCTTGCAAACAGGAAACTATGTTTAAATGCACCAAGGGTTTAGAGGTCAATGTCCAGCATCCAGGGAAACCTTGACATGTGTCCAGGAGGAACTTGGAGTTGAACCACTGACCCTGTGAGGGATGGACAATTATTTAACCCTAGTCATAATCTAGTGAACCAAAGCGGTCTCCTGCTTTTTTGCTATCCAGATCTTTGACAAAGATGTTCAAATATTCATGCAACAGTCACCCTTTGAACTCCTGTGAGACACTGGGTGAATCTGCTCTTTTACTTGAGTTACTACAGTGGTTTTACTTCACAGCTATTTGAGGAAAACAGGTAATGCTACTGAAATAGTCTACCTTAAGTTTTGTCACTTTTAAAGCTAAAGGACAGATTAAAGTCAGACTTTCAGAAATTAAATCAGTTCCTTCAGTTTGCCGTGGTTTAACTGAACCTCATTTTGAAACCAGTCATACTACCCTCATGTCAAACAAATGAGCCATTCATGCACCACAATATGTAAAATGTGACTGTGCCAGTCGAGTCTTTATTCAGAATTCAAAAATGACTCCAGTTTCCCCCAGTTCAGGGCAGTCCAGTCCGAACTGTTAAACATGCTTTGTAATTCATGCAACTACACAAAACAGAAACTGACAGTTTGCACATTCAAAATGATTTTTAAGCACACCCTGGCACTTTCTATATGCAAGCTGTGGGTTTCCCCTCTTAGTTGGTGGTGGATTTAAAACTGGAGAGTATTAACACTGAAGCCAGACACATGGTCAACATCCGAACTGGGGTAGCAAACGTATTTACAGTTTAGAAAACAAAAACAAGATCTGTAAAATAAGCAAGAACTCAAAGGACGAACAACAAATGCCCAGTAAGAGCTTTATTAAAACTACTTTCAACATGGGAATGCCACAAAAGCAAATCAGAACACAACAACTGCAGGAGACCAGGAACAAATGTCAAAGAAGGAAAAAAAGAAAAAGAAAAGAGCTTCTTTGAAGCCACTTTTAAAAATACCCCAGGTGAGTAAATGCAAGCTCAACCACACAAATAACTCTAAAGGTGTTCTAATCTAAGACATTTAACCACTTCATGTAGACTTCGTCCTGAGATGGCACGACTTCCAGAGCACTTCAGGTTATACGGTCTTCTGCTGGCCCTTCTTTCCAATCAGAGACTTATGAATGTGAGGGATCACACCTGAAAAATAAACAAGTGTAAGCCATTATTATTGCAGACACATTTGAAAATAGGGACATGTGTGGGTATAAAGAAAAAAAAAAAGCCAATAATAACCTGTTGATATCATATTGCTTGAGCATACAATACAATATTGGCAAATTAATACTAGTCCAGTCTTGTCAGGACAATGTTATGCAAGATAGCAACCCAAGTATAATGTTTTAAAGCCTCTACAAGAAGCAGGATACACTTACAAATGCGTTTACATAATTTAAAGTCATGCTAGCTAAAATATTTAGTTTCACACAGCTCAAAGCAGTTTCCTTACCTCCACCAGCAATAGTGGCCTTGATAAGTGAATCCAGCTCCTCATCTCCTCTAATGGCCAGCTGCAAGTGGCGCGGTGTAATACGCTTCACTTTAAGATCCTTTGATGCATTTCCTGCCAACTCCAGAACCTGAAAGAAAGCAAGGGTTTAGATGTTACAACGGGGGTCAGCAGCTGTCCGGAAACCACTAGTGATGTCTCACGACAATGCTCAAAACAACTAGTTAACGTTACGGTTACCTCAGCAGTGAGATATTCCAGGATAGCCGCGCTGTACACCGCTGCGGTGGCTCCCACTCTGCCGTGGCTGGTGGTTCTCGACTTGAGGTGTCTGTGGATACGACCCACTGGAAACTGCGGCGATTAAAAAAAAAGCGTGCATCAGCACAGAGAAACAAATGGTTCACTGGCCTGTCGGTGAGGGGCGACCGCCAGCGGAGTAACCTCTGGGTGGTTGTTAGCATGCGTTAGCATCGCAGAGGGAATGAATGAATGAATAGCAGTCGACAAACCTGCAGTCCTGCTCTCTGCGAGCGCGAAATAGCCTTCGTCTTGGTCTTCCCCGAGTCTTTACCTGCTTTACCGCCAGCCTGAAAAACACACATCTTTAGTGGGTTTCCTGCCGTACAGAGGTTTATGACTGAGGGGAAAGAGTTCAGATGGGACGGCTCTATCGCCCTCTAAACATTCTGTCTCATACTTTTGCTTCTGAAAACAGCCGAGAACGATTAGTTAAGGCTCGCTACTATGCTAAGCTAGTACAACAGCTAACGGCTAACAGTAAGCTAATCACTGAAATGCAGAAGCGGTCATTTACGACCAACAAACCACTGCCATACGCCGTATGGCGTTCTGATAGATCAGTTAGACGACATAAAATACGTACCATATTTTAATCGCACAAATTCTTTTCGACGCTGGCGCACAGACACAAGTAGCTTAGTGCCAAGTCCGAACTGTTCGTTTGAACTACAACACCCGCCTACAATTGTCCTTTACTTATAACCGACGCTTATCCGGGTAACTTTAAGAAACGGACTAGCCAATCATATTTCGCTGTGTGTTTCCTGCTGTGTCGTTCAGCCAATGAACGAAAAGTGCTCTTACTTTGCGGGAAAACTGCTAAGTTTCCGTTTAAAGTCGTCATGGGTAATGTAGTTCCAGATGGTCAATTATCCAACTCCCTTTATTGTTGGACATTGGTAAAATATCTGATCTGGTAATATTTATTTGATTAAAATGCATAGTAGATTATAATTAGGTCTCCCACAATAGGCACAACGCTATTAAACGATAATAAAATCCTATTATTAATGCATAGGCTATTCAAAACATTAAGCGTAAAGCAGAAATAAATCAGAATTAACATTTTATACACAAAAGACGAGTGCATATTAGTATTATAAATAACTCTGGAACTTATTTGTAAAACAACATCTTTATTATTATTTTACACGTTTGTAATCATATTTGTTTTTTAATAAAATGACTCTTTTTCAGTTTCCTGTCTGAGCTGATGAGAAAAACAATGTATAGAGCACATAGCTATTTCCCAGATATATGAAACATTCAACAAACAAAGGGAGCAAACAGTCATCTTAAAAAGTTGGAAAACTTTATTGTAAAAGTCCGACTAAAATAAGTCTATATTCCATTAAAAGTGATGTTTGAATGGAAATTTAACCCAGATTTGCTAGGTTTTTGGATGAGCATATGTATTTACTTCTACATTAGTATGTAGAATAAATGTTATGTGGAATCACAACATGAGTTTATTGTAGTGTTGTAATTCTTACTGTGGCCACATGAGAGCGGTGCGTGCTCAAGGTTCTACACAGTCTTGCGTTAAGAGAGGATAACATAACTATACATGTACTCTATATATAGTTCTAGATAATAAAATAATAATTAAATGTAGTGGAGTGCTCTTTGGTATGTCACTTAAAAGCGATATTTTATCTAATATTTGATCTAGCTCTAAAAATTAAGTAAATCAAACTTTTTCTATGTGACTATAAGAATTTAAATTTGAACTATTCTAATTAAAATGCAAATACAGTACTTAAGTATATGTACTTATTACCTCTGACATTTTTTTTTCTGATATTATGATTTGTTATTAGTACTTTAGTACTCGTAGAAATGTGATTATGCAAACACTATGAGACATGATATACATTATACTGTATAGTATCTCTCTCTCTCTCTCTCTCTCTGTGTATATATATATATACACACACATATATGTATGTATGTATATGTATGTTTACCGTTTTTTTTTTTCAGTTTATAGTTGAATATATCTGTTTACTTTCAAACTGTGATCCTTTTTGTCCTCACTGTTTTTATTGTGGTTCTGAGAGGCAGAAAGATGGATAACAACCCTAAGACTGCAAATTAAAGCGGAGTAGAGTATGGGGATGGAAAAACACACAGTCCATTCATTTGCTCAATATACTGTAGTATATCAGCAACAATTGACCAAAAATGGCAAAAGATATAGAATTTTTAAGTTACTTAGAGACAGATTTCAGTCTCTTTTTCATCCTGTGTTGCTACAGTGTTGTCGTATACATGAGTTGAGGTGTGGGCTTGATAAGACAATCTGTGTGTGTGTGTGTGTGTGTGTGTGTGTGTGTGTGTGTGTGTGTGTGTGTGTGTGTGTGTGTGTGTGTATGTGTCTGAGACAACATGCACAGCTGGTGGTGGGCTGGTCACATCTAAATCACATTCCGTTCATTCTCAGGCATGCTCCCCTTTCAGCATTCAGTCACTCACTCACTCTCTTCCCTGACCTTTACCTCACTTTGCTCATTCTCCTCCCTTCACACTGTCAATCACCCTTCAGTCCCTCTGTCACTGAACTGTTAACATCCTTTTTCTAAAAGTTTAGAAGTCTGTTTCTTCGTTCCCCTCGCCATCTCTCTATCTGTCACAGTGTTCTTGTGCTTGGAGCTGTTTTTTTTCATTAGGTCACTCACTCGGCCTCTCTGGAGGTCAGGGATGATGGAGAAGTTTCTGGAGAATGCTGGTCAACGGGTGATGGCTCAATTCTGGAGCTGAACCACCGATGTCAGCAAACCAGGAAGCACCATCCCCACTGCTCAAATAAAACATATACTAGTACTCTGAAATTGAAAATAGCAGTATGATGGAAAAGGTTTTGTGTTGATTCTTTCTAGCTGTTTTGTAATTGTTCTTCTGATTTCAGTGCAGCATTTGATATATAATATAATGTTAAGACTAAGAGAACCTTTCTTTAGGTCTAAACAATACAGTGTTCTGCTCTTGTTTATATCTTTATGCTTCCATTAAGTAATCATATAATCTTACTTTCACAGTTATTCAGACATGACTCAACTTTACAGATGACTGGACGTCCCAGAATATTTCCATTGTACTAGGAACTCCCCCAGCTGAGAATTTGAGTCACAGGTAAACACAGAAAATGATAGGTGATTTCTGTTGTTTTTATTAATTCCTCATTTTATCTTTTTATCATCTGAAGGCACTTTACAGTGTAAGGTTTTATGACCTTACAGAGTATAATTGCATAAAAAATGATGTAGAAAACCCAATGATGAATGGGGGCATTGTCATCCTAAATAACACGACTCCCTTTACAATAGAAATGTGTGTGGAAGCATCTGCATTTGTTATGTTTCTCCACTTGTTTATGCAGGATGTTCCTTCAGTTTCTCCCCGTCCTCCTGCTTCACATGCTTTCTCTGAATATGTAAACTGGAGGTTTCAGGTTTCCACAGCACTTGTTGCGTACTGACCCCTGAACCATGGTCAGCTGTAGCTTTGATGTCACAAAATCATGCTGGTATGTGTGTGTGTGTAAAACCAAGATTTGAGATGAGCACAGACAAACATGATTAAGTGCGCTGTCAGTCAGACTGTATGCCTCTAGTGCAGTTTTAGTTTACAATCTTTAGTTTACAATGTCCAGACTCATACTCCAATGAGTTTATGCACTAGTTCAAGTGGACGTTTATGCCAGATTTCTGTCGTGAAAATCCCTGCAGGTGTTTCTGAGATATAGGGCTGATGGGACTGTCATGAGGGCAGAGTGATGTTATCAGTTGATCATTGAATCCAAGACATTTGTACTGCTATGAAGACGTCTTAAAGACATCCCTGATATCACAATCACAAAAATGGTATAAACGTGAGATTACAGTCACCTTGACCTTTGACCTTTGGCCACCACAATCAACTAAACACTGATTCCAAGTTGACATTTGTGTCAAATCTGAAGAAATTTCTTCAAGCTTTTTTTTTTTGAGATATCATGTTTAAAATGCAATAGACAGATCATATCTCACATCTCAAAACCTGAAGGTGGTTGATCATATTTTTGGGGTTGGCCTCTGCCTCCCCTTGGACACACTCCTGCACAAGTTGAACTTTGCCTGTCCAAGATGTGCTCAATAGTTTGATTCTCACATAATAAGGTCATTGCCAAAGTTTTTATAGAGCAGTGGAGAAAGGATTAGATTATTGCCATGTCTGCCTGCACGTGACAGGGAAGTGACAGGAAACGGACAGCGTCTCTACAACCCACTTAGGGAAAAGCAAAGAGATGGGAGAGGAAGGGAGTTAGAGCTCAGAGGAAGATGAAATGGACAAAGAGCGTGGGAAACTGTGATGTCACTCCCCATGCTCATGTAGAAACAAAAAGAAAACAGAAAAAAAGTTTGGTGGGAAAAGAGTTGAGCACTGTTCAACTGGAGACTAGATTACTGGGTCACTGGTCTGCAAAGATCTCCGAAACAACTAGAGACATTATCTATTGTATCAGTATTTAATGAATTCAACATTATATCACTAGGTAAATTGCATAGGACAGGTCAGAGACAATAAAGCTGACTGATCATCAGTATAGTCAAGGAAATGTGAATAGAATTACCTTACATTCCCTGCGTTCAGCACTACTCATTGGTCAGAGTGTAAACTCATGACATCATGCGAAAGGCATGTAGGTCAATAAAGAGCATGAATATTCATACTCATTAGCAGCAACCTTGGGTTTATGTCACTGGGTCCTTTGTTGCTAATGAACAGGCTGATCATACGTGTGTGCATGTAAAAGTATGTGTGTTGGTGCTCTCCTCTCAATCTCTTACATTCTTGTAGTAAGCTGATCTACGTGGGGAAGCAGCACAGGTATGAGTCATCATGGAGTAAATCTAAAGCTTCCACAGAATACTGCTACTGTACATTATACAGCACTGTTCAAAGCACTGCATGACAATAGCTCCATCATAACTCCTCCTTAAAGAACAGAATTTGCTTGATCTATCTGCATCATATCTCCTGCTGCTGTGGAAAAGTAGAGGTGGAGCTAGCTTTAACAAGCTGACAATCCACGTTGGCATTTAACAAGTCAAAGAGGACCTTTTTGTCAGGTAAGATTCTGGTGTGCAGGAAGATGGGACACAGTTAAAGGATGGGCCCTCCCGTTCATAGTGGGCCTGTCCAGTGGACTGTCCAAGTATCCACAAATTGTCCATGACCAAGAAATCTCAAGATGACCTCAAGAGGATGTTCAGACCAGAAGGTATTCTCCATCTGTTGCAGCTGTGCTGTAGAGCACAATATGCTCACACAGGCTCTATGCCATGCACTGAATATCCTTGTCCCAAAACTGGCAGTGTTGCAGTACTGTCTGCTGTTGAGTTTCCTACATTTTGGATTTGTTTGTCTGTTTGGATTGAGTCTCACTGTTTATGGTTCCTTTTTGTGGAAACATTTCTCTTTTTTTTATACAGATTCAAGTAGATTCTCTTACAGGTCACTTTCAGATCAACCACTACACTGCATGCCCGTACATTGTGGTTGTTTTCAGTGCTATTGTCTGAATAAATGCACAAATGGTTGAACTGGTTGATCCTATAATATCTCCTCCCAGACTGATACAGTAAGTCTGTAACTTTTAACACTTCCCTCAAGTCTGTTTTCTGGCCCCACATTGTTAGAATGACCTCTCACTGAAGACTGGACACCAGAGTCACTGCCTGTTCACATATGAAAGCACCAAACATGACTTTAAATATCTGAAAGCATGACTTGCTGAGTCATTTATTGTAAGTCACTTTATCATCTGCTAAATACACATATCTTTAAGACTGTACTGTAGTCCTAGTAATACTGTTTTTACACTGTGGTGTCATCTGTGGTGAATTTGCAGCCAAGCTTATACATCTTTAGTAAAAGCTGTATTGTACTAGAGCACTGGTTGGGCCAGAGAGTGTGGTGGCTGAACCCAAACCTGACCATGCAGTACTTCAAGCATAACCATGTGGATCTAGTGAGACCATGTGTTGTTGAAACATCAGTCTCCTCCGACCATTAACTGCAGTTACACCTACTTAGCCTGAACTCTGACCTACACGAATTAACCCTAATTGAACATGATTTTGAAATTTCTGCCTGAACCCAACTTGGACCTTTAAGTAGTGAAGGGTCCCATCAGCTTTGATCTTAGTTTGGGTCACAGTACTGCAGTTAACTGCTGCACACCTTTCTTCAGTGTTTGTCCCTGTGCTACCACTTAGCAAACCTGTTTGCAATGATTGTTTTGTTAATCATTCACTGATTTTATTACATTACAACATTCATTAGAAAAATATCTCTCATCAGTTGACACATGACAAAAAACATGATTTTATGTAAAGCTCCTGAAATGCTCACATAAGATGGAAAGACATCCCCACGGATGGGGGAGGTTAGTCTGCTTTCATTATAATCTCATAGAAATACAGTGTAATGAATAAGTTAACCAGTGCCTGATAATGGATTTTCAAGTGCATGTAGTGAAAGTTAAGTCTCTCCTCACACACTCACACACACACACACACACACACACACACACACACACACACACACACACACACACACAGACACTCTAGTTGTGGTCGCAGCTGGGCGCCTTGTCAGACAGGACTTTGACAGATGGCCCAATGGGATGCTGGGGAGAGAGGCAGGGAGGGTTGGAGGAAACGAGGGCTGAAGGATGAGGATGGAGAGAAGGGGACAATGCAAATGGATGCAGAAGTGCATGTGTGTGTGTGTGTGTGTGTATGTGCTGTGTGTATGTGTGTAGAAGGGGAGTCATCTGGTCCTGGAAGAATGGAGGAATAAAAAATAAGGGTTATAAACCTCACGGGAGGCAGGAGGAACAATGTAGCCCTGCTGAGGCTGCATTAGCACATGTAAGTGTGTTTGGACACGTGTGTATTCAGGCACAAACACATGGTTTGTGTGATAGTCACTATACTTTATTTAAAATAATTTGAGTTGCTAGTTTGTTATTAATATAATAAATAAAAAAGATAAACAACAGCTGAACTACTTTGATTAAATGATATGAGCTTGAATAATAGGACTTTAATAGCCCTCATAAAAACTTTATATGAATTGATTAATCTAATCGTATTCTAATTGGTGATTTTGATAGCACTTTGCTTTAATGTTTTTTCTCCTTGACTTAGATTTTTGCCTGCCTTGTTCCTTACTTGTGACTCAAGTAAGTTACTCAAATGACTCATTGTAAATGTGAATGTGAATGTAAATCGGTGCGTAATAAAATGAACTGAATTTGAGTAAACCTGATTTCGAACCACATTCAATGTGTACGCAGAGGCCCCGCCCTACCGGTGCCAATCAAAAGTCCTCCCATTGTGACCACGCCCACCCCCTCGGTCCCTCGCGCAGGCTGCACCCCTCTAAAAAGCAGGTGGAGGCCGCTCACTTCCGGTGGGTACTTTCAAAATAACAGCTGCTATGTGTCTGATCAGAAATATTTTACAGCTGTTTTGCTCAACAGGGACAATCTGATTACTATGATTCTTACACATTCACTGTTCATGTACTGTTCTTTGGTTGTGTAAAGCTGCTTTGTGACAATGTCAATTGTAAAAAGCACTATACAAATAAAATTGAATAGAATTGAATTGCTACTGTTTCCAGCATATGTCAGCACTGTCTATCTAAAATAGCATTCATTAATAATTACACACAGCAGACGCACAGATACTACTCTTTATTGCTGTCACATGCCTTTCTGATGAGGCTGAGGGGAGGAATTCCACTCTCCCTGATTTCCCACAGTGACAGAATCACCTATTAGAGTAGGACAACTGGACCCGTACAGACCTGACACCCCATGCAATCAGGAATAACAATTTAGTTGAGGAATTTAAAACGGTACTAGAAAATTGAGCCTGAAAACAATGAAGGCTACTGAATTCAAAAGTTTCATTTTTTTAATGAATAAGCATGAACAAATATGATTAAGCATAAAAAATGTATGCTGCTTAAATGTCAATTTAGCTCTGAACATCAACAAACACATTGATCTAAAAAAAATAGGTATTTCAAAAGATTTTATTAAATTTTCACATTTTTATAATCCTTTAAATCTGCACTGTGCAGAACATAAAGTATTTTTATGATTAATGGTTAATTATGATGCTTGTTAATTTTGAGTTGTCGCTTTTATTTGGAAGGACAGAAACTGTCTTCCGGTAGCGAAAGTCGCGAGCTTGGTGCAACTTCCTGAAAGACTGACAGCGTTGACCGCTGTCGTAGAGTAGTGGCACAGGCAGCGATCGCAAGTCACGTCGCTCACACACTTTTCTTGGATTTAACTTTGCATCTTTAGAGAAGTTGAAAAGAGGAGCACGGGGTTTGGAGTTTTCCTGAAGGATCTGCGGGGCATGAAAACGGAGCGGACGCTTCAAACTAAGTAAAAGCCGAGGCAGACCTGAGCGTTTGATGGCTGCTGGGGATGGAGCCCAGCTGCCGGCCACAGTAGCGGCGAGCCGGAGCGTGGAGAAGGCGCTCGAGGAGGCTGCCGCGAGCGGGGCTCTCAACTTGTCCAACCGAAAACTGAAGGAGTTTCCCCGAAGCGCCAGGAACTACGACCTGTCCGACATCACGCATGCAGGTTAGTCGTCCTTTCGCTGCTTTGCCGAACTTCCACAGAAGTAACGCACCAGCGAGCGAGCTCTCACGACGAGAACCGCCTTTTGTTTTCTCGCCACCTGCTTCTTTCTTCTTGACGGGGAACGAGCATCCTTCCTCCGCCCGACACGTTTCACAACACTCCTGCAAGTAACTCCGCATTTAGATTTTGTCCCAGTGTGTGTCATGACTGTCTAGCTAGCCGTCAACGAATTGAGACTTCTTTTCCATCTTTTAAGATGGAAAATGAATCGTGAATCTATCAATAGGAATGAATTCCAAAAAAAAAACTGCAGCGTGAGCTCGGTGTGGCAATTAGCGTGTAGTGTGTGTCCGTTATGTAATTTAACAGTTTATAAATACAACTATCTGCTTTCTTGACTGAATATGATCCGTATGTATTAGATCCACTCCTCCTATGTGAAGTCCCAGCGTTTTTAAAGGAGTTTAGTGAGTTGTTGTCTTAACGAAGTAAAGGAAAAGAAACGCCAGACGAGCGAGTTCCTCTTCCTCAACATGTCTTCCTATAACACAGCGTGAAGCCTCTCCGCTGCTGTCCCGACCATCATGTGCCTCGTTTGACTGATTTTAGTAGGTCTAGTAAGTTGTGGTTTTATTTAGGAGCTCATAGTATAAAAATAACCAGCACTTTTTATTACTGTGCAGCCTCCTGAACTTTCCCAATGTGTGTGACTTCATGTGATTAAAGTTTCACGGGACTTTGTAGAGGTCCTTGATAAGACTGACAGAGGTTAAAGCTCAACAGTGAAGCAGGTGTGGATTTAAGTGAACTACCTTGGCCTTGCCATGTTGAAAAAAAGGATTATCTCATCCAGGTTGATGAAGGCAAGCACTGTGTTCTGCTGCTGCTGCTTTCTTTGCTTTGGTAAGTCTGACCATCTGCTCATAACAACACAGGTCTGGGCCGTGTGGGAAGTGAGGAGGCCTCGAACACACATAAACACAAGACACCTGCCAGTGGAGCCACCCAACCATAATGAATATGGAAATGATAGATGTTATTCAATTCCTACATTACTGCCATTTCATTTGGATGTTAGTGTTTATCTAAGTTAAGATCCATGGGTAAACATGTAATCCAGCCAGACAAGTATGTTAAAACTACAGCCATGATGCAACTTAAATGATGAGAAGTGTTGGATCCATTTTCTTTGACGATTGGTGTTGTGACATAAATAAGCACAAATAAAAATAAATCCATTTTTAAGCAAAAGTTGGTTGTATAAACTGTGGAGAGGGTTTTTTCACAGTGTAGTCTCCAAACCTTGATTTAAATGGGTTGAATGCTCTCTTAAAAGCTCAGCATTGTTAAATCCATGTGTATTAATGGCAACTTCCCTATGTCATCTCTATATTAAAATATTTTATTGCTTCAAGCTTCAAACTCCTGGTGATGTCTTATAACATCGGACATCACATGATGTCATCTGAAGGAGCAGGTCAACCAAGGCAACGTCCAGATGATATTGTCTAGAAGCAGACCAAACTATTCAAATACTCATGCTTCCCAAACTAGAACCATAGGAAGCAAGTTAATAATTATCAACATTATTGAAAAGTTTTGCCTTTCTCATTATTTGACAAATAATTTAACATTTTGACATTCAATATGAAAAGAGATTTGTATTCAGAATAATGATCCAAATCATTTTTATTATCTGTTGAAATAGTTAATAAAACAAACGGCATGCAGTTTTTATTTTACTTATTGTTTGTGAAACAAAGGATATAACTTAATGTTCAGGTTGTGTTGCCTCACACCACCTTCATCTGGACTTTTGGTGCAATGCTTCCTGACAGCTGACTAATGGCTTGGTGTGTCACAACCCTTACAATACCTTACATGTCACAGATATAAACCAGCGAACACTCAACAGATAGATAGATGGATGGAATGGAAGTGGATTGGAAGTAGAAATGATTTGAAACTAGTCCTTTATGTTTGGTTATAGCAGCAGTAATGTGTTCTGTGGGATGCTTTTCTGTCTTTACTGATGTAGTCTCTGAACGTTTAGCCGAACAGAGAACATGAACGAAAGCTTATTTGTTTGACAAAATGACAATGACAAAAATTTCCACTACGTCACTGAAATGAAACTCTGTTGTCAGAATCTGTCTTACCACAGAATATCATAAATATCATTATTCTAAACAGGGAATTTCTTGGAGTCTGATACATTTTTGTGGAGGAATGTTACAACATGTTTATCACTTGTGTCGGCTTTGGCTTCACTTCCACAAACTGAAAAGGGCTGCTCCTGCTGACATCACTGCACACACTTGCTCATGGTGATTCATATGTTATTTGTGCAGCTCTAATTCTAGGCTTGTGCTCTTCTGTATAGTCTTGTGTACATGTTTTAGCAGCACCTGGGCTATCTGTGCGGTAATGTCTAGTATTTGGATAATGAGGTGCTCTCAGTTTCACTCCAGTACCTGGTACTTAGGTCGACTCACACAATCATTATATGAGCTCTCAAATACACTGAAGACAGACTAAGAGCCCTGCCCCTGCCCCTTCTGTTTGTACAGTGGCAAGAAAAGGTATGTGAACCTTTTGAAAATTCGTGGTTTTGGCATTAATCTGTCATATAATGTTATCTGATCTTCATCTAAGTCAAGAGTATTAACAAACACGATGTGCCTAAATTCTGATCTTTCATGTCATTGAGAACAATTGTAAAAAACCTGATAGTGCTAGTGACTGACAAAAACCTTTGCTCAGCACAAGAAAAATACACTTTTGTGAGCCATTCTTGGCCAGAAGCAGCTTTCAGAGGATCTATGATCAAGAATTAATTATTTACATAAAGGTGGAAAGTGTTACAAAGTGATTTCAAAGACTTTTTTACAAGTGGAGACACTTTGGGACTGTGGCTACTCCACCAAGAAGTGGACGGCCAGTTAAGATGACCCCAAGAGCACAACAAACACTCATTTAAGAGGTAAAGAAACAACCCTGAGAGGCAGCCAAACATGGCTAACCTTACAAGTCTACAAGTCTACAGTATGTAAAACATTGAACAAGCAGGGTATCTATGGCAGGACACCATGAAGGATGTTGCTGCTCACTAAAAAGAACATTGCTGCATGCCTGATGTTTAACACTGCACAGCGGTATTGGCAAAATGTTTTGGGGACTGATAAAACTAAGATTGAACTATTTGGAAACAACACACAGCACTAAATCTTGCATAAAAAGGGCACTGCATATCATTATGAAAACATAATCCCAATTGTAAAGTATGGTGGAAACATCATGATTTGGGCCTGCTTTGCTGCATCAGGGCCTGGCCAGCTTGCAGTGATTGTGTGGAAGATGGGGGTCAACCAGTTATGGTTGTTCTCAATAAAGACATGAAAGATCAGAATTGTTTTTGTGTTATGTTAGATGAAGATTAGATAATGTTGTGAGAAATTGATGCCAAGAAATTCCAAAAGATTTACATACATCTTGCCACTTGCCATTTATTTGTCCATTTGTTGCCAGACAGGTGTTTTAGATTTAGCTTCTCTGAGCTTGTTCTTGCTCAAATTAAGTTGCTTTTACAAATGCACCGACACTCTCAACATGTCCAGACTTTAGGGTGAGCTACATGTGAGAACAAAAACGCCCGAGATATTCAGCTCGGAGATTACCCGGACTTTATCTTCTGAGCCCCCTAGTACCAAGTCTGCGTAATGTCAGAGTGAGCTCATGTGTGAACCCAGCAGCTAATAGTCTGAGTAGTCATAGCAAATGAGGGGGTGTTTCCTTTCAGCTGATCTACTCAGCACAGCATCAGAAAGTTTAGGAGTTAAAAACCAAATTCTGTTGTTGGTGTAAAAGCAAGTCTGCACAATGTCTGGACCTGAGATGGTCCAGAGTGCATATGTGAGAATGGCTTTACTCGTGTGAGGAAGGTTTATGATAAAAATGAAGCTCTTTGTCATATGTTTACTGGGTGGACTAAACTGCAAGCTATATAGAACTGCAGTGTAGGCTGCTTATACTTTTGTCAATAGCTCTACAACCAAATGGCTGGTCAAGAAATCAAATTTATCACTGACTTATTCACTTAGATTTACTCACATGGATAATAATGAAGCTCTACAGTGTTACAGAAAGAGCTAAATATGGTGGTTGAACTGGGATAGGATGGGGCTATGGAGGCCAGCAGTGTTTATGATAGCATCAACCCCCCTTTGTATCCACTAGAGCAGCTTTGCGCAGGAAGGTCAAAGGTACACACACACACACACACACACACACACACACACAAAGAATGAGATTTGGCTTGCCTCCTCCAGACTATTTCCCGGTAGCTCAGAGAAGATGAAGGGAACAAAGTCCAGCCATTGTATGTTGTGTGCATCTTGTGGACTCACAAGTCTGTGTTTTGGTGCAGAGTGAATATACACAGCCCACCATTTAGCAAATGCTTTTATAATGAGGTAAAATCCATATTAAGTATTGGTTTTGGAGGAATAATATCTGTGTTCCTAGCTATGAGAGATAATGATGCCAGTATTTAGATCAAAAAACCAAAACAACAATAGAGTTATGTGTTCTTGTGTTCTTCTTGGTTCCATACTGCCATAAGCATTACTGAGTTAACGGGGCATTACTTGATCTTTTGTTACCACACTGGCTGACAGTATACCCAAATGCAAAGTATTGACACCTTAAGTAATGGATGGTGGTTCAGATATTGAAGGCTCCCATGATTGAGTTCTTGTGGCACTGGAAAACTGGAGTCAACTCAGGTTAATTTTTGTTCACACTACATTTGTAATAAAACACCACATCATTCAAACTTGGGTTAATTAACTTGAATAGCTACTTTGGCTGTCAGGCACTTCCGTAATAGTAAGCATCAGGTCAGATATATCAGTGCTTTTAGAATAATCCCCAGGTGAATCTGATATGGAAACAAGAGCCTTTTACATGAGACTGGTATTGTATGGGAACCTCTTATTCAAATGCTCTGTGAATGCATTCTCAAAAGAGCTGGAACAAATCATTATTTTCCCTGTAGGTGAATTTAGATGATGTACACTACAAAAATTTAGATTTATGCTAGTAAAATTAAAGGCTTTTGAGAAAACATTTAATAAGCCAAAGGACCCAAGTCTAAATGACTTCAAAGTAATTTAGATTTAACTTGTGTTGTTTGTACAAGTAAAATTTATGTCTCATTCATTCTCAAAATCTGAGCAATTTGTGATACTCAAATGTACAGCGACATACAGTATAGAACAAATGAGACCACTTTGGAGTTAGTTGGAATTTAAAGGATACTGTAGGATTGTAATTTTTCAAGTCTGTCTTAAAACATTTGTCTAGTGCAGATATAGTATACTGTCACCAATTCTCCAGGTAATACAGGCCTTTAAGAGGTCCTTTTTCACTATTAGGTAAGGGGTAAAATCCATAATAAATGTATAATACATGTATAAAGTGTAAATGTAAAAAGACTAATCTACAGACAGTCTGAGGCTTCACTCTTTCAAATTGGTTACATTTAGTGGATACCTTGCAAAGATAATTCATTTTAGTACAAAAGGACTTTGTTACTTTCCTTTCACGACAACTCAAGAGGGAATTCTCTAATGAAAATTTCTTTTTAATTCCAGAAAGTGATCTCTCACTGATCTTACTCTGTAACTAGTATGTACAGGAGGAATGATTATAGCATGAAAAACCTGTTTCAGTGTTCATAGGGGCACTTGATTTGAACAAAGGAGCCTATTTTTCCAGAATGGCTTATGCACAATGTTTTATGTATTGTTATTCATTTTCTTAATCATATGGGTATCAGCTCATGGAGGTGCATATGTTTCAGTAGTGTTCCCTACAGTAATTCATACTGTGTTAGATAACTATTCATGTGAAATCTGCACATTTGTACTTGCGTTACATTAAGTGCTCAGTGCTTACAAGGGAAACACTTGCATGTCCAAGTCCAGACCTTCCTGTCACACATCTGTCCTCTATTGATTTAAATAGATTTTCCTATTTGCATCAAAGCCTGCCTTATGCTACCTGAGCACTGTGGAAAACAACTAATAAAACCATAAGATACTCAGTATTAAAAGACTTAGACTGGGCTATTCCTCTTAATAAAAATCTAGATATTGAGTTTTTACTTCTTTATTGGAGAAGGAGTGTTGGGGCCAGTGAAAGCTTGTGTGGAAGTGGAGTTCAAGTTTGTTCAGTGGCAGAAGCAGTGGAGAACTTGCTGTATGGGCACAAAGTTAATAAATTGACCTCCAATCTCACATGACCCCAGGGGATGTGAGAGACAAGGGCCTGTTGTTGAGATCAGGAGGTGAGCTGGATAGCCAGCATGCATACTCCATAACACAACGGAGAGGGCCTTCAGCTGACTTAGGGAATAATGAATGAGGAAAGGAGGGGTGTGTGTGAGCATGTCTCTATTTCTATATTGTGTTATTTCATTGATTTTTGCAAAGAATTCCCATCTGTCTCCAAAAGACAAAGTGTAATTTGAAGCCACCTTTGTTAGTTCTGTTTAGGTTGTTATGTTATGTGCATGTGCTTATTTTCACTATCTACACTTAACTAATAAAGGTACAAATGTTGCTCTGAAATACACTGTAGCTGTGCTTAGCTTGGATTTAAAACAGTTGAAGTGGATTCAATTATTAGTCATTTCATGGCACAAAAATCCTGGCTGCAGCTCTGTGTTCTATGACTGACTTTATTCTGATGTACTGTAACATTATTTCCACGACAAGAACATCAGCTAGCCAACAGTCTACAGCTGGCAGCCTCTGGCACCAAACTTAGTTTGGCGTAGTAAATGTATTCTAATATAATGCTAAATCATTTCAGTATTTATATGTCTAACTTGTTTGTAATAGTTCTAACATTACTTCCATCAACCTAAAAAGTGTATAGCATTTATTACCTTGATGCTAAGTAGCTGCTAGATTATGAAAAATCAAAACTATTAGTTTTAATAAATAATTTTTCTTTTTAGAAATAATCAGAATTTAAGAAATCAATATAGTCAACTGGTTCTTTCTTTTTCTCATTGCAACAAAAAATGTAAAATGACAACTGATGTATGAATTTATATTTAAAAGGTGAATATGAGATGAGATCAACATTTCAGCTTTTGTTTCTAGGTGTGTACATCTGGATCTAATAAACAAATTGGATATCACCTTTTGTTTGAACCCACCCATTTTTCATGTGAGCAAAAGTTTTGGAACATGTGAGTAACAGGTGTGTTTTGTTGCCCAGGTGTGTCCTATTACAGTGATTATTCAAACAATAAATAGCACTTAATGTCCACGCTCAGTTTCAGATTTGGGTTTTGCCTGTTCACACTGGATTTATTGTTAAGAGGTGCAACAAACAGAGAGCTGTCTAGAAGTGAAAAACAAGCAATTGTGAAGCTGAGAGAAGATGAAAAATCAATCAGAGCCATTGCACAAACATTGGCCGTAGTCGGTATAAACATTTAGAACGTCCTGAAGAAGAGGTAAAACAATGATGTACTGAGTAACAGACATTGAATGAGTGGACTAAAGAAAACAACAGCAGTTGACGTCAAAAACGTTATGAGAGCTATAAAGAAAAAAAACTGTTAGGGACATCAGCAACAGAACATGAGCAACATGAACAAATGTACAGAGGTTACACCAGAAGATGCAAACCAATCTTTAGCAAGAAGAATAGGAAGGCCTGTACAGAAGTGACAAAACTTTGAGACTAATGAATGTTTCAGGGACATGCTCAAAAATTTCATTGATGATGTAACACATGATGACAGCATCAAAATGAACTCAAGTCTACTGAAACGTTCTTTTGACAATTTAAAGAAACATGCAACCAAACTGACTGGAACACCTTGCAAAAGAAGAATGCAAAAGTTTAGTTATGTCAGTCACAGACGTAATACAGTTAATAATAGATAATAGTAATAGGACACACCCGGGCAATAAAACACATCTGTCAGTCACATGTTCCAATACTTTTGCTCACATGAAAAATGGATTGGTTCAAACAAAAGGTGCCATCTTCTAAGTTCAGTATTGGATCCAGATATAAAATAATAGAAGTACAAGCTGAAATCTTGTTCTATCTCTTAAAAAAAAAAAACTCCATATCTGTGTTTTTGTTAAACCAGTATAGTTGGTGACACTAAAGTAATGCAGAACAGCTAGAACCTACAAAGCTAACTAACATACTGTAAGTTAATGGTCAGGTTGAGCAAGTCCTCAGATTTGATTTCAGCTATGTCTGAGCCCAGCATATGGATGTAGCCTTCTGTGTCAGTTGTTTACATTTGTTCTGTGTCATTGAGACTACGTGCATGCAGGGTGGTAAAGTGCCTGTGAATGTATGTTCACCCCCCCCACCACCACCACCAACCCTCGTGTTTTATTTCCTCTGTGCTGCGGATGTGGGCTGCCTGCTCGCTCAGTCTTCACTTCTGCTTTGTTTGCTGCTTCTCTGATTCCTCACTGGTTCGTCTGGGTTCTGATTGCTCCACAATTTCAGCCAGAATCCTTCCATTCTATTGACCATCCAATCCTGATCTAAAGGACTTCTATTGTGAATGTCACTAAAAATAGCAGCAACTAACAACTAGTCAACTCAATGAAAAAAAAAATATCCATGGGTTAAAATGGAAGGAGTCTTTCATTAACTGATAAAAAGTGGACATGCAATACAAGGGACCACAAGTCACTCACTCAGTTTATTCCCATGAAGGCTAAATGAGGTTGTATTTTCCTGGGTTCATTTGTCATGCTTTAACTTACAGTACTTTTAGTTTCACGACTAAAGCTCGCCTGTGTCTGAAACCTGCTGGTGTGTTTTCTCTCTCAAAGCAGAGCAGCTGGTGGGGAGGGGGAATCCCTCCTCAGTCCCATGGGAGGTAACCAGAGAAAATGCAGAGAATAGACAAGGAGGCAGTAGGACAACACTACCAGTCTGCCAGCAAACCTATACTGTGTGTGTGTGTGTGTGTTTGTCCTCCACAGTTGCCATAACCATTATTCCTTAGACACTCAATGTGGTGGTATATAGCGGGGTAACTGGATGTTAGGAAATTGTTGGTCTCCCTGCACAACCAGTTATCAGCTGGCAGACGCCTCTGTATTTGAGACGGCCAAATAGGAAAAAGCAGTGAGCTGTATTTTGTCTGTGCTTCTTTAGAGTTTCAGGTATAGCATGTGTTGGTGGGAACTTGCATAAATTGCATCATGATAACTTGAAATTGCATTCATAGGCTAAACTCTAAAGCAGGAAGTGTTTTTTTTTCCCTCCCATTTTGTTAGTTGTTGCTCTTGTTTTTTTTTTTAAACCGTTACTGACTATATATTTCCAAGAAGGTCATTCCCAGCAATCCGCAATCAGTGAAAGTTTCTGTCTCCTGGTTTAATACTTTAATACAAAAAAAAAACCTTGAAAACCTCTGTTCAGCTGGATGTGACCTGGCAACACAAAGGACAGAAATCCTGATGTTCATGATCTGTATTTTATGATTTTAATTAGAAAAAAAAAAAAAAAAAGAAAGAAAGTTATATAAGTGTCTATATGTTCATTTATTTTTGATATTTTTAGTTTTATTAAATATGTAATTTTGTTTGTGTTGTCAGTCAATTTTACAATATATATTCTACAGTATGCGTTTATCCGAGGCTGGGAGGCAGATGACCTATACTAGAGGCCTCAAGCTGAATTTAAAACAGGGCAGGCCATCTGAACTGCATTTTTTTTTATTTACATTATTTGTGGTGTTGTGGCACTGTCTCCTCCAGGCTCAACAGACAGCCATTAGTTAATGGTCCTCAGTCCTATTTCTCCTCGCTCTGTATTTGTCCTGTAACACAATGTAACACTATAAGAGTGTGTAAATAATCTAATGGTGTGGAATGGACTGACTGGTAAATAATGAAAGCTGGACCCAGCCTGTCTTATGTAACCCAGCAGATCCATTAACTCCCACAGTGTTTGGTGTCCAGATGGCTGATTCACAGAGGATGTCGGTACATAATAGAGAAGGCATGGGGCCTTGGAGGGGTGGGAATGGCAAGATTTGTATGTGCACACATATTTTCTTACTGTTGAGTTATTGTAGAATGACTTTAACATTTCAATCTCAGAACAGCATTTTAGAGTGATTGTTGTTGACTTAACTTTGCCAACAATGCCTAATAGAGGAAGAAGAGATTTTAATGACATAATAAAAAAAGACTTGTATTGCAAATTACTACAAGGTGTAGTAGTGAGCTGAGACATGTGATTTGACAGATATTACTCTGGATGTCTAGTAACTGGGTCACTGTATGTGGAAGTTGTAATGTAGGGCTCTTCCGCTAAAAAGCAAACATGTAGCCTGTCGGCAGAAATTGTCATATTAATTTCCAAAAAGATTATTTGACTATAGTTATTTTCAATTTAATCAAGTAAACAGTAATCAGTTTCCTAGTGGAGTACTTGTGCTTGCATATACAGTACTTGAGTAAAGACTCTAAAGTGGTACTTCTGCAACCCTAATTAAATAAAAATTGGGATGCTGTATAAAATCTATTAAAAAAAAAACAAAAAAACAGTATGCAATGATTTGCAAATCTCAAATGTTATTTTAGCCCATACTTTATTCACATTAGAAACTAGTGACATCAAATGTTTAAACAGAGAAAATGAGTAATTTTGAAATTGATGGTAGCAACCCCTCTCGAAAAAAACGTTGGGACCGGGCCATGCTTATCACAGTGTAGCATCTCCTCTTCTAAATGTTTTTTCTTTATAAACATCTGGGAGCTGTGGAGATCAGTTGCTGGAGTTTTAGGAGAGGTATGTTATCCCATTCCAGCGTGATATTGGATTCTAAGTGCTCAGCAGTCCTGGGTCTTCTTTGTCGTAATTTCCAGATGTGCAATCTGCCCATGCCATGCCTTTCAACTGAGTGCTGATAACAAGTCAGAAGGTCCCTCTCCTCTTGAATGAATGGGGTGCCCATGCCTGTTTCCATAAAGACAGAAAGAAAGGATTTGTCTGACACAGAACAGTTTTGCTTCTTCTTTGCATGATAGAGATTTAACTTGGATTTTTTGGATGACACAGTGATTTTGGAAGCATTCCTGAGCCCATGCAGTGATGTCCAGCACATATAGATGCTGTCTATGGGCCCAAAGATTCCAGGCATCCAATAATATGTTTTGGCTCTTGGCTACAGAGATTTCTCCAGATTGTCTAAATCTCTTGATGGTATTTTGTACTATACATGACCTTTTAAGACATGTACTACTTTTACTTTTTGGGCATGTACCCTTTTCAATTAATTTCAATATAATTTTATTTGTATAGTGCATAATCGCAACAGAAGTAATCTGTTTTAAGGTTTAAGGCCTTACAAAGTTTAATTGTATAAAGAATTATATAGAAAACCCCATTTGAGCATTTACATTTGCATTTACATTTAGTCATAGACAATTTTATCCAAAGCGACTTACAAGTGAGGAACAAGGCAAGCAAAACAAAATCTAAGTCAAGGAAAAAAACATCAAAGCAAGCATTAGGCAACAGTGGAAAGGAAAAAACCTCCTTTAAAAGAACATACCCCCAGCAGAACCAGGCTCAGGGTGGGCAGCCATCTGCTTTGACTGGTTGGGGTGAGTGGAAATAGGAGTAAGAAGTATTTGATAATTGAGTTTGTGTATTTTTGCCACCTCTGGGACAAATTATCTGGGTACACTAGTGGAGGTTACTCTTGAGATCTGACACTGTTATTAGTGAATGTTTGTGTGCAAATTAGTTGTGGATCAGCTTACCATTTTTTAACCTGTACTAGCATCACTGGTGCCACTTAAATGTCACCAGTTCAGACTGGCTGTTGTCAACTGGAAACTGATGGCAGGTGAAAAAAGCCTCTGCCAAATGACTAAATGAAAATGAAACTGCATGTTGTCAGGTTGTCTGCTCTCTGCAAACTAATGGGGAAACAGACTTTTGTCTGTACTCAGCCAAAGATCATTTATGCGATAAGACGCATATTTCTATAACACTACTGAACAATTGGAGTGAAGTGAGTGACCCCCAGCAGTCTCGAGAGGCATTCCTCTCGTAAAATCATAAGCTGATTGCATCACATAAGAGAGTGGATACCTGGAAACCAACCAAACACAAACCTTGGGTATTGACAGATGCTGTTGAGTTCCTGCAGAAATTTTGAATTAATGTTTGGGCAGGGTTTGGTTCTGTAAGGTATTTCTTAAGCTAAGAAATATTGCAAGATACCACACCATTTAGTAACATTTTTAAAGACACATTCTAATTTCCATATTCCACTATTCTGTCCTCTACCTTAATGAATTATGTCTAAAGTAAGTCTAAAAGTGTACTTAAGTAACTTTAATTTCATAACCTTACACTTGATTTAATTAAATTCTTAATAGCTGCAGTTTGGGTTTTGCTATTAATTGTATATGTGTGCTGACATCTCTTTCCCTTTGGAGGGGCATCTGGAAAGCTAATTGATACCAGAGATGCCATATGTATTGCGCCTAGACTTTCAGACAAACCTTTTAAGGTTTGCATACCTTTATATAACTCTGTAGAGCCACATTTGACATTTTAAATGTTGCACCTGGACTCATCACCTAAACATTTACACCTGACGTTATTTAGTTTTATTTTCTAGTACCAGGTTTCCAGCTTGATGTGCATACTCGCATATTGCAAATATACTGTCCTGCACTGTAATCTGTTGGATAACACTCTTACTATGTTGCCATGACGATTGGGCTACTTTTACACATGTACCATCTGTTTCAACTCTGTTTTTATTCTGTTGCATTTAGGATTGGAGGAAATTCACACACATGAACTGAGCCTGCTATGATTTTTAATATCAAAAAGTCACAGTTTCTGGTAAAGAGCTACAGTAGATGCTGCTTGTTGGTGGTGGTGGTGCCAACATGACTCTGATCTATTCTAGTGATTGTCCTTTTCTGTCCATTCACACTCTGCCTGTTTTTTGTTGGGTGCTGAAATTCTCATAGTGCTGGTAGTGCATTTCCCTTTTTTGCATGAGCTTTGCATATGAGAGCTAAAGCAAAGCCTGCAGTTTGCAGGACGGAAAGAAGCACGTTGGAGGGTGAGAGGAAAGGAGTCAGTGTAGGTGGAGAAAGATTGAGGGCAGGACATGTGAATCAAGTCTGGTTTGATTTATCCAGTACATCAGCAGTGGTGAGTTACTCCCTATAATCTGATGGAGACTGACAAATAATTTCTCAAAGTGTCATAACACCCCTATCTTTGATCTGCTATGAGAAGAAGAAATATGCCAGCACAGCATTCTGTCCCCACACTAAGACACCACCTCCAGAAGCGTGGGGAACACTAGTGGCTTACAAACAGGTGCAGACAGTAATCCTAACAAACATAATGTACTCTTAGAAGATTCAGACGCTTCATGTTTTCGTTACAGAATGAAGCGTGGCTTCATCAGACTTCTTATTTACATGTTGTGTCTTGCTCTCTAACTTAGTCACCTGGGATTTTGTTAGTCACAGCAGTGGCTGCAGACCTAGCAGCCATAATGGTCTTCTGAGATGCTGTGTTCAGTCAAGGCATAGTGTACAGTTGTTGGTCAATAAATACGTGTATTTATTTAAATGAAACCGCTGTTCAACTACCCTAGTGATTCTGTTGACTTTGGACAGAACCCCCTGCTGCCAGTTTGTGTTCTAAGCTGGGCTAAACATGTTTGGTGTTTGTCTAGTTTTGACAGCTGATGTTGCCAGTTTCAGGTGTTCAGTCACAGTTTCCCAATGTTGCTGCAAACAATGCCCTGCAGCACTCCAACCTATTTAAGGGTTGTATCTTTAGGTACCAGCAGAGGTTTTAAGGTTTGTATGGATGGTTTGTAATAGTTGCTATCTCATAAAGACCATGGTTCTGTCCATTAGGGTTAGTAAGTTAGTTAGTTTAGTAAGTAAGTTTAAATGTTGCACAAGTACAATGATAAAAGTTCAATACTCTTCAAAGATCTGCTGTTATGAAGTTGTTATATATGGGGAATCTATTTTAAACATATGTTTAAAATATATATATTTCTTAGCTGAAGTACTCTTTTCTCTAATCCCATCTTTTGCTGACAGCCAAGATTCGCATCTGTCCTCCAGCATGATGCACTGAATTCCTCTCCTCCCTTCACTCTCTATGCCACCATGTAATTGTGTACATGTTTACAAATTCTTAATATGACTAACCTAGACTGAGAAAACATCCAAATATCTTGTCTTTATTTCCATATTAACTCACTTACAGTCTCCAGTACAAGTCACAGCGCACTCCTCCACTTTCTAAACTAGAACATCATGTAGTTGTCTCCATTGTCGCACTCAGTCAGGCATTAGTCTCCCCCACACTTGCGTACTAACTAGTGTTCAGCTCTCTTCTATAGGGCTGCTCCTCCTCGCTTTAACTAACACTGTAACAGGAATCAATACCACCACATCCTGTCTTACAGCAGACACAGAATTGTGTTGTCATTGACAACGTTGTGAAATAAATCCAAACAACATCATATCAACCTTTGGGCGTAGATGGGTTTTCTACTGTTTTTAATAAGCCAGGGTAAGGTGTGGCTGATTTTATGATAGGTTTGATTTATTATAGGACTATCTGAAACAAAATTACCTTGTCTTTTTTCAAGGTTTAATTTTTTGTGTATATTGTATTTTGTAGTGGAACTACCATGATCCAATATGTTTTGAGCAACTTGTTAAATTTAACGTTAAATTTTAAGTATTCAACTTGGAATAAAGATGCAGTCTGGCCATTCAAACATCTACATAAGAGAGTTGAACACTCTGGGTGATAGACAGGATGGAGTCTTTCTGTCTGCCTCATTTATCAGATATGTTTACACACATTATATTCTAACTCATTGTTGAGACACAAAGCTGGCAAACTAAAGCTATAAGCTAGCCATCTCATTAAAGCTTCTTAACTAAGTACTTTTAAATTAAAAGATCGAATGACTGTAATATAAATGTAAATGTGAAGCAAAGTTAACATTGACCTTAACATGTCAAATACTGTTTGTGATTTACAGCTTGTTGTGCAGATGATTAATCCCTGATTAATGTTGCTTTAATGGTGCTATAGGTTTTGTGCAGAAGAGTGAACTGGTTCAGTAATGTCAATTGCACAGCAATATCATATCATATCATATCATATCATATGCTGGTGTTTGGTGTGTTAGAGGAAAGCACAGGTATTGTGTCATTGTGTATTATTTCATTGTAACATAAAGCTACAAAGTTATAATTGCAGAAAATGTTGGTTAGATTTGCTTTATGCTTTGTAAGTTGCAGGACTTAAGATTCACCCATAGTCATCTCCCTGTGAATCAGTTATTTCTAGGTTTGCAGAAACAGGTCTTTCCCAGCAGACCCGTTTAGATGTGGAGATTAAATCCAGTGAAAGCTGCCCTTTCTTTTGGGTCACACCTCTCGGGGGTTTTGGTGTGCTGGCATCCTTGTGGTCAGGCTGTTTTTTTTTTTTTTTTTCATCCTCTTTCTGGCTGCTTCTCTGCTCTTTTGTCCATCTTCTCCTGCTGGTATTATCTGCCTGTTACCCATTCACTCCACCCCCTACTTCTTTCTTTATGAACTTCACCTCCCTTCTTCAGAATGTGATATGAGAAGAGTTTCATTTTGTGAAACCCAGAAACAAACCACAAGTCTCTCTATTCTACCATTACACTGTCATGCTCAGGGCTGAGTGGAGACATCATTGGTCCTCCATGTAAACCACACTGATTGCTAGATGAGATTTAGTTACAATCTTTAAATCCACATAAATACACACAACTGAGAAAACCCAAACATTAATATTAGTAAACTCACTTTTTTTTGTTTCCCTTCATCTTTGCATCTTAAGATAGAGCATGTATTTGTTTCTCTTGCCCTCTTTTTCTTTTAATCTTTTTCATGGAAAAACACAGACTAGCTCTCATCGTATGCCTTACAAGTCAGTAACAACCCTGAAGCACGTGGGACATTCTGGCATCTGATATCCTCTTATTTCTGAAGGTATTTCTTGGGTAAGTTTGAGAAGACAAAGGAAAACACAGAAGACGAGGAAAATAACAGGTACTAAGGATCTTGCAAATTGGCGCAACAAAGCTGCATTAAATTAAACTTATATGAGAGGCTTTTCACTGCTTTTTTGATTAAATAAAGTAGCCAACTAAACTCTTTCTGAAGCAGTATGCTGCAAGTTGTTACTAATATTTTGCCCATTCCCTCTATTGGAGATACTGAAAGTTGGTCACACTCACTAAAGGCCAGATTGCTTACCAAGTACCTATTCTGACATTTCATCATGCTGTAATCTTTTTGCCAGAACTGATTTTATAACAAGACCTTCAAATAGGAATCATGGTGCACACTTTAAGAGGGATACTGAATGCATTCAGCACTGCACTTTTGTACATACCAAAAGTGATCAGTTCTGTTAGGTTATTGGTTTCCAGGAAAATTATACAATTTCCCAACAGGGCTTCAGCCAATACCTGATTATCCAACAAGTACTTACTTAACTGAACATAGTATCAGGCACTCTGGGCATATTTTATTCTATTGGTACTGCCAAAAAATGTGAAGAAAATACCAATTTTTTTCTTGTTTTAACCTATAAAACCACTCTCCTTATGACAGGATGATTCCACTGTGTTTCACCGTGTGAAAAAATTAACATATTTTTGTTTTGGGTGTGCTAATAACTTAAGTTCTTTGATGGGATTGACACATGTGATGTCTGAGTATAGAGCTTGATTGTCAGTGTGTCTTGAATAGCAACAAAATGCAATTTATGGTTCTCGTATAACATTACTGTGCACATTATGCTGATGATGCACTAAAGCATGTCAAATCACATACCACACAGGGCTTACGGTAGCAAGAGTTTGAATTTTGTGGTTTTGCTGATACCCGGTCTAGTTGTTTTAGGTAGAGGTTGGAGGTTTATGAAATCTTCAGTATAGCCCAGTGGACCTCTGTCTGGAAGGAGCTTAAGACTGAAAAACCTGCAGGCAACACACTGAATGTTTCGAAGTTCTAGCAGTAGTCTCACCCACCAGTTCAGCAAGAGTAATTATCACAAGTGACAACTATCAACTTGTACGCTTTATAAATAGTCAAAGTTTAATTTAAAAGAACCAAAAAGAAAAAAAGATGAAAAACAACTGAAACTGATTTCCAGGATCTAGAACTATAAACAATGCTGACTTTAGAGCCTAAAGTTGCAAATATAAACCTGTTTAAAATGGATCTAGAATCTTTACATAGAGCACACACAAAAACACAATTGTTTTTCTGCCAACTGAGCCAAACTGCAACACACTCAGTCTATCTACAGGTTCAACCAGTCATCACAACCAAATCCCATTTCATGATCAGTTGCACAGTTATGTGTGTGCCTGCCTTTTGCTTACTTGAATCCATTTTCAGTATGGCTAACAGCACTAGACCTAAACTTGGTTGTTCCTTAAACTTTTTTCAGTTACAATCCCTGACTTTTCCCTACTTGCGTGAAGTAACTGTCACCAGTGTCGCAGTCAAACATTTGTTTTAATTGCAGCTTTTATGGTTTTGGAATTTTAAATAGAATTCGAAAATAACATTTGTTCATCCCTAGCACAGCATGGTAGTAGGTGGAGAAATCTGTGGCTTCTTATGGCACTGTCAGTATACAGGGACAGTCTTGTGACTTGAGGTAGGTAACAAGATTTACAAAGGGATTAATGTGTTGTTCAGCCCAGCACAAGGCAGGCGTGTGCTGAGCAACTTTAAAATAGAAACATAGGATCTCTGTGTTACCTTTGCCAACATTTAGCAAGTGAAAGAAGTGCTGACCCATCAGTCTAAAATATGCCTAATTGGAGTAGCTCACAAAGAATCCACAAACCTTTGAAGACTTGTGAAACAATATTGCAGAAGTATACAGACTGTTGTAACATTAAGTGTGACTTTGGGACAGCAGATTAAAGACTTTCCTGATTACGTCAGTTCAACTATGCCTCAGTGGGGCCTCAGGTTATGTAATACAGTCTTTGTTTTTTTCAGTAAAATTGCCAACCAGCTGTAATGAACTGGCTTTTCTTGTGTTAATAGACTCTTGGTTTTAAAAGAGTTCTGCTTACTGTGTGGTTAGTGTGGTATAAGTTCTAAAGGTCAATGGATCATCAGTGATGTAAAGTAGATCTTGTTTCATCACGGCATGCTTTAAAGGATCAGAAGGATCAGAGCATGATCCTGTGTCTAATTGGACACAGTGTTCGGCTCTGACAGCCCAATCCTTCTCCTTTGGATAATACTTTGAAATCATGTGACGGCTCTATGATCTTTCCTCATAGTCCATCGCCTACACATATCTCCTTTTAAAAAGGATGGAAAGGTTGCATAGGTAATTTAGGGTTTTACCATTTCATTTTGACAAAAGATTCCTAACTATCGAAGTATTACAAGCTTTAACTGGAACTTTGATTCTTTTTCTATCACATGGGCTACATCAGCTAGTGGACCTTTTTAAGTTATCGTGGAGATGCAAGCTCATACATTAAAGCAAGCTGGTGTCTGGCAGAAACTGAAAGCTGTCACTGGTTTATTGTCAACGTGCAGTCTTAAAATCTGTGGGCAAAGTCATGACGAGAATCTATGACTTTAGAATTGTCTAATTTAACACATTCATATTAAAGAAACATATTGTATAGCCTGGCATTACTCAAAAGATTTTTTAAATTTAATGTTTTAGAAATAATTTAGCCAGCTGTTGCAGACTGTGGGATAAGTATTGTTTTGGGCTTAAGAATGTAAGAAAGTAAATGGAACTAGTTAGTTAAATCTACACTGATCACGAACACCCATCTGCTTGACTCATCTCTTACCTTTTTTTAAACAAGCCGGTTGCTTTGCTGGTTCAAAGCCAATTCTTAATTTGGAACCAGTCCTCTGCATTTTAACAGCTAAAGAACTGACTTCAGAAAGGCATTAACTCTTTGCTGGTCTAAAATCATAACAGCTTGTGTCAGGGGCTGGATTTTCCTGACCAACAAACATAACTAAAACTTTGTTGTAAAGATAGTGGTTAGTGTATTATTTATTAGATTTGTTTACTGCAGCAATGTGGATGCTAGGTAGAGACCCCCTGTTAAAGAAAGAAAAACCCCACAAAGGTCACTTAAATTGACAAAAGTAATAATAAATTAAAATTTACTGAAAATGAACTCATGAAAATCATACATTGGTTTTGAGTTGTGGCTTAACAGAAGGGTATCTCAATATGTCTGGATCTCAATATAAGTCAAATCAATATTTCTTTCAAACTTGAAGGTTCCTTTTTACTGTTAAGTCTCTAATGAAACATACTACCAGTTTGCAGATCATGCCACTTCTTGGTTGGTCTTTAATTAACCAGAACATCTCTACTCTTTTCGACCTTTACTTTGTCTTTTGCGCCTTGGGCTGTGTCCTTATAAATGTTTTTTTCACTAACGCAGTTGCTCGAGTTTCCATGAACATTTTCTGTCGTTATTTTCTCTTATCTGGCTCCTATTCATGACTTACTGCAGGTGCAGCTTGTTAGCCAAAACATTAGCACGTTGGCTAGCAACAGCTGATAGTTAGATGATAGCTGATGGGGCCAATAGTGTTTGGATGCAAGTTCTGTAGCCCATGGAAAATCAAACCAGTTCTTACAAGGTTTGCAGGTTTAGCCAGTTCTGAACCAGAACTAGCACCTAGTTTGTTTTTGTTGAACAATGATATCTATTGTTGTCACTCTAAGGTTTTTTTGTTAATTAACCAGTAATGACTTCAGTAAGTTTGAAATCTGTGCTATTTAAATACAGATTTGTCATAAATATGCACATCAGAAGAGCACTGCAGGGCCTTGCTAATATACTCGTGTGGGTTAAAATTTTTAAAGCATGTTGTACTTTTGGCCACGCCACAATCAGTGACTTCATAGCAGGTGTTTTCCATTAGGTGTCAAAGAGGCTCCACGTTTGGATCTAGCTTAACTTACATTGTTTGGCGAAGTCGGCGCTGATAAATATGGCTTTAATGTAGCAGCCAGGACCTGTGCAGAAGTATGGTACTGGGGAACAGAAGATGAGGGCAGACAACAGTTTATTTAAGCTTTCAACAAATGATCAAGTTTCCAACAATAGTATTTCTATATATTCTGGCTTGTGTCCATTTACTTTTCAATATTTGATTCAAGATTCAAAAAACTTTATTAATCCCAGAGTGACATTGTTTGGTCTCATTACAGTTGTTCTCAACTGTAAACAAGGGAACCACAAGCAGGAACGATCCACACCAACAATACACAATAACATAAATACAGAAAACCTCTATATATGTACAGAGTATGTAAAATAAATGAATAAAAATGGGTCAATATTTATAGTCCATGGTGGAATGATGGCAATTATAAGATCCCCAAGGGGGATGCAAGGAAAGCTGGTCCTCCTGGTAAAAAAGCATACAGAACCAATACAAGACCAAACGCTATGAATCGCATGATTTGAGGGCTTTGGTTAGTGTGTAGATTTTCCTCTTTTTTGTTTGTCCACCAAAAACATGCTGTCTGGACAAACATGGAGACGTGAGGAGGCGAAGTGCCTCACAGACACCAGGTCTGATGACTCTGCAGGCAATGTAATGTAAAAAACAATAATCAACGGGATGACCAATCCGTGTTAACATTCATAGTGAAATCATCTCCCTACTGTCACACAAATGTACAGTAGTCCAAAACACTTCAGCTTCTTCCTGTATTTACTTTTTCTGTTCCCGCGGCAGACACGTGACCAATAAGAAGAGAGGACGTTCTTGCGTAGTTTGAAGTAACGTGCTTTGGTACGCTTGCTTTTTCTGTGTGTAAAACCAAACCAAGGTGAAAACTACAAGTTTACAAACTTGTCAACTGATTCAGACCAAGGCAACAAATTAAGGTGTGAAAGCACCCTTCCTATAGTGAGCCCTGTGCTCACTGCCTTGCGCTGTGGAGCTCGATCGGCTGTTGCCATAGAACACCAGAATTGGCTGGTCTGCCACTGGTGCCCTGTGCTTTTCACAAATGAAAGCAGGTTCATCCTGTTTTCATGTGACAGACGTGAAAGGCTCTGGAGAAGCCATGGAGAACGTTATGCTGTCTGTAACATCATATATGATGGTTTGGTGGTGGGTCAGTGATGGTCTGTGGAGGCATATCCATGGAGGGACTCACAGAAATCTACAGGATAGACAACGGCACCCTGAGTGCTTATAGGTGTCAGGATATAATCCTTGGACCCAGTGCTGTATTTTAGCACCAGGCAGGAAAGCCGAATCATGCAGCAGGGAATGCAAATCAGTTCACAAGTGTCATTCTCATTTGACTACAGTGCCAGCTCTGAACTGTCTCAGCTGGATTTAGACACTGGAAAAAAAATGTAACAGATTGTATGAACGGGCCAGTGTGAGTCATCTAATTTCCGGAAGGTTTCAGTTCTTGTCATTATGACATGATTGGCCGCCTCCTCTTCACAGAGCTTTGTTGAGCTGTCAGAGTTGGCTCTGGACCACGGAACATGTTTGTTTTAAAGCCAGAGTCCTGCTGTCTGGACCAGGCAGGCCTGTGAGAGACTGGACATTTCGCTGCCTGTTTCACAGCACATGCTTTCCCTATAACGCTCATGTTTAGTTAGGAAGGGCACTCTGTGAATTTTTAGCTGGTAGGATGTGTGAGTAAATTATTTTTGTACCTAAGAGGACCCTATATGGACCAAACATTGCTAAGGAAGTATTTTTAGAATGGAGGTTAAACTTAAGGAATTAATACAAGGTGCTCACAATCAGAGTCACAAAAACTGGATGTGTGCAATACTTCCTAATTTTGCTGTCAAAACCATCAGACAAACCATCACTTCTTTTCCAAACCAGACTGCTGCTTCCAAATATCTAGTTGTCTGTTGCAACAGGGAATACAGAGACTATACAATCTCTCCATCCCCCAGAGTGTAGACACACACACACACACACACACACACACACACACACACACACACACACACACACACACACACACACACACTGTTTCCACCCCCACCTATTGTTCAGACTGCTCCCCTCCAGCTATGGGATAGAGGAGATTGGGAGAAATCAGACTTTAGTGCTATCTAGCCACTCTCACACTTATTGTACAGAAAATACACACAGCAACCCACACTGTACCACACTGCGGTGTTAGGGCCATGTGAAGTGGTCCTGATAATAAAAGCCTTGCTGTGGTTCCTTTGTTCACTCGAAGATGAATGGAGAACAGGGCTTAGTAGTAGAGTATGTGTCCTTCTGCTTTATTAAACACAGTTTAACCTCAAGTTTTAACTGATGTCTCCTCCTGTTTTGTTATAGTTTAGCTACTGGATGTTTGAGCATCTTTAATTGTATTATTAATACTATTAGTATATATGATTTTGTTTAGTTGTTATGTTGGCAATTAGTTTAACTTTAGGTTAATTAGGGGTGCAATAGTTTCTCTCCATTTCTAAATGTGATTTAGAAATGAATGAAAACATATTTAAATATTATAAAACCGCTAAAATGCTTATCCAACTTTTAAACAGTATAACTGTCATATTTACTTTATTCCCAAGGTGGAACCAACAATTATGATGAAATGAATCTGAGATGATAAATAAAAACAGCTCTTATGTACTTAAAAGACTCAGTGGTTCCATTGTTAGCCCATATTACTGTACAAAAGTCTTAGATTATTATTTTTTAATTTTACTTTTTCCACTTTCTTACAAAATAAAAGTGTCCTCTAACAAAGAGAGGAACTGCTCTCTCTTACTTCAGGCCAGACTGGGTCTTCCAACACCAATCAATATACAGCCATTGGGCTGTCTGCCATTTACAGACTCAATCTGCTGCCAGTGAAAGCTCATTGCTAATGGTGCTTTTTGGAATCCTGGCAGCTCTGTAAACAATCTATTTAAGCTTTATTGTGCCTGCTGCATTCTGGCAATACTTTTATTCAGTGCACAACCTGCTACAGAGTCTAAATACGTATCATACACACGTATCTGTGTGAAAAAGAGGTTGTAGTTATGACGGGGCCAATAGCAGCCACAGATAACATGTTTAGGAAATGAGAAGATATGGGAAAAAGAGTTAAAACAATCAAATATAAAAATGCCATTTATCTGTGTCAACTACTGAAATTTCAGGATTTTTACATCACATCTGACAATAAACAACTTTATTGTAATTGAAGACCTAATGGCCAGTTCTAATTTAAACAGACCCAGTTGCTAACAATATATTAGTTTTTTCTTTTTTGCCAGTGTTAAAGATTCTTATATTGATTAAAGAGGTAAATCATTCAGTCTATGTATTTGTTTTTCACACCAAATCAAGTGGCTACAAAACTGAAAAAGATTGACAAACTAGGAAGAGCAGAAAAGGCGTGTAGTGGAAAAGCTGTGGAATTGTACATCCTGACCATGCTTGGATTGGGAGAATTAACAACATTTCTAATTATATTAAAATTTGACTGGTGTTACTGCACCTTTCAGTGTGGATGAGAATGACCTACATACCGTAACTCTGGCAACAGAAAGCGGGAAACAGCCAATAGCAGTTTTTTTAGGACACGCTTACCCAGTTTGGTCAAAAGTGGACGAGTGCTGGCCTTGGTAATTTCAGGCCGGTGGTTTTAGAAAGCGGTGGGGATGCTGTCACATGGCACAGGGACACATAAAACATCAAACCCAAAAATGAATTTGATGCTGCTGTCATCAAGGTTATTATTTCAGCTTGGGTTTGGAACAAAGTCTGCATTACAAACTGTAGTAACAGAAAACGCTGTTAAGTGGTATGATGAGAATTATAGGATTCAGCTTGACCCATACTGTGAACTGAAGGTCAGGTTATTTTGATGCTTTTGCCTTTACTCTGTTTTTAATCTGCCTCCTGTGAATATCCCAGCTCTGTGGAAGTAGACTATTAAATGACTAGAGTCCTCCTTTAACTTAACTAAACACTTTCAAAGCTCATTTTGTGTCTTCCATATGGTATACATCATATATCCCCATGATACCTTCAGGTGTTTTTCTTAAAATCAGATAGTGCCAATAGTTTTTAAAATATCCTAAGTATAAAATACTTTCCTTGGTGTCAGCTGATGTTTTGCCTTGCTTTTTATGTAGAACTGTAGAAAACTAAACTCAGTCTAAAGTTTGTTCTTTTCTGTGTGTTTTCAGATCTGTCTAAGAACCGTCTGTGTGAACTGCCAGAGGAGCTCTGTCAGTTCATCTCTCTGGAGACACTGAGCCTTTACCACAATGGTATGCGTTCCCTGTGCCCCAGCCTGGGCAACCTCCAGGCCCTCACCTACCTCAACCTCAGGTAACTCTGCACTGCATAGTTGCATTCACAGAAGCCATATCTGTGGTAATATTCCACATTAGTCTGTTTGTGATTTCACATGTCGGTTGACATGTCATGTATGTTTGGTTTCCGATTTGAGCTTTCAGACAGAGAAAGTAAAAACAAATCTAGATAAAAAAACTTAATTTAGTCTATATTTATTAGGCCCGGAATTTTATTGCAGGATTGTGGATATTGTGCATAATATTAATGATTTCCGCAAATCTAACTCTTTTCAATTCCAGCAAACATTTACGGCAAAGGTGCAGTCTAGTTTTACTGATATAAAAATGGTACAGCCTATATTGTAATTGCAATTAACTGTTAAAAATTGTACTTGACACACTTGACTTGAAAGCTGTATTTGAACATCAGTGTTCGTTTATGTTGGAGATAAAAAGAAGCCTGTGCAAATGCTCTCCAGACCTTCTTACAATAACACAGCCACACTCGCACTCTTCTCTATTCCACACTTAAATTTTACTGTTACTAGGAGACCTGAAAAACTCTCCTGGTGGTTCCACAGGCAGCAAAAGGGTACAGTAGGCTGTACACAGTACACCTTATAACTAAATAAAATGTGGGGTGGAAACATGAGTTGTCAGTTTTTAAACAATAGTGATTACACCTTTGAAATTACAAGACTTAAACTAGGTCCAGGGGGATAGTTCTCTGGAATGACATCACTCTGTGTGTGTATGTGCTTGTCTCCGCAGCCGTAATCTTCTGTCCAGTTTACCCCCGTCAGTGTTTCAGCTTCCCCTCCTGCGGGTGCTTGTCGTCAGCAACAACAAGTTGTCCTCGCTGCCCGCCTCCATATACTCCCTCACACACCTGCGACAGCTGGTATGAAACACATACTCACACACACGCACTGTTGCCAGCTCCTTTCTGTGCTCAGTGTCTCTCAGCAACGGCTTCTATGGTAAAAGACTACAAGTCTAGTTCTACCAGTGTGGTTCAGTATAGACATTTTTATGTCCTTGTAGATCATAGTCAACACAGTGTGTGTGTTTCTGAGTTTAAAGCATAAAAGCATTGGTAGATCAATTTCTGATATGAAGAAACAGCTTATTATTATACATCTTTAGCTTTTTGTTCACTCTTTTTCCTGTGTCTTTCTCTGGCAGGATGTAAGTTGTAATGAGCTGCAGTGTTTGCCTGCAGAGCTCGGTCAGCTAGAGTGTCTGAGGGATTTAAACCTGCGTAGGAACCAGCTTACCACTCTGCCTGAAGGTACAGATGTTAATGATTTCTGCAAATCTAAATCTTGATAACACTTTTTTTTTTTATTTTAAATTGTCACCAGGGACCTGGTCACTAGTAGGTGCAAAACACTAACCAAAAAAGATAAACACCCCACTGTCTAAAAATGATGCTGTGCTAGTGATAACACTAACAGCGCTGCTGTAAGGCCTGCAGCTGGAGTGCTCATCAGATGAAGCAACATTAGGAGAGATGAGCAAGACTAATGGATATTACAGCATCAGTGGCTCATTCTGTAGATCATTAAGAGGAAATGTACTTGTTAAAAACAAGAGAAGACAGACCACTCTGGGGCTATTATGTACAGGAGCCAATTTTACAGGCTCTCCTAAATTAAAACATGACACGTTTCAGAACTTTTGAGACATGCATGACGTGTTAGCTGGCTGGCTAATTTTCAACTGATGACTTATGATAATAATGAAATTAATCCAAGTGAATCCCGCTATTAATGTAAAACTAGTTTGCAAATGTACACCATAAACCAATTAAAGTGAAAAAAAAAAAAAAAATATATACATATAACTTCAATAACTTCTGACATTCATCAGGTTTTTAGAACTTCGCTCAGTAATTAATGTGAGAAGACACATTTATACACTGCTCAAATAAATTAAAGGAACACTTTGAAAACACATCAGAATTCAATGGGGAAAAAATCATGCTGAATATTTATGCTGATATGGACTGGGTGATGTGTTAGGAGCAAAAGGATGCCATGTCGTGTGATGGAAATTAAAATGATCAACCTACAGAGGGCTGAATTCAACGACAACCTGAAAATCAAAGTGAAAAAAATATGCAGCAGGTTATTCTATTTTACTTAAATTTCATTCTAGCAACTCAAAATGGTTTTCAGTACTTTGTATGGCCCCCACCAGGTTATATGCATGCCTGACAACATTGGGGCATGCTCCTAATGAGATGACTGATGATGCCCAGGGGTATCTCCTCCCAGATCTGGTCCAGAGCATCACTGAGCTCCCGGACAGTCTGAGGTGCAACCTGACGCCATTGGATAAACCAAAACATAATTTCCCTGAGGTGTTCTATTAGATTTAGTTCAGGCGAGCGTGGTGGTCAGTTAATAATATCAATTCCTTCATCCTCTAGGAACTGCCAGCATACTTTCACCACACTTGGCTGGGCATTGTTGTTACCGGGAACAAACCAAGACTTACTGAACCAGTGTAGGCTCTGACAGTGGGTCCAAGGATTTCATCCTGATACCTAATGGCATTCAGTAACAGGCATTCATTGTTGTGTAGCCTGTAGAGGTCTGTGCAACCCTTCAATGATATGCCTTCCCAGACCATTACTGACCCACCACCAAACCAGTCATGCTAAACAATGTAACAGAGAGCATAATCTTCTCCACGGCTTCTCCAGACCTTTAATGTCTATCACATGTGCTAAGTGTGAACCTGCTCTCATCTGTGAAAAGCACAGGGGCTCAGACCTGCCAATTCTAGTGTTCTAGTATGGAGCGCCACGGTGCTGGGCAGTTAGCACAGAGCCCACAAGAGGACATCTGGCCCTCAGGCTACCCTCATGAAGTCTGTTTCTGATTGTTTGGTTAGACATTCACACCAGTGGCCTGCTGAAGTTCTTTTTGTGGGGCTCGTGACAGTGCTCATCTTGTTCCTCCTTGCACAAAGGAGCAGATACCAGTCCTGTTGATGGGTTCAGCACGTCTATGGCCCTGTCCAGCTCTCCTACAGTAACTGCCTGTGTCCTGAAATGCTTTGGAGACTGTGCTGGAAGACACAGCAAACCTTCTGACAATGGCACATATTGATCTGCCTTTTTAACCTCTGTAGGGTCATGCTACCAGTAGTGACACTGGCCCTAGCCAAATGCAAAACTAGTGAAAAAAATGTCAGAAAAGATGAGGAGAGAAAAAATGTCAGTGGCCTCCACATGTAAAACCATTCCTGTTTTGGTGGTCGTCGTATTGTCGCCCCTCTAGTTCACGTGCTGTAAATTTCAAAGCAGCTGAAACTGCTATATCCCAGAAGTTTAACTGACTTGATGCTAGTCTGATGAAAAAGTGTTCCTTTAATTTTTTTGAGCAGTCTATTATCTATATTTGTAGATAATACATTTAATTTATGACATTTAATCTTAGTTTTAGCTGGTTTCTGTGGCTTGCTTGCTAGAGACAATGTTTAGGTTAAATTCTTACCTGTTCATTTTATGTTTTGTATGTTAATAACTTCTAACAATTTTCCTAATCAATGTTTATGTTTTTTTTAAAATGGCCTACATTTTCCATTTTGGGCAAATAGGTTTGGCTATCTGGCAATTCAATACAAATCACCCAATCACCCATTTTTAGGCCCAAACAAACTGTTTGTTCCTAAAAATCTCAGAGACACTATGTCTAATCACATTCTCACCCTTGATGACTTAGTATTGGCCACAAGTAATACTGTAAGAAATCTAGGAGTTATATTTGACCAGGATATCTCATTTACTTCATACATAAAGGAAATCTCTAGAACTGCCTTTTTTCACCTGAGAAACATTGTTTAAATTAGGAGCATCCTGTCCCAAAGTGATGCTGAAGAACTAGTCCATGCATTTACAGTTACTTCCAGACTGGACTATTGTAATTCATTATTAATAGGAAGTCCCAATAGCTCCTTAAAAAGCCTCCAGTTAATCCAAAATGCTGCAGTTCTGACTGGCATTAGCAAGAGAGATCATATTTCTCCTACGTTAGCTTCTCTCTCTTCTCTCTCTGAATTGAAATCAGTTTTATTTTATTTCAATCAACACCAATCAACAACAACAAAATTATCTCAAGACACTTTACTTAGCCTGTATAAGACCTTAATTAATGTAGGAGAAATATGATCTTGCTGTTGCTAATTCTTTTTGCAGCATTTTAGTTTAACTGGAGGCTTTTAGAGAGTGATTTGGAAATCCTTTTAGTAGGGTGTTATAGTAGTCCAGTCTAGTAACCAATGCATAGACTAGTTTTTCAGCATCACCTAATAATAATATTGCCAAAAGGAGACATGTATACAGTGTAAAGTCATCTCAAGGACCTTTACAGTGTAAGGTTTAAGTCCTTACAGAGTATAATTGTTTAACAAATTATATAGAAAACCCAACAACTGCATTTGAGCAAGCTTTAGGCAACAGTGAAGAGGAGAAACTCTCTTTAGATGAACAAACTTCCAGCAGAACAAGGCTCATGGTGGGTGGCCATCTGCCTAGACCAGTTGGGGAGAGTGGAAAGAGGAGAGGGAAAAGAACAGCAGGCAACAAAAAACAACAATAAACAGCAAAAACACTGGGAGGGTCAACTGAATTCGGGAGATATACAGCTCCAAGGCCGAGGATACCTGCAGAAAAGTAAAGAGAGCGAGGGAGACAGAGAAACACAACTACAGGAGAGAGAAGACACAAAGTTAATTATGTGCAATGGTATTATTTGAATGGATAGAGGAGAAAGGAAAGAGGAGAAACTTTAGACAACTGGCTGAAAAAGCTTAATGACAAGCCCTGGCAAAAGTAACAATTTAAGAATGCTAGGATACAGATACCATTCTCAAGCCGTTATACACATCACCAATAACTTTCACTAATGCTGTCACTGATTTACCAGAAGTTATCCAACGCAACAATACCATTACAATTAAAGCCACTCTTCTCTGTGCCGCATGCAGAAATATCTGAGCTCCCTCTTGTCCGACTCGACGTGTCCTGCAACCGCATTTCCCACGTGCCCTTGTGCTATCGCCATCTCCGGCATCTTCAGAGCATTTTGCTTGACAACAACCCGTTACAAATGCCGCCTGCCCAGATCTGTTCCAAAGGCAAATACCACATCTTCAAGTACCTCAACATGGAGGCCTGCAAGAGGAGCCAGGATGAGCTGGAGCGACACCTGAGACCCACTGGATTTAACAGCTGGTGAGGAGGGAGGAATGGAGGGAGGACATAGATCAATGAAGGAGATGATGGGGGAGTAGCAGAAAGTATGAATGGAGGAGTATTGTACTGGTCATTTTATCATGTCATTTTAGATTTGTTTTAGACAAAGAAAAACCACACAAGAAAAATGAGGTTAAAGTGCATAAGTACTGTTGTGGAGATGAGGAAATAAATGCCGTATATTTGCCTCTAAAACATGCACACAAGGATGTGCTTTTACACCAAATTGATATAATATATAATAAATGGCAAGAGGTAAATTGATTGTAGAATTGATGAATGTGCTGGGCACATGGTGCCACTGAAGGAGTATGTTAACCAAGAGGAAGTAGAGTTTATCAAATATTTATAAACTTGAATGGATGCTTTTAGCAGCCTAGTAGTAGTGTTTCCAAGAAACAGACAGAACCAGGGACAGAGATAAGAGAATATTTGACAGAAGAGCTTTTGCGTTTGATATCTGGAGAAGAAAAACATTCAATGCCCTTTAGACTAATGACCCTCTGTTAAACAGAAACACTACTGTGTACTGGTGTGTGTGTGTACACAGTATTACTCATGTAATGGGGACCCAAATCTAACCCCACACTTGGGGGGACATGGCTTTGAGATCATTGAATTCTAGAGTGATGACTTCAAGGTTACAGCAAGGTTGAGGTTAGGAATGTTGTGGTTATTTATTACAAGACTATGTTAAGTCGAGGGAGATTAATTTAAGTCAATATGATAAAGTTACTCTGAAGTAATGGAAACCAGAAACTGTGTGTGTCCTTATTAGTGCTCTTTGTGTCTCCATGCAGTCTGTCTGACCAGGAGCTGTTCACAGGCCAGTTTGGAGGACTGGACTCTGGCTTCAACAGTGTAGACAGCGGCAGCAAAAGGTGGTCTGGGAATGAGGTAAAACTACTAGACACATAAACCCTTACACATTCTATTTATACTATACAGTTCTGAGTGACTAAACAGAAACACACTGATGCCACCTTTAGCATGTAATGATCTTAACTTCTCTAGCATGTGCTTTTACACACATATGTGAATCTTTTCACAATATTATCAACTGTTGATGGTGAATAACCAACATTTCTGCAGTTTTGCCCTGAGAAATATTCTGTTTAACCTGACTGACAATTCAAGAAGTTTGGAACCTATCTTAGCTTGCAAAGAGTGAGCATTTAGTGGATGTTCCTTTTGTTTGATGAACTGACTTATCACATGGGTTTAGTGGAATGCTCCCCATCAATGACTATGTGTGTGTCCAGTCAGCAGATGACTTTTCGGAGCGTTCTCTTCGCTTGGCTGAGGTCAGCAGAGACCAGAGGAACCTCGAGGAGGAAGAAGAGGAGGATGGATCTCCTAAGAAAAGTGAGAAAGGGTTCTCAACATTCTCCATTTTTGCAGCAAAAGAAAGCATTTGGAAATCTAAGATTTGTTTGCACGTTCAGGGAAACGGATAAGCTCACTTCTGTTCTCTTTGCAGTGAATGGAGAGGCTGAGCAGGTGGACTTCATAGACAGCAGTGTGACTGAAGAAGAGGAAGAGGAGATCAGGGTGGATCCACCCACACCTCCTCTCACAGCACTTCCTCTGGTAGCAGTCATTGGCAGCACGAATACAGATTGTGTCATATCCTGTTGTTCCTCAGCATCTTGTTGTGCATGTTATCTTAGAACAAGGAAGTTACTGATTGTGTCATTACAGGAAAAAACGCCTCTGTCCCAAACCCAGGACTCACCAAAACGCAGGTAGGTGTAGCACCAGAAAGTGGCTGACTTGTTCATTTAAAGCAATATTCTGACAACCAAGCATAAATGAAGCATAGCTAGAGTCCTCCTGAGGAAATCATTTAGGGGAGGATATCATCTGGAGGAGTTCTGAAGTTAGCATGCTCTGGCACAGGTTAACCGTGCAGCATAGGTTACCCAGTTAAAAGTGGGTGATTGAATTTGAACCAAACTCAATTAAAATGGCAAAGCCTGTGAAAAGCCCACAGATAGCTGGATAACTTACAAATATCAGCCTCTTTTGTTTGGAAGCTAAATGTCAGTTTGACCAAACCCAACATCACAGCTGGGTGAGGCAAGGTGCGCTCCGCTGTATATGTGACCCAGCTGTGATGTAGCTAAGTTCATCACTGCTGCACAGGGTGTTGTCAGCCCTGTCAACAGGTTGGGTCAGATCATTAAACTGGGTGAAGTAGATCTCGAAAGCACAACATGGGAATATTGTCCATCAGCATGAAACTGAAGAATGTGCTGGTCCTCAGAGCAAATAGTGTCAGAGCTTGTGGAAGGATTCTATCCACTTTAGGTAGTGTTCAATATGCAACAAGATTTACAGGCTATATTTCACTTTATCATAGCACTATTGGCACTGGGTGCCGGGCTGATCTCTACTAAGGTTGTTTTATTTACAATTCTTGTGTCAAGGTGTGTAGTAAACATGGTCAACATTTACATATAATTTTTGATTCTACTTCACCTGTTTCAGTGACATCTATTTTGAAATAAGCTGTGAGTTCCTCTGCTGGGAAACTGTGCTCAGTCACTGAGTGACAATGACAAACAATCTCTTTATCACTTTTTCTTTCTCTTTTCCTTCCTTGTTTTACAAGGTCAGTTCACAGGCTGTTTGAAGATCTGGGAAAAGTCAATACTCATTACTTTAGTTGTAGTCACTTACTGCCCTTCAGACTCTGCACATTGTAATCTTGTAAATGCTGGACAGTTCAAATTTGTCACTCGGCCACACTTTTCTCATAATACAATAATAATAGTGGTTCTTATATGAAAACTTTCCAAAATCTTGTTATTACTGCCTTCACAGAATTCTGTTTCCCTACAGCATGTACTTTAGTGTTTTCAGCAGTAGCAACAGCGGCCGCAGTTATGCCCCTGTTTGTGCTGCAGCCCGGCAGGCAGCTTTTGTTATGCTGCTGTGTTGTTCCACAACCAAGATAACTACATTGTTGAGACTGAGTGTCCCAGCAGTTCTATTGGCTACATATTAATATATGACAGTGTGGCATATTGTTCTCAGCCTTTTGGAGCAACAAGCAGCAGACTTCTTTGTTCTGAATCAGACTTTTATTAACTGTGCATATATCAAACGACTAACTATTACATTACATACATTTATCAATCATTAAAATAAATGTACTGTACATGATTTGGAGGTGGACCAGAAGTTGACTAAAGAAGAAGTATTTTAGATGTTGCATGATTCTGTTTTGAAGCTTAGCTTCTAACATTTGCTCTGGGAAATCCAATAATAGAAAACAAAGACTTAAAATGCAAAATCACAATCTTTTCTCAAGGTCTTCTTTATGACCTGTGCATTGATTTTCCATTTTCTACACACTAAGCTTCATTTTTAAGTTGGTAATTCATCAAATTCATTTTGACAGACTTTATATGATGTATTCTGATGTTTTTACATTTACATGTAGTCATTTGGCAGACGCTTGTATCCAAAGCAATTTGAGAGATGCAGTGAGTTACAAGGTAAAAGGCAAAGGCATGGTAAGTGTAAGGAGCTCTTGTCTAAGGCTAAGGACCGTAGGCCACAAGTAGGCAGCAATCTTACCACTACACTATTGCGCCACTTATTTCAGAGAAAATGTATTTTCCGATTAGTGGAATAGTTGGATGCATTTGATGCATCTGTTTGCTTGTTTATGTGAATGTGCAGTTCTGAGTGAAGTTAAAAAAGTCAAAAAAAATTCTGTCAGGTCCAGTGTCCATATGGAAGTGGCCCTCCCATCATCAACCTCCTCATCTCCACTGTCACCGTCCAGCCCCACCCTGGAGGAGCGAAGGAGGCCTGGCACCCTGCTCATCTGGCAGGAGAGAGAGCGACTACAGCAACAGAGAGAGAAAGCCAAGTAAAATCTCTTGACTTACATCAATATTTTAATATTAACAAGTTTCCAACTGTGCAACCTTAAGTAACTCACAAACTATGTGTGATGAGAAGAATGCCTTGTACAGCCTACTGCTGAGAGAAGGAAGCTCTTACAACAGGCTGATGTGTGGAAATAGATACTTTAGAAACATTACTGAGTGCATTTTTTTCTAAAACACAGGCTCTTTGTGTACCTGTTCATATCTAACAATATGCTCTCCATTACAAAACTCTTAATGTTGCAGTTTGCTGAAGTCATCAACCAAAGCAGGAAGTCATGTGGCCAATACACCACAGACAGGAAGTAACTCTGCGTAAGTAAAAGCCATTAGAACAGATAAGACACAGTGGACCAACAGCAGAGAGACACATTATGCAGAGTGCCTGAGTTATACCCGTTTCATTCATTGTTGCGCTTTCTGTATGTAAAGAACTAGACTGGACTATGTAGGAAGTGTTTTCTGTAGTGGATAAAATTGTTGTGTATCTCCCCCTAGTGGTGGTTCGCCTGAGAACAGCAACCCCCACTCAGGCCTGCGGCAGAGATGTGCAGTGAGTATTGTCCTTCATACTCCGAGTGAACAGTGAACACAGCTAGACTGTGTGTTTCATGGCTGTAAACGTGAAATGTGTTTGCTTTTATTAGAGTGTCGACCAGATGAGCACAGTGTCACCTTCAATACTCCTACACCGCTCCAGTAGCAGAACAGGTACACACACACACACACACACACACAAGAGCTGCATTGATCTTCTTCATATCATTGACTTGCCCTGAAAATACCTCTAAACGTGAGAACACATGACACATTTTTGTCTTGTTTCAGTAAGGATTCTCCATTACTCGGCGCATTTTGACAGCAGCTTCTTCAGCCTGTTAATAATTTCATCCAGACTTTGCCAATTTGTCACAAAGTTCTGAATAGATGTTGCTTTTCTGTGTAGAACCGTAGTGTTTCTGCCAATGTTCTGCAGATGTTCAACGGGCAACAGGTTTAGTACACGCCCACTCTTGACTGCCTGACATCTGGCTCTTGCTGTGAACCAGAATCCTAGGTTCCAAACCAAGATATGTGGTTGAAGTGCTTAGTACAAGAACTGAACTAGCTCTCTGTTGTGTCAATATTTCTGTCAGATGTCCCTTCATCCCCGAAGACGTCTCCTCCACCTGGCCAGGTTCAGAAACCTAACAGCTTTCTGTTCCGTGTCCCCTCCCGAAGCAACGCCAAACCTACAGGTACCAACGCCACAACACACGCTCAACACCTCTGTTCACAGCTCCAGTGAGGTTTCAACAGTTTGTGGTCTTGATGTTTGTTAGGACCAATGTTCACTCTGGGTGAGTCTGGGAGAAGTGAGTCTCGCACAACGCTGCGCTCCCCCAAGGAGGAGAGGGTGGATGTCACACATCTACGCAAGGTAGCATACAACACAATCTTTCTACTGATAAATGGGAAACTTGGTGCATTCAGGTGGCAAAATGTGTCACTTTTACACTTGCAGAGTGGGGACAGACTTTAACCTTGAGTGTTTCTGATGAGCTTTCACTAGAAGCCATAAGTACATTTATTACTACTACATGCTGAACTCTTTTTCTCCATTAGACTTGACCTTCAACTCCCACACACTGTCAGCACTCACATTACATTTATTGAAAGCTATGTAAGACGCTATGTGCCTTATAAATTCCAGTGAAATATAACTTTTAATACATGTACTAAATGGATGATGCTGTGTGGGAGATTGTTTTTTCCTTTTTTCCTCAAACCTCTACAACAGTATCAGTGTTTTTTCCCTCTGTAAGTAAGATGCTCACACCATCATAATCCTGGGTTTAAACACATAACCTTTTTTGGTTTTCCTTCTTAGACTCTGGAGTCTCGGCTGAAGGTCACTCTGCCAGATGATCTGGGTGAAGGCTTATCTGACGGAACCGTCCTCTGCCAGCTGGTCAATCAGCTACGACCTCGCTCTGTGTCTATCATCCACATTCCTTCCCCAGCAGTGGTGAGTTTGCAAAACAGCACAATGATCAGTCATCAAACAACAATAAATGATGCAGTTGAATTATTACCTTCAGGATGAATCAGAAAACCTTTGCCCAGCTTCCAGTCTCTCATGTTACATTACTGACAGCACATCAGTCACTTCACTGCGTTGTTGTTCACTACAGGCTGCAGCAGCTCATGTCCACTTCAGGGGCGTGTGATAACATGTTGATTGTGTCTGTTTGTTAGCTGTATATTTGACAATTGGTGTGTCCACCCCTCCCACTATTAGTATAAATAATGGGCAGAGGTGATATAAGTACACAAAATAAAACTCAAATAAAAGTACAAATATTTAAGTACTGCGCTTCAAGTAAAAGTGCCACTGTAGAGAACACATTGTATTTACTTAAAGTACAAGTACTCCTGTTTTAAATCCTGTTGAACTTGATGTTGTTGGTAATATCTAGTCACATTTTTTTCACACAGCACATGAACTTATTCATTTTAAACTACGAACAAACTTCTATCTGGTGAAACTGTGGCAGAGAAACATTTGTAGGAATTAATACAAATTAAGACACAAAGGTCTGTGTTACCATAGCAACTTGGTATGAAACAACAGCAGCAGCTGGGAAAAGTGGAGCTGATTTGACCCCTTAATGATCTGCCAGCCGCTTCATCCAATAATAATTTATTATCTGATTATGTTTGTAAACGTATTTGTATACGTAGTTTCTTCATGAAGTACCTAATGTACTTAAAGCGTAGGACTTGTAATACTACTTTTCATTGAGTATTGAGTTTGTGTACTCACTGGATTTCTTCTCACAATGCACCTTACAAGAATATAGGAGGAAGAGTGGACTTTGCATCACCCTTAAAACAAGTTATTTCAAAGTGTTTTTCCACTTGGACATGACGCTGCCTTAATGTTGTCTTCTGGTGTTTTGTTTCCAGCCTAAACTGAGCGCAGCAAAGTGTCGACTCAATGTGGAAAACTTCATTTCTGCTTGTCGCAGACTCGGAGTCCCTGAGGTAAAGCTGTGTCTTATTATTGTCACTTTGCTACTTTCCTGGATGCTTGAAATCACTCGATCCACTTAATTCCTCTATCGTAAAAGCAAAACACAGCGCAGGAAAGGTGGCTAGTGAAGAGAAGAAGAATTTTCCATGTGCTTTAAGCTCATTTGTGTTGCTGCATAATTCGTGTCTGTGTTGGACTGATAAAGGTTTGAAGGACTTTTGTCCTGAACTGGATCACCTCCATCAGTCCAACCCTCTGCTCTGTGGAGTTCTACACTCCCTCTCTCCTCTCCTGGGTTTAACATTATAACTACTCCTATTCTCCTCCTGTGTGTCCTGTCCAGACGGACGTGTGTGTGTGCTCTGATGTGCTTCTGTGTAAGCTGCCCGCTGTGCTGCGCTGTGTGACGGCCCTGCTGGCCACGAAGGGGGGCGAGACGGTGGAGGTCCAGTCCCCTGGCCACTCCTCGCCTTCGTCTTCATCGTCCTCCTCGTCGCTGTTGTCCACAGATTTCCTGCTCTTCTACTGTGCCGTCATGGTCCTGCTCTACAGCCTCTACTTCTACCTGCTCACCTAGAGGAGACACACACACCCCACACAGTGCATTTATATTCACATACTGAACACACGCACACAGAAACATGTTAAGCACTTGCACATTTATCATCTCAACAGTGTGACAACTCACGTGTGCGTGTCTGTCTGTCCGTCCGTGTGTGTGTGTGTGCGCACACGCATGCGTGTGTTTGTTTGTCTGTTTGTCCGTGTGTGTGTGTGTGTGTGTGTGTGTGAGAGAGAGCAAGAGCGAACTGACAGCTCTCCACTGTTCAGCTGAGCACCTTTTACACACAGAACACAGTAGATGCAGCTCTTCATTTAGACACGAAGAGGAATAGAAAAGCACTAAAATGATGGGGAAACACAGTCAGAGCCTTAGCCTAGTGTAGCCTTCCCTCTGGAAAACACAGCAAGTTTGGAGGAGATGGGAGTTGTCTGTTTAACTCTTGTGGCTCAGAGGCAATAACAATCTCACTGGTTGAGATGAAGGAAACATGCTCTTCACCAATGTGCAGAACAGTTCCTAGCAGATGCTGGAATATGTTCTGTCAGCACTGACTTTTCTCAGTAGAAACATAGACACGCTCAAGGCAGATTCATTGTAAACGCAACCTCTGACCCTATAAAATTGAAATGCTAGCTTGTTAGCAAACAAGCAACAAAGTTAGCCTTTTTACACATCTAGCAGAGCAACATTCGTTTTCATTTAGAGTTAACCTATCAAATGTTTTGGGGACCACCAGCTCCTGAGGAAAATCTTTAAACTCTTTAGCTGCTAATTAGTTCACTGCTGCAAGAAACAAGGTCAACCAGGGCCATGAGAGGGAACCAAAACAACGAGCTGAAAGACTTCGAGGACTTTATCATTACATTATCAAGTGGCAGCTAATACAGAGAATAAATGTGTGCAGAGCCAGTATTGTGTAGAAACTACAGTTTGTTACTACAGCTTTTGGAGCGTTGGCCCTCCTGTCAATAACTTCTATAATAACATAAATAACTCACCAAAGTAGCAGCGGCGCTGTGGAACGTTTGCAGCATCTTTAAATATGGTCAGACCAGACGCATTGTCTAAAAAGTGACCAATCCAGTTATTGAACACTGCCCTTCGTAGGCGTCACCTCACTTTTCCTACCATGAGTACATTGTGTATTTCACTGGATAGTGCTGCATTAAAATGCTAATACTACAGAAAGACCAGATATCTTTGACAGCAGGACAACTTGTTTTCTATTTCCCAGCAGAACACCTAGAAAGATTGTGAGCACAGGTTCGAACTTAACCACTGAGATTATTTCTGCCCCTAGAGCAGCTCTGTCTGAGTCTATGCAGACCACTCGTCCTGAGAGAGAAGCTGAATGTGATTATTATTTTAAGCATTGAGACAGATGCAAGTTCGTTAAATATGGAACCTGGATGTTTAGTAATTTTATTCCTCTCACTACATAACGGTGGGACAGATGTTACAGTGCCTCTTACTGAACACTGGCTCCTTTTTGTGTCTGCTATGTTAACTGTGAGCAGCAGGGGGCGGTGTCGCTGCATCCGTCCTACTGCAAAGCTTTATGTGTCCAAACTGATGGTACAAACCCGGCTTTGTGTGCAAAGTGTTTTTGTTGCTTTTGTTGGTCCTTTTGACCCTCTGTTTGTATAAATGTACACAGTTCATTAAATTATTGCTTTTTATTTATATTTTAGTTACTACTTCTGTTTTTTTTTTTTTTTTTTTGTTTTTTGTTTTTGTTTTGTTTTTTTGGGGGGGGGGAGTGAAATGGAGGCTTCACAAATTTGGTTGCTCCTTTAAACCAATAGTTTTAAAGCCTCATAAAGCTGTGTGGAAATCAATGTGTGTGCTTTACAAATTGCACATACAGGTAAGTTAGAGGTAATCAATATTTAATTATTCCGGATTAAAATAACATTGATTGTTCAAATGTTTGTCCATGGATTGGTAAAGAACTGATGTGTTGGAGGCTCCACACTGAACAGAGCATCACAGAGCCTCTGCTGTTTTTTACCACACACTGTGTCTGGCTCATTGCTCATAGAACTAAACAACTAAACACAGATTGGATGGATCTGTTTCAGGTTTTTATTTGACTGATAGGGGGTTACAAAGCTGTTAATGACGCTGAGCTCTTTTCTAAACATTTTGAAGCCTCTGAACCAACATTTAAACCCATAATAAGACACTAAAAATTCAGCTGTGATAAGACCATAGCATAGCAGAAATGAACAGTACTCATATTATCACCAAACTAAACACTGCCAAAGTACTAAAATATGCAGCCCCAAAGTGTTCAATATTAAAATAATAATTTAATAACAAACAATGGAAGACAATGTTAAAGTGCACTATAGCAAAATGCAATTTCATTATTCTACATTTCTGAATTTCACTCAAGCTCATTTGTCATATTTATATTCTTATGTTAAAACACTAAAAATCTGTTTCTGTTTCAAGATGGCACTTTGTGATTTTTATTTATTTATTTTCTTTTGCATAATGGGAATTTATTTTTTAATAATTCATTGTACCAAATGGAGGGGGCATCACACATGCTCAGATAGATTCAATGACCTCTGTACACACTCTTGAGGTATTATTAGGCTTCCTTGGCTGTGTTGCATAGCATAGTACCACTATTACTGGTACATAGGATCACGATAGCAGCAGCTCTTTAGTTCCAGGACAGAACCACTTTATTGGTCTGCACGCTTTTCTTTAGCGTTATCTCAACTCTCAAGTTTGATCCTTGCCAGTAGTCCTTCCTTGGACTCATCTTTCACTTTTGCAGTAACATCATCGTATCTAAAAATCCTACCCACTAGCTGAAAGGTTGGAGGCTAATAAACAGACCAGTTGTAGAAAGTGAACATTAAAGGAAAAATGTGGTGTGACATAGAAGTGCCATTATTAAAAAAATAAATAAAAAAAAAAGCCTAAAATTTCAGTAAGTAAACAAATAAATATGAAAGAAAACCTTAAGTTTCATAGTAATAAAACAAGTTTGAAGTAATTTCTCAAGTTATTTGATTAAATATTTTCATTAATTCATTCATTTCTAACTCACACATTGTATAGGTATTAATATTTGATACTTTAAAAAATGTATTTAATATTAAACACATTGGGGAGAAAATATAAAAGGCCATTATGTTCAACTTGAAATTTAGTTTAACGTGATTTACTCATTGAACGGTGTCCACCAGTTCGTTTCATGTCCACGTCGCTGTTGTCTAGAGGTCCGAATGTCCACTGTAGAAACGTCCTTTCGCATGGCTGAAATGCATTCGCCTGCTGTTTTTAATTCAAATGTATATTTTTTCAAAATGAGGCAGAATAAGCAACACACAGTAATTCACTTACTGGCTTAGACAAAGCTATATTCTTAAATACGTTAGTGGGACAGAGATACTGTTGTATTTTATATTTATGATATTCTTGTATTAAGAATCGTTTTTGAGTTTATATAAATCTATATGTAACTTTTTCCCCATTCCTGCTGTAAAGAAATGATTAAAATGACAATTTGACCATGTGCTGTTTGTCTGCTTGCTGCTGTTGTGCTTTTGCTTCATCAGCCGTGAACTGACGATGCGATCAGGCTTTCTGCAGCTGCCTACACACCTCCATTTTTCAAAAGTCTTAACTCAAGGCCCCTGTACTGGCTTTTTATGGAGCTGCATTGCATGTTCTCAAATGGGTGGAGTTTACTCACCTAACGCATGAAATTGTTAGAATAAGTCTGGTGATAGTCTAGATTCCGCGTGCACAGCCAAACCAACAATGAATGTAAGAATTCTGTGTCTTACATCAGTTGTTCTGCTGCCATTTTGCTGACAATACTAATTACAGATTATTCCACCACTAAAAATAGTCCCTAACAAAGGCACTGTTTCCTCCTGGTTGAGTAATGTTAGCTGGATCACTGTTCCGTTTCTAAAAATCAAAGGAGCTCTTTAAGCATTTAGAGATGGTTTCAGTCCCTCGTGTGGAGACGGCGCTCCCCGTCAGTCCTGGCAAATGCACAACTTATTAACTTGCCCTCAGTTCAGAATGGGGTCGGATGGTTCTGAGAGCAGAAGATGGGGGTTAGGTAAACTGAAACATTAAGAGACCATTCAATACAGACTAATGCCAGACTTATGCTATGAATGTGAAATGAGATAAGCTCCTTCAGTGGAGCTGAGAGGAAGAACAATGCACAACTGATTTGATGTGCAAACCCATTCAAACTGACAGTAACGGTGTGAGCGGGCCTGCAGATATCCTGATGTGTGTCCACTGTGCCTGGTGCTTTAACCTCCTCAATAGCTCTTGTGTGCTCTCCAAACAGCAGGTTTACCATCATAAATTCCAGCTGGCCTGTGTTTGAGCAGGTGAGTGTATTGAGCCAAGGTCAGAGAGGAGGCAGAAATAAGCCTGTAGGTTTGTACCGCACCACTCACACACAGGTGACTCAATAAAGCGCTGCCGCCTTTGCTGATTCTCCCTCTGCATCACTTCTGCCTGCAGTCTGCCTACTGCTCGAGCACATCACTGGAACTGGGTGCATCACAGTGTGTTGTTAAACTCTGGATTATCTACACCACATGTATATAATCAAGACTTTCAGGTTCACCAATTAAGTAATCACCACAGAGTTAGGAGCGCTGTTGACGAGATTTAATCATCTAGAGGAGTAACGGGTTGTTTCAGGGGTCACTGAGGACGACCTGATGGTCTGAGGTGAAAAAAAGCTTGAATCACTGCAGCACACAGTAGGGACGACCGCAAATCTGCTCTGATTCATTCGAAAAAGTTGTGTGGGCAGTTTAACCTGCTCACACTTGGGTGATCACATCAGGAAAGACCAGGACTAGACACTGGGTTCACTCGGTTAAAACTCTGTGTTCACACTAATGTCCAGTGATTTTACTTCTATATATCTGGCAGCAGACACCCAGAAACAAATTAGCACTAAAGCTTTGCTTAAATACTATAATGATACTGATAATGACCCATGGCTGACATAGTCATTGATTACTACTACAGGTGTAAAGTTACCTGACACCCTGAACGTGGGGGTCTCAGGAGTCCGGGGCAGGTGTGCACTTTTCCCACTTCATATTTCCACAGATTCTACTTCTTATAATCAGTTCTCAGTGCAGAAGATACACAGAACTGTTCAATGATCTAGTGTTAGAAATGAACTCGTCTGTCCTAGAGGAAGTGTTGTTACTCTTTCACTTTGCTGCAGTATAGTTAAGGATATGAATGGAATTAAATTTCCCTCCACCTTTCATATTTTAAAATATCTAGTAATTCAGTACTTTACATATTAATTGGGAATTGTTCCTCAATTTAAATGAAACTGTGACTAATTGGTACAAAATCTGTTAATTCTTTTTATTACTTTTTTATTAGTGTTAAACAAGTTTCAAACCAACTAATATAATTACCTTTTAATTTTTTGACAGTTAAGAGAATATTTTACCCAAGTACAATGACAAAATATCAGAAATACTGGTTATCTAATAAATAAAAATTATATATTATTATAGGAATTAATATAGAATTCACATGTTGGTGCTGCCAAAACTAATACCATAGGATGGAAGCTGAAAATCGGTGAAGTCGCCTATTAAGAGTAGTGACACTGGCTGACAGGAAGTCAACGAAGGAGAGACGTCAAATGAGAACTCATGGAGTTGAAAGGAATACTGAGGCGTACAACAGAGAGCAGATGAAGACACGGTGATAAGCTAGTGATAAGTCATCATGTCACGTACATGCTACAAATCTATTTCCCATGTTGACACACAGTTCCACCCTGACTGCTTCTTTGTATGTGTTCTTTTTAGAACCCGCTGAAATCCTAATGTTTCTTTTGCAGTTTGATCAGGTTGAGTTAATACTGTATTTGGAGGATCATTGAGATCTCCCTTTAAAGTCGGCCGTTGTATTCGTCCTGGCCACTGTTACAGCTACAGCATTAAAGTCAATGGAGTGAGGTGCTGTGTGATTTGAAGCGTGCAGTGCAGGGACAGACACGTGGAGGGAGTTATTTCAGGATAGGTGTACTGTAGTAGTATTTAGTTTGGCTTCAGTATCTATACTTCAGACATAAACTAATGTGGTACAGCAACGTCTTTGTGATCGTAGCTTCATTGATAAAGATACAGTTTAGGAGACAGGATTACCAAACGATTTCAGATACTATTGATTCATTTCAAGATGAGACCGAAAAGCTGTCAATTACATTTAGTTTCTTTTGAATTCTGTGACTAGAGCAAATGAGACGTCTCTCAGGTCCACTAGGTTATGAGGACACAGCACCCAAGACCTGAACTGGAGCAGATCCATATTGTGCTCAGTTTGGTGCCTGGAGGACCTGAATGGACCCAAAGGACAGTGACACCTCAGTATTTCAGTGCTGCGGGTCTTTGTCAGGCCCGGCAGGGTCGGGTCTGGTTTACTTTCTATGGTTCCACCCAGGTTGTGTCTGGACCTGTGAAGGGGTCACACACACATTTGAGCCACAGTGTTAACTGTCTAGTTACCTCATAAAGCAGTACAACAACAATTTCTAACTCTACAGTCATTTTGACAACATTCACAGAAATTCACCTCAGACTCTTCTGGGTGGTTGGAATTGGAAACACCCCAGGTTAGTCCTGGACAAGTAGAACATGAGAGGGTGATCATTTCTTCTGTCCGGAAATGACATCATGATTCAAAGTAGTATATATCTCATCATTATTACATTACTGAGACACTATTACTCTGACTGCACACGGTTTAGGTGCAACACTTCCTGTCGCCATACTTGTTTTTGTGGAGAAGAATTTGTCATCGAAGAGCAGTGGATAAAATGATATTTTTCCTGAACTGACCAGATCTGGATTGTTAATGTGACTTGAGATGAGAACTGGGAAATCTCTTCAGACTTTGTGGCTAAATTGACTACAGAGCTGGAGACTGTCGCCATGTGTCTGCAGAGAAAGAAATCTGCAAGTGGATGCATGTGAATATTAGATGGATAACCAGCTAGTGGAGCTAATTCTGCATTTAGTGCCATCAAACCACCACTGAAGAAGAAGACAAAGTGTAATTAAAGCATTTATTTGAATATCCAACAGAAAGAGCCATTGAATTCCTGAACGCTAGAATGAAATAAAGCCTTCATTCTAATTCAGAGCAGAAACTTCTTTCTCCATTAAACATCCCAGCTTTTTTATTTTACAACATAACTGAGTGTTTGGTTGTTTTTATTCGCAGCTGCGTTGCTGCTTGTTCCAAAGGAAAGTGGATTTAATGCCTTTTCATTTCAGGCCCCGAGGCAATAAACACTAACATTTGACAGGGTCTGTGGATGTTTGATATCTACTATATATGAGATTGAAATTACATGTCCTGCTCCAGAATACCAGTAAGCCTGTTTTGTAAACGTGTTAACTCTTTCACTGCCCACTTACCCGTTATATTCAGACATTAAGACCAATGATTCACATTGTTCACATACAGATTGTACATTAGATTAGATTAGATTCAACTTTATTGTCATTGTACAAGTACAAGACAACAAAATGCAGTTTAGGTCTGACCAGAGGTGCCAACTAAAAATGATATGGAATTATTGACAGATGGCTGTGTACAATGACAGCAATATACAGATAATAGTAAACAGAAATGACACCTGAGTGTGTACAGTTTGTGCAATGTGCACTGTTACATAGCAGCAGAGAAGACTTTAATATCTCCAGTTACATACATGTTCATTACTCCTCTGTGCCCTCCCTTCTTCTCCCTGTTTAGGACTCCTTGTGTTCCCCCCAGCTCATCGTTGAGGACGAGGGGCTGAGTCGTCTGGCCCAGACCGTCCAGATGTTGGTTGACCTGGCCGACGGCTCCCAGCGGACCCCAAAGCAGGAAACGTCTGGGGCTCCTGGCTCAGCACAGTGCTAGCACAGTGTAGCTGCATCTGCAAAGATTTAACAGCATCTCACAGCAGAGACCGAACTCAGGGCCCAGTGTTTGTTAGTAACATGTTTCATAGTTAATTCTTCCAGTGACTTTACAGTTTGACATCAAGTGTCCATCACCACATCAAACATGGAATACATAACTGGTTCAAATAAATACATCAATGATTTCAGAGTGTTCTTGTCTTTTTTTTATCTTGGTTAAAGAAAGTGAGAATCCTCCTAATGTTAGCTTTCTTTCTGAGCTCAGATGAAATCAGAAGATGAGATTGATGTGCAGCAGATGACATCTGGTAAACACAGGTTTTAGACAAAGTGGTGGTTGCAGAAGCACAAAGTCACTATGGTCTACTTCACTACTGCACGTGTGAAACAGGTTTCCTAAAAGTGGAGTGAGCTGCTCCCCACCACTGAAATCAACTGCTCCATATAAGCACGATTTCAGAATCTAGCAAAGAAAATGAGCAGTGAATGAACGTAAAAGGGTCACGAAAAGAAAATGTGACTCCAAATGTCTAATCATGTGGAGAAATGTCTGGATTCTACTTTTAACAGCATGTAAAAAGCACAAAGAGCTGATTATTTTGGACTCACTGAAGGTGAGATTCAGGTTTATTTTGGAAATAGCAGAAAGCAGCTTAATGCCTTTAAAGCTTTGGAAGAGTCAAGTGCTGCCAACGGAGCAACACGTCCTAAATAGACGCTGTTAAGCGTCGGTTCCAGTCACTACTGCAGCAGTGATGGTGTTTAGTGTGTGGAGCCCTCTTTGGACACTTTCACAGCACTGACAGTGAAAGGTTTAATCAGCAGAAAGAAATGCTCCAGTCTGACTCATGCCACTAACAGGAGTAAACAGACACGTTCCAAGAAAGAGTGAAGCGGTGCACTCGAGCTGGAAAACACACTGAACACACTCCAGCATCCATTCTGTGAACAGGGAGACTGATGACAGAACGAACCCTTTTATCAAGCACGACTGACGGAGGCTTGATTTGTCCACGGTTTTGAGATCATTTCTGTAAATGTAAAACAGTTTGAAGCCCGTGGGGGAAAACATACTGGCTTTAACTTAAAATAGTGTGATTGTCTACAGTGCTTACGTTTTGACAAGCTGCACCTTGTACTGGATCTCCTGGATTATCTTTGATGAACATCTGAGGAACCATGATCACAGTATGAAGGGAGTTCTTATTTAAGGACTGAGGATAAAAGTTTACATGTGCAAGGTAATCCCAATGTCCCTGATTTATGTCCAGATGAGGACCTTTGTTGCATGTCACACCCTCTTTCCCTCCCCATGTTCCCTCTCTCTCCCCTGTTGAGCTATCAAATAAAGGGTACAAAGTACCAGGAGAAGAGGGGAAGCAATGATAGAAAGTAGCTAAGTACAGTAGAAATACCTCTAAATACACTGCTCAAAACCACTGATTTAATCAGAGTTTAGCATCAAGTCAGCTGAACCTCGGGATATTAAGCAGGTCAGTTAAACAGCAGAGAGGGTTGTTATCAGTTTCAGTTGATGGTAAAATGAAACTAGAGGGGCAACAATAAGACGACCACCAAAACAGGAACAGTTTTACAGGTGGAGGACACTGACATTTTTTCTCTCCTCATCTTTTCTGACAGTTTTTCCACTAGTTTTGCGTTTGGTTAGGGTCAGTGTCACTACTGGTAGCATGAGGTGATACCTGGACCCTACAGAGGTTGAAGAGGCAGATCAATATGTGCTGTGTCTTCCAGGACAGTCTCAAGAGCAGGGAGGACACAGTCAGTTACTGAAGGAGGGCTGGACAGGGCCATAGAAGGTCTGCAATTACAGTGCCAATAAAAAGTACAGTATTCACCCCCTTTGATGTTTTATCTTTTAATTAACATTAGAAATCAATCATGGTCAAAACAATTTGGTGACTTTGAAAAAAAAAAAAAAACTTAAAAATGCCTCATTAATGTCAAAGAGAATATAATTTTCTACAAAATAATGTCATTTGAATAAGATTCAAGATTCAAGATTCAAAAAACTTTATTAATCCCAGAGGGAAATTGTTTTGCCTCATTACCATTGTTCTCAAAACAGACAGAAAGAAAAGGAACCACAACCAGGAAAGATCCAACACCAACATAAATACACAAACATAAATACACAATAACATCAATACCGAAAAACTCAATATATAAACAGAATATGTAAATAGATAAATGAAATTGGGTCAATATATGCACAGCAAGTTTATGACAGTATCACTTCCCCCACACCTTACAGAGGGGGGAGGAATTGTACAGATTGATTGCCACAGGTAGAAAAGATCTCCTGTGGCGCTCTGTGGAACATTTAATGTTAATAAATCTTTGGCTGAACGTGCTCATATAGGGTATAGGGGATGGATTTGAAATCAGTGTTCGCATTTCTATTCACTCCCTTCAGGTCAGTATTTAGTAGATGCACCTTTGGCTGCAATTACAGCGTGTAGTCTCTGTGGATAGGTCTCAGTTAAGCTTGCACATCTGGACACTAGAATTTTTTGTCATTTTTCTTTGTAAAACTGCTCAAGCTCTGTCAGGTTGCGTGGGGATCGGGTGTAAACAGCCCTTTTCAAGTCCATCCACAAATTCTCTATTGGATTGAGGTCTGGGCTTTGACTCGGCCACTCCACAACATTCATCTTGTTATCAGTAAACAATTTCTGTGTAGCTTTCTCCGTATGCTTCAGGTCATTGTCTTGCTGGAAAACAAATCTTCTCCCAAGCTGTAGTTGTCTTGCCGACTGAATAAGATTGTCTTTCAGGATTGTCCTATATTTTGCCGCATTCATCTTACCCTCTACCTTAACAAGCCCTCCAGGGCCGGCTGCTGAGAAGCATCCTCACAGCATGATGCTGCCACCACCATGTTTCACAGTGGGTGTATTTGTGGTGATGTGCAGTGTTTGGTGTGTGTCTAACATAGCGTCTTGTCTGATGGACAAAAAGCATCATTTTGGTCTCATCAGACCAAAGAACCCTCGTCCACGGGACCATGGAGTCTTTCATGTGCCGATTGTTGAACTCAATTTGTGATTTAACATGAATTTTTTTCAACAGTGTCTTTCTCCTTGCCACTCTCCAATAAAGCTTTGACTGGCGAAGAACACGGGCAACAGTTGTTGTATGTACAGTCTCTACTATCTCAGTACTGATGACTACTCCCTCAAAGTAGTCATCAGTGTGTTAGTGTCTCTCTCAATAGTCTCCTTCTTGCACAGTCACTCAGTTTGTGTGTGGTCTGTTCCAGGCAGATTTAGACATGTGCCATATTCCTATCATTTCTTGAAGATGGATTTCACTGAACTCCGGGGGATGTTCAGTGCCTTGGAGAGTTTTTGTATACATCCCCTCACTTACATGTCCTGTTGCTGGGAGTGTTCTTTTGTCTTCATGGTGCAATGGTAGTGAGAAATACTGATTAACCAGTGACTGGACCTTCCAGACACAAGTGTCTTTATACTTTATACAATCAAATGAGACGCATTCACTGCACTCAGGTAATCCCCATTTCACTAATTGTGGGACTACTAGCACCAAATATCTGGTCCTTTGTTGGATTAGGTCATTTTAAAGAGGGTGAATATTAATGCAACCACTGATTTCACCTAACATTTTTTTTTTTTGTATCTTGCCCAAGGACACTTCTACATGTGACAGGAGGAGCTGGGAATCGAACTACTGATCTAATGATTACTAGACAGATGGCCGCCCACCCTGAGCCTGGTTCCCAGGGAGGTTTCTTCCTTTAAAGGGAGTTTTTCCTCAAGTGGGGTTGTTGGTTCTTCTATCCATCAGCTCTCCCTCTCTCTTTATTATTTTTATTAGAATTCTTATTATTATGCTGTTTCTTCGGTCGTTAACTAGTCCTTAACGCCCAGTCATAGAAACGTCATTCCACTTTCTGAACTTGTATCTTCTGGCTCAGTGATGATCTGTGGAGGCACATCTATAGAGGGACGCACAGACCTTTACAGCAAGCTTTACATGCAAGCTTATGGAAGCCATACAAACTACTGAGTACTATTTTAAGTTGCTGCAATGACATTTGAGCAAAGTGGACTAACCTACTGCATCATTTATGTTTTGTTTTCAGCCTTTTCATTCCTAACACATTGCCCAGTCCCAATCAGGATCAATCTCCTTGTTTTTTGGATAATTATTCTCTGTAAGGTCTTAAACCTTAAACACTGTAAAGTGCCTTGAGATAACGTCTGTTGTGAATTGGCGCTATACAAATAAAACTGAATTGAATTGAATCTCCATTAAGGTATCATGTGTTTTCAAAGTGTTCCTTTAATTTCTTTGAGCAGTGTAGTTTTTGGGTATTTACTTTAACTTCCCATTTTAGAGGCAATGTTGTACTTTTACTTCTGTACACTTATCTGATATCTATAAAGAATCTAATTTATAGATAAGATAGATTGGATGCTCTGACTCCATGAAGGATCTTTTCATGATTAATAACTTTTTATCAAACTGTGTAGCTGCCCATCAGTTACTGTGGCACCAGCTTGGAAGCCACAAGTCAGCATCTAGTTAAGAAACATTTTATTATTAACACATTTATCAATTTCCTCACATGCTACACACTGCTGTCATTCTGTGTTGGGGGAATGCAATAATATTACTTATACTTCACCCTTAATTGCAGAGGGAGTGTACCAAACCCAGAGATGGAAAAATGAATAACAAAAAAGGCAGTTTCATGGCTGCATTCCAGACAGTAGAGCTTAACACAAGGGCCCAACTGTTCCTGTTCATTTCATCAGTCCATAGCGGCTCTCCATCACGTCTCCTTCAGATCAAGGCCAAGAAGAGAAGAGCTGCCTTCACTTTATTAATCAGCTCTGCCTTTAATCACGAGTCAATTAGCAGTGCGATCTAATTGACCATCATCTTAATTGCTCTATCGTGCTTCGCCTTGGAGGACGGTATGCTGTCTGCCTTTTTGTCTCACTTCTTCATAAGACACACAACGAATACTTACGTTTGTGTATGGAAATGGCGTTGGGGCGATTCCTCTCACGTCTGAGCAGACGCCCCCGTGAGGCTTACCGCTAACTGAAGCAGGGACTGAAGAGGCAGTCTGACATTTATGCAATGTAATTGAAGATGGGTATGAACCCACACACTCCGACATGGATAGATATCAACCAGCAGCAGATCTACCGTCCTGCTTCATCAGTTTGTGGTGATGAAGAGGCTGAGAAGAGCTGAAGAAGGTTTTTTAAGTCTACTCCTATGATGAGTCCGTGTGCCAAGACACTGTGGGCAGGAACGCAGCTTCTAATCACAACTGTGACGTGTGAACAGCTGAAAGCTTTGATAACACAACCCAATTCCATAAAAATCAGGACATTGTAAAATCTATAGAAGTACTGAATTAATTATTCATAATAGAACATAGAAAACACATCAAAGGTTTAAACTGAAAGAAATGGCAGCAACAGGTCAGTGTTTACCATGGTTCATCAAATCATTCCAGACTTTAACAACAGTCTGTAAATGTCTGGGACCCAAGAGGCCAGTTGCTGGAGTTTGGTAAAGGATTGTCGTTTTCTTGACTGATATATGATTCTAACTGCTCAACAGTCCCGGATCTTCTTTGACATGTTTTGTGTTTTAAGATCAGCCAAATATTTTCAGTTGGTGCTGTTGTGATAGAGGCAGTATGTGGTTTAACATGGTCCTGCTCAAATATGTAAGGCCTTCAGGAAGACGTCTGGATAGGATCATATTCATTTGTTTTTTTACCAGGAAAATAATTCTGCTATCAGGCATTTTCTCAGTTTAAATTAACAATCTGTAAGACTGGTGCCACACTATACTACAGTCCAATTTCAAAATAGTGAACAGTGTTGTTTCCCCTCACCTCCCTCCCGACGCAAGGTTTAAACAAGTTGCCAGGTACAATAACTTCACATAAATAAGCAAATGTGAAACGAGTGAAACATTACACTTTGACCATAAGTCCTACACTTTATATTTTGTCACTGCTGAAATATTCAAGGCCTTCTCTCAACAAGATGTTTGGATAGGACCATATCCTGTTTTGTTGGATGCTATAGTATTCTGTCAGAGTTGGCTTGATGCTGCAGTCAAAGTGTGAAGAGAAGCCTGTGAGCAGGGGGAGAGAGTCCAGCTGCAGCTCCTTTGTGCTACTGATTGTATTTAGGACACACCTGTCAGTCACGTGTTCCAATACTTTTACTCACATGAAAAATAAGTGGGTTCAAACTAAATGTGCTGTCTTCTAAGATGTTTATTGGATCCAGAATTAAAGGCATGAGTATTAGATTCGATAGGTATGGACCCCTCTGTACAGATGATAGGTTTAAGAGTTGTGGGCGATGATGTACTGTATGTAAGCAACTCCAGCACTTCAGAGTCTTTCCAAAACTTTTTATTATATTTTATAATTTTTTATTATAGCTATTCTTGTGTCAAAAACATCATGTCACAATTCTATCATTTAAAAATAGAAACACTGATCAGTATAGTTTAATGCAGGTGCATTGATGGGACTGTGCTTTATACTAAACTCATCCACATCAACAGCCTGTGATGGTTTAAATTTACTTAACCTCTTTTCCTGTTATCTGCTTTATTTACACAGGCAGTGACTCGTTATCTGCAAACATTTGTTTTTGCAAATCACTCAGTGTTGAATCCAAAAAATGCAGCAGTGTCTGCAGCTTGCCTTTCCTATCTATATGCAAGGTATCTGGGTGTCACCCTAGGAAGACGAGGGGGGTATGGGTGGGTCCTGAAGTTAGGCCGCCTCCTCCTCACACAACGATAGTCTGCTTGGAAATGAGGATGAAAGGGGAAACGTCCACCTGAACCAAAAAAAGAAAAAAAAAAAAAGACAAGAAAACTCAGGAAAGGACATTTTAGGAGTGAAAGTCTTTAAATGTACAAATAAAAAATAACCTCAGTATGATGCTTCTCACAAAAAGTGTGGATTCAAAAGCAGAATCGTGGAGCAAGTAGATTCAGGTTGCTAAAATAAACCACTTCAAATTAGGATCAACATTGGAAATGACAGACGCAGATGATCACTTGGATGCCGGGAAATGGGTTAAGACCTTGAACTGAAACAGTTAGAGTTAAATTGATTAGTCTGTTGTCTAGATAATTTATCAACTACCTGTTTTCCAATAAGAAACAGAGGATCCTCAACTGAGTGAAGAAACTCTTGACCACATTACTCTAGCTTTAGTTAGGTTCAGGTATTAAACCTGTTAAACGCAACCCTGACAGGTTTTCAAAGAGAGGGTGTCTGGTCTGATTCAAGAGAATTCACGTAATAAATCCAGAAATGAAGCCTGTTCCAATTTTTTGCATTCTAATACCAGTCACAATACCAGTACAAAAAGATCTAAAAACTATAAAACTGTTTAATGAGCTGCTCAGGTGATTAGCAGCATTTGAATAAAAAGACTCAGAGAGAGAGAGAGAGAGAGAGGAGCATGATCCAGCATTACTATAATAACTAAATAAATAACTGGATACTTGAAAAAAGGCACAAAATTACAAAGCAGCAGGTGCGAGTTTTATTTTTTCCCCTCAATGAGAGAACGCACTGAAAGGATGTGGACCTAAACTGAAACCACATCTAGCCAGTGCAGTCCAGGAGGAGGTGTTGCAGTTTGTGGAAAAAGCACAATTTTCACAGCATTCCAAGGGCAAAGAACAACAGACACTGAAGATCTAAACACTCCAATCACAACTCACCATGTTGAGCAGAACAGAGGAACTAACCTGGAGGAGAAAAGACTGTAACACAGCACAACTCCAACACCAATGGGTTAAGAACCTGTCAATCTGAAATGAGTACCAAACAGTAGAAGTGGAGGCAGAACGACTCAGATTAAAGGTAACAGCCACCTCGCCACTGCAAAGACACTTTGTTTTAACCTCTTCATTCAACACTGACTGATCTCTATAAGACTAACTACACTGGACAGGGATGAAGACAAACAGCACCGTCATTCATTATAATGTAAGAGTTTTGCAAAAGCTCAGAAGGATCTTCAACAAACACAGCATCCCTGTACATTTCAACCCGTGCAACACCGTGACAGAAACTGGTCCAACCCAAGGACAAAAAAACCAAGACACAAGCAGAGCAATGTAGCATATGCAGTTCCATGGAGTGAAGAATGTATTGATTTGTACATAGGAAAGACTAAACAACAGCTTCACAAACACATGGCACAACACAGAAGAGCCAGGGTTAGGGTTAGGCCATCTGCACATGAAAAACCAGAGACACTCCTTAAAATACAGCAATGTTCACATTTTGGACAGGGAAGACAACTGATACGGCAAGGCTGAATGACCCTTGCCAAATAAAGGCGGTGGTCTAATGCAGAATCTACCCCCCATGTACAATGTAGTTCTTCATCACTACACAAACGGCTTCACACCGTGTCTTAGATCATCGCCATCATGACTTATGCTGCCCTAAGCACAAGATCAGTGGATCTATTCCACACATACTGCATCTTGGTAAATGGGTAGATCTCATTGATGGTAATGGACTAAGGGACTATGCTGCAGCTATACAGCACTATGCAATTAAAGTAGCTGTCTGAACCCACAGAACCAGTGTGAAATGTCAGGACAGGCCAAAGTTTCTCCATTCACGTTGGCTGGTGTTGTGAAGTCAGACTAAACAATTTCGACAAAGATCATTATTTTAGCATAAATGCTAGGGTGAGGTAGTAAGTCAGATGAAGCAGGGTCTTGGTATCAGTCAACCAGAAAAATCAGGCTGCTTTCAGGTATAATCATTTTTCTCTCAGGGATTGTTTTTGTCTCCAATGAGGAACCTTAGACCAAATTAGGGAATACTTTCACTGTGGGGGATGAGTAGCTACCATGCATAGCAATATGTTAAACCCAAAACCTATATATGCTATGTTGCCTACAGATACACATTCCTGAGACTGCTGATTAAAATAAAAACAAGAAGTAAGTAGTTACTTCACACAGTCCTAAAGATATTAGAAATCTATTATCTCAAAGTTTATTGTTTAAGACTAACGTTATATCATGACTATGTTAACTAAGAATAATTAGATATAATTTTTAAGGATATTGCAGAATTTTATAAATGATTCATATTGCTACAATATGCAAAGCAAGGCTCATGTGAAGGACAGACAGTTCACTACGTTTAGTGAAGTAGAACTAGAGGTCAATGCTGACAAAAGGAGGGACTCATCGTACCTGCACTGAACCTGAAGTCCATATGTGAGCAGGTGGCTCTGTGGTGATAAACATGGTGCCCTGGCCACAGATTTGTGTGGTGGAAAGGGTTAGGACCTGTCAGCAAAATAAAATAAAATAAATAAAAGAGTCACAACAATACCAAAGGTTGTCTTCCACTGCACGGTGAGAAAAGTGGTAGACTATGCTGGACGTACCCCGTCTGTAGTGAATCGGGTGGTTTCCAGCAGCAGGGAAACCTTGCCATGGAGGACGATAAGGCTGCACAGGAAGCCAAGAGCGAAACTGACTTCTAACAGCACCGAAGTTCTGCCGTCTGTTCAGGTGAGGCCGCAATGGGTAACGTGCAGGTTGATCTATAGCTGGAACATAAAGATGTACAGCACAGGTTAGGGTTGTCTGATGTAGCAGTTATTCAAACATACAGACAGACTGAAAACAAAAATACACTGGTGCCCCACAGTGCACCCAAATTATTATTTGAACAAACACATTGACCCATTTTCAAGTGCATTTCTGGATGCAGCGATGTTAGGTGACAAATGTTTCCCAAAGTAGCCCTAAGCCCATACAGTACCATGACTGGTTGTCATGCAAGGCTGCCTCGGGGCTCAAAAGCCATGCAAACTCAACAGTAGCTTCCCTTACGCACATGGCTCACAGAAAAGTCCCAACATTTCAGGAAATGGGGTTTGTAGAATAAAAAGCTGTGATTTTTAAATTCAATTAAAAATTCTCCTTCTTGAAAATACAATTATGCTACAGTCAGGTTGTAGAACTTGTTTGTGTGGCGCCATAGTCAAATTAGTTCTGCTGCAGTGGAGGAGTCATCTGAAGGAACCCACTCCTGATCCATTTCAACTGGACATTTTTGAGATGGCGATGAAAAGACAAACAAAGCCCTGCAAACTACAACAGACTTTCACCAAACTCAACTGACCTGGGTAACCTCAGATTGATTTATCAGCCTTAAGGCACTTGCAAGGTTGGTGGTGGCGTTGCTTTTAATGAATTTGCAGACTTTATTATCTACTGTATCTCACATCCCTCATTAGTGGGAGAGAAGAGCAACAACAAGCTGTGGCCTGATTATTCTAAATATTAACACCAATTAGCAAAATGATAGTATGACAGTGTGAAGTACACTAGATTTTCAAACTAAAAGCATGTTAAAATACCTGTTACTCCATTGTTTTTGTTTCTCCATCATTTATTGTCTACAACATCATCTTTCTTTTCTTGCTGCCTTTATTGTCCTTTATTTTTTTTTTCACTTTCCTTGCATTTTTTTCTGCTATAAATTTTTGGCCTTTCCTTTGTCCATCAGTTTTATTTTTTGTCAACTTTTTCTTATGGTCAACCTTTTAACTTGCTGAACTTTTTCCTTTTGTCAACTTTTACTTTGAGCAGCTTCTAAGCTGTCGGAGTCTTTCTGCAACAGATCAGCTCTACCACATAGTTTATGAAATTGCTTTATCAGGGACAATCTGATTATTATGATTCATACACATCCACTGTTCATGTACTGTTCTTTGGTTGTGTAAAGCTGCTTTGCGACAATGTCAATTGTAAAAAGCGCTATATTGATCTATCCTGTATTTTTGTACTATATTCTAGTCAATTTGACTCTGCTGCTGTGACATTTGAATGTGAATTTTCCCTTCAGGGGATCAAGTGCAAAGACAAAGAGAAAAGAAGTTGTATTTAAATAAAAATGTAACACAAACCAATTCTTACACTACTACTCTGTTGCTAACAAACTGAAATAAACTGTACAAACAAAATAACACACTCATACACTAGAGATGCAAATAATGCACCAGTTCCATACCCCCCACATCCAGATGGGCTTCCAGCTGGAGACCTGAGTTGATGTGCACTTCCTCCTCCTCCAATCTAGTACAGTAGGCTTACTTCCAGGCAGGCTCCTTCCAACTCATAAACTAGCCAATACCTAAATCTGCTACTGCTAAAGTCAGTTGAATCTCAAGAACCGAGGAAGTAGAGCATGGCTTGTTGATTAAAGGTGGGGATGAGACATTTTAAACCATCAAAAGGCTCTTTATTAGCTATTTTGTATTTGCTAACATGTGAAAGCTCTCCCCTGAATGAATGCTGATTACTGTTCTGGTGCAATCAATGGATGCTGCTGAGTGGGCACACACTTCTGATTGCCAAGCAGACCTATGGAAAATATAAAAAGCTTCAGGCTTGTAGGAGCCGTTTACTATTATTGTTTTTTCCAGCACCAGATTGTTGATAAAAATGCCCAATGTTTCAAAAATATTGAATTCCTATTTCACAAATGTTTGGAGATAATGAAAATGTGTAGAGTCATATTTAAGCTCCATTGAGCAGTAATGTAAAAATTATGCCCACATGAAATGAAACTGTAGTGGTGAAAGCTATCTGGGGACATTCAAGGATTCTTTGTAGAAAACATATCAGCCATTTTATTATTAGCAGTCAGAGTGGCTGCAACTGTCTCTCCTCTCCAGCAAGACAGTGCAGATTTCACACATGGAAGATACAAAAATAAGCTTTAAGAACCAATAACAGGGGAACCTTAACATCTAAACTGTAGCCTTTGACAGCCACCAGATCAGTTGCATTGTGGGAGGACACAAATTTTAATCTTTGTCCAACCTACCTTGGTTATTACTTTGATAATTACAAAAATAAATATCAAGCACTATCAGCTATGGAAGACTACACATAGTCTGAAGAACAAGATGTAAATACCAGGTGGGAGCACATCAAAGCAGCGTACCTCCAGACCTGCGAATTGTGCTTGGAAAAGAAAAGGAAAGACAATCAATACCAGGAGAGGATTAAAGAAACAGCTCTTGGATGCTAAATCAGAGACACTGAAAAAGAGAAATCAACAAGCAGATAGAGAAGTCAAGAGATTGACAAGGTCAGATAAAAGAGCATTCATGGATGACCTTGCAAAACAGGCAGAAGCAGCAAATAAGGGAGAGCAAGGGAAGGTGTACAAAATAACCAAGATAGTCTGTGGAAATATTGTGGAACTAAAGATGACAATTACTGACATCACACCAAAACTGACATTTTCACGTCTGTCACGTGTGCTCAGGATGAACCTGCTCTCATCTGTAAAAAGCACAGGGCACCAGGGCCAGGACCAGGACCCCCAGGCCACCCTCATGAAGTCTTTTTGATTGTTCAGTCAGAGACTTTTCTGCCAGTGGCCAGCTGGAGGTCATTTTGTAGGGCTCTGGCATAGCTCATCCTGTTCCTCCTTGCACAAAGGAGCAGATACCTGTCTTGCAGATTGATTGCACATGGAATTTTGTACACGCTGTTTGGGATATTAGTATATCATGGATGCATTAGCTGCACGATGATGCCACGCTGCTAATGTGGCTAATGTAATTTGTCTCAGACTGTGAAGCAATATTTGGACTTATTACACAGAGGGACAATCAGGATGTCCTAGATACAGTACATTGTGTGAAACCTTTAAAACTATTTGAATGGCAGTAATGGGCTGGATGGTGGTAAAGTAGCAAGTTTATCTGACACAGTTATAACTCTGCTGTTATCACTGAATCTCTGTGCAGCTGTGTCTCTGCAACTCGTAGCATGCGTTCTTTCAAATTTGGTTCACAAATGTCACCAATGCATCTGCAACGAGGCAATTGTTTTTAAAAGGTTCTGTCTGCAAACATTTTTAAAATTGCCGCTCACTATGATCTACACAATTTTTCAGCAACAATTCTGTTGCCATGGCTAAACTTCCAGATCACTCCACCTCGATGACCCACCCTTCAGTGTCCCTCCAGTAACTACACCCTCTAAACATTATGAACTTTAACATTTCAACTTAAACATTACTACAGCAAAAGCTCATAAGAGAACAGAATGTAACTACAGAAGCAGAGAAATACAAAGCGTTAAACATGATGGAATAAAAAAATAAGGAAAATAAAGTTTAACTGAGGAGAGTTCACCAGGTTAACAACAGTAACTACAGTTGCTGCTTTAACTTTAACAATATGAGAAGCTTGGTATTGAACCTGCACATATCCCCCATGACTCCTACTTTACATAATCTATGCTAACTTAACTTAACCTTAAAACATCCACAAGTCAGCCAAAATATTGTCACTACCTGGTGGTTTTATTGTTGCAGTTGACCGGTCTCAGCATGTGAAGCACACAGGTCTGCACCTGTGACACTGTGTGCTGCTGTTCTGATACCCTTCAATCACAGCAGCAGCAGCACTTCATTGTAGTGAAGTGGTTGATCAGTGTCATTACTTAATTTAAAACTCACCCAGGCTGTATCTGTTAATACTATAAGTAGGACTCTGCAGAATGACTTGTTTCATGATACTGTCCCAGTGCAATGTTTAAAACATCGGCACATTCAGCTCGAGGTGCAAGATGAAACAAAACGATTTGGCACTAATCGTGTCTCCACATATCCAGTCGCTGTTTGTCAACTGTATTCTCTAATAGAGAATCATAATAAGATTACATTTTACATTTAGCAGATGCTTTTATCCAAAGCGACTTACAAGATACAAGTCAAAGCCAGTCAAAGCCCCAGTGTCCCACATGGAGAGCGGCAATCTTAGCACTACACTATCCAGCTGAGTGTGATAAATATGCAATATGAATAATTTCTTTTTCCATTACAAATTATTAAGGCCTCACACAGTTCATAACAGCATAATAAAGGTTAACATATAACTAAATAGTCTAAAATTAATACTGTTTCTCTGACTAAATCTTGACTAAAACTAAGAGAAAGTAAATGACAAAAACGAATGTCTAAAATGTGAATGAAACAAACTACAGTTTTCAGGAAATCACCAAAACTTGTCACAGTGTAGTGGTAAGATTACCATCCTCCATGCAGGAGACTGCAATTCAAATCCCAGCTGTGGCCTACCTCCATTAGGTGTCCTTAGGCAAGACCTCCTTACGTTTACCTGCCTTTGTCTTGTACCTCACTTGTAAGTCATTTTGGATAAAAGGACTATAAGAAAAAGGATAAATGGATAAATAACAAGGCTCTGATAAAAAATGTTTTTTCTAATCCAATTTAGCAATTTTCTTATCATTCAACCATAAGCAATAGGCATATAAAAAAAAGTCAAACTAGATAATATCTCATACATATACCATTTGACATCTTAGGTCAACACAGAATGCTTTGCAGATAGTACATGAGGCTAACAACTGCACACTGACCTTGTCCAGCAGGGCATGGGGGGTCATGCAAATTTACTCCCCAGGCATCAGCAACATGCTGAAGGACCAGGGTGCTGATATTTCGGTGGGCTACTGCATCCCAGTGAACTCCGTCTGGCATGCGGTGCTGCAGGCTCAGACGAAAGTGATAGTGCAAATCAAGAACATCCAATCCGTAGGCATCAGCTAGCCGACTGCTGTATAGGTTGGCCTCTATGATATCATAACACACTGTGGGTCCCAAGTGGCTTATCTGTAGTGATTGTGGCAAGTGATTTAACCAAAATTTGGTTCATAAACAAATATAACATCTCCAACAGGGTTATGTAGTAATTTTGGTCAATAACTTAATGTAATAATACATTATTATTCTGCAATATGACAAACACTATTATTATTATTAAAATCAAAATGTAACAATGTGCATGTTTTATTTTTTTTGCCTGGAGCAACTGAACCAAACTACTGCTGAGCTAGCAGTTCTGTGTGACTGTACTCAAGCACAACAGTCACTGATGATGGCATTAGATGAAGAGTCAGATGATCAAAGAAGTCTACAGGATTTATCGTGTGCCCATTACTTTCTGTTACAAATGGAAACCAAACCATTCAGTAGTTATTGAATATTATATGATTGATGTGTGGAAACTGTAACAATTGAATTTAGACTACAAAAAACCTTAACTAAACACTAGTATACAGTATACACTATACTGCACCTCAATTAAGATAGATGCAGCATTCTTTACCACTACATGGTGGGATTTCTGGTAGACGTTCTTGCTAGTGATATGCACTTGAATGAACTGAATTGCCAAAAAGATTTTAGGAAAAAGTAACATCTCCCACTTCTGAGACAAAAACTTAATACAGAGTGTCCAACATTACCCTGACAGATAAAAATTCAACACCTTAAAGGACAGTAATGGAAAAAGACAAAATAACGAACACAGTCATAATGAGTCTTTGAGATAAAGATCCAAGCTAATGTGGAATTATAACAGTAGGCAGGAAGTGTCTGAGAAGCCACTCTAACATCTACAGCTCTCCTAATTCAACTAATTACTGCTAATAACTACTAATAACTGCTAATTTTCCTGTTCTCTGGATGAGGGTGTTCTAATAAGTTAAACCAGCATCTGTTGTGTTTGGTTAGAATGTTAATTAAATGAATGGAAACATGCAAACTTATGGCTTGAGAGATACTCACTTGGGGCACCAGGAATCCACCCTTGATCTTCTTGCTAAGTGGCATAGCCAGAGCCCACAGGAGGAGACATTCAGGGAAAACAATTGTTTTAATCTGGGTAAAGAACCGGTGGAGGTTCTCTTTGTACTGCTGGATGCGCTCCAAGCCATACCTGCGATGCAAACATTTAGAAGACCAGATAAGGAAAACGCATTGAGTATTCTAGGAATTGATTCTATTTATTTTACTTTATTATATGATCACTGCTAGTTCCACTGCAGACTTGCAGTATAGAGGAACATAATGGGCTGCTCTTCATGCAGCTGATGTGCAGTAGCGTCACCATCTACTACAGCGGTCCAAACAACAATCTAACCCAAGAGGATCAATAAAGTATGTTGTTATTATTATTTCTCCCCAACACAATGTCAGACTCTGTCAAATGTAGAGTTAAGTAAAATTATGTTTTTTTTATTTTTTTTTTTACTTTCTACACATAGACCTCATGTTGAGTCCTGCACTGCATCGTGGATGTCACATTTGTAATTTTACTGAAAGCCTAAGTAAAGGTCTAATCTGTTTGCTGTGTAAAGTCAGTTTGTTTTTGGCTTCTCTGCTTAACTGCAACATCTCACCGTACAGCAGTGATATTATTGTGCGTACGCTATGAAAAGACTCAACTAATCATAAAACAAAAGAACACAACATGGACCGGACTGTCTATGAGAACTGTGTGTTCTATAGACATGAAAGTCTGCTATAATAAGAAAAGCATAAACATGTTCAGATGGCACCAGATATATGAAGCATTAAGATTTTTAAGGATCTGCGGGAGTCCTGTGTCTTTGACTAAGATGTTGTAACAGCATATCTTAATGTGGTACCTCAAGCTCAGTGGAAAAAGTGTGCAACCAGTGGTATAAATTAACATATATCATGAAGAAAACTTAAATTAACTTATTTACAAAACAGTTCCCTGCAGCAGGACTGAGGAATTATTATTTGTTTTCAATATAAATAACAACTATATTAAATATATTATATTTCCAGCTGCAACTTAAGATGTTGTTTTGAATGCAACAGATTTTATACAGTCAGAGGCACTTGTCTCCACCAGCCTTGTGTTTGGACTGGGAGTAAGAGTGGAAGAAGAACATAATTATCACATATCATTGAGCAGTAATTTACCAGTTATTTTAGGTCACTCCACTAATCAACCATTTCAGCTCTAAAGGGGACTAAATACAATATAACTAAAAAATTACTTAAAGGACATCTGGACTCTTTTTGAGCTTTCATTTTACTTATATGCTACCATTGCTTGTCATTAACTTTGTGTCACCTCTCTTCCGTAGTTGTGCTTCTCCTCTCTCTGTCTCCCTCTCTCTGTACTTTTCTGCAGGTAATCCCAGCCTCTAAGCTGTATGTTTCCAGTGTGCAGTTACTGGCCCTACCAACTTGACCAGTGTTTTTGGTGCTTGCTGTTCTTTTGTTGCCTGCTGTTCTTTCTCATCTTTCGGTCCAGGTTTGTAAACCTGCAACCGCAAAGCTCGGTACCAAAGCCACACTTATCCCTCACAACTCACACCTGTAACCTATGCTAACTTTAGTTAAATACATATAACTAACCAGCCCCAATATTAACACTGGCTGTTTTTTTTAATGTTAGGATGGACCAGTGTCAGCATGGGCTTTGAGGTCAGCAGCTACAACACAGCCTCAACAATGTATGTACAATGAAGAACTGACGAATGAGAGCCGCACAGTCAACTACCGAGGCCAGGTTGGGTTTAGGGAAGAGAACTACTTTAGTTAGGGAAAGAGACATGATCATTACATTTACAGAAAACACACTTTGCAATTACATTCCCTGCAAAGTGCATATGATTCCATTTTAGTTGTAGCCTGTGTTAATTGTTAGTAGACCTAGTTGTTATATGGAGCAGTTGTTATATGGAGCAGTTGTTATATGGAGCAGTTGTAATACTGTGTGTTGTCGTTCTGACACCTGTCAATCAGAGCCAGCAGTAAAATAAACCACCAGATCAAACCACCATTTTGTCTGATCGACGTTATCACTCACTTTAAAACTCCTCCAGGCTTTAGCTGATTATACTGTGAGACTGAGCAGAATGACTTGTCTGATGTTACTATCCTGGACAGATGTGCAAAGCATTTCCAGTCAGCTCCGGTTAGAAATGCAAAGTGACGAAGATAACCGATTTTGCACTGTCTGTATATCTTAGAGAGTCATAATTAGAAATGATAAAACTGCACCTTTATTTAGTTTTCATTATCATCTTTATTTCACCTGCTACCAGCCACATTTATGCTGCTTAGACTAAAACTAAGAAAATAAATGTGACTGAAATAAATTACACTTTTCGGGAAACTAAATTGAACATTCCTGTCACTATTGAGACACCTTTTGTTGTGATTTGGTGCTGTAGAAATAAAATTAATTGAAATGTATTGAATTCCATTAAGTTTTAGTAATGTGTTATTACACTACTGTGTAGATTGTGATACTCTGTACTGGTGCTACTGCTGGTGCTGCTACTTGGATGAAGCTGGCCCTTAATTTTTGTTGATACTTGATATTTTTTTACATCACAGGGAATGCCAATTTTCTCCCTGCAGTGGATGTGTATGGAACTGCATTCAGTCTCGGTACATAATTAATTACACTCATCTCCCTTTTACTCTGACTGAGCCCAAACAAGACTCAATTTTAATTAAATCCCCAGCAAACAAATGATGTAAGGACCAGGGTGTGCAGTGGAGGACAGGTGTTCCAGTTAGTGGGGGAAAAAAACAAAAGTGTTTCATCATGGCTGATTTATGAAATAGACCATGATTTATGAAATAGACCATGAGAGATCACGGTCATCAAGGCTCCAATGCAGACACAGTATCCAGTAGCCAATATAGCTGAAGCTGTCTTCTACAACTGACAGCTCATGGCATTCAGCTGTTGCTGAGCTGAACTATAAGATGACAGAGAATTAATCTATACATAAGGCATTCACAGCATTTAGTGTGTTGTACCTTGCTGTGTCAATGAAATATGTACAGTACATGAAATATTTTATATATATATATATATACAAACCCCCTCAGAGAGGCATTCTAGCCAGATGTAGAAAATGTGTAAAAGATTTGACACTTGCTGAAGACACGCACTGGTAGCCAAATGGTAAAGGTGCATGCCATATAACTGCAGTGCACCAGGTTCAAGTCTGACTCTGGATTTTGGCTGCATGTCACATCCCTCTTTCTCCCCTCAAGTTTATCATCTCTTCTGCACCGCTTCTATCAAACAAAAGGCATAAAAATGCCCAAAATACATAAATAAATGTTCTAAAAGGATACCTGGCTTTTTGATACAGAAGAACAGAATTCACTGTATGTTACCTTGTGATGTCCCATGCACAGGAGCTGATGATAATGATGTCAGGTTTGGGTCCTTGCCGAAAGTCCTCCAGGACGCTCTCCATGTAAGGTGAGTAGATCCTGGTGAGGAAGTAGAAACGCACCAGGTGGTGGTTGGTGCAGTACTGTCTGACCTCTCTGTAATCAGTGCCGTTAGTCATGAGACCCATTCGACCTCCTTCCACTAAGACATCTTGCTCAAAAGAAAACTCCCCCTGAACCACAGAAAGAAGGGATGAGATGAGACTGTATTTCCTCCTCCATCACACAGACTCATTACATAGTGAAGATGCTGTGAGAATTTAAAACATTTTCTGACCCGTCATGTCTAGGTGTGCCCTTGTCACATGTTACGTACTATATAGTATGTAACATCTAAAATGCTAAGTTGCAATTCCACTTTACATTTTACACAGCAAATTGTTTTTAGGTTAGATTTGTTGTTGAGAAGAGCCCAACAATTTTGTTGTACTCCCCATGTGTAACGACGTATGCAAGTTTATTCTATAATATACAGAGAACTAAAAAGAAAAAACAAAACTAAACTAAACTGAGTTCCTCAAGCTTTCCTTCCATATTCTACATCAACTACTACAGCAAGTTGTTAGATGTTGAAACTTGATTTTAAGAAAGTAAATCAACAATTCAGTTATGTTAATATCTGGAAAACTCCCAAAAGTTGTCTACTAAAACTTTCTCCTTTCAAAATCCTATCTATAATCTAATAACTAAAAATATCTCTGGTATTTAGTTTTTCTTGTTTTGCTATTGTGACAAACATGTCTGAACTTGCTGCGACCCACCGACTCACTCATGGACTCACTAGCTTGTGAACACCTAGGGCTCATGGCCTTGTGTTATTTAAAAAGTGACCAAGTAAGATACACAACATACTGGATACTAAGGCAATAATAATTTCAATTAATTAATTTGGAACACAGACCTGATGTTTCATTTTCACTTTTGCTCTCTGGATTTGTAGTGGTATATATTTTTGAAAAAATGTTTTAGTTTTTAATATAAAGTTTTCAAAAAACAAGACCTCTTCACAGATGAACCAAGAGGAATTTTTACCCCTAAAACAAGAGGAGGGGTAGGAATAAACCTGTTGTTATAGTTTACATGACGTTCATGAATTGACTTCTGTGTCACTTGAAAGTTTTTGAATCCTTATAAAGCATTCCCAAATGTCTTTAAGAATAACTTGCATAACATTTAAATTTAGTACGACAGGGTTGAGCCCCGTTACAGACTGATGAACTGTCCAGGGTGAAGTTGCCTCTCACATAACCCTCAACAAGAATAGTGGTTAAGCTAACAGATGGATGGATTTCTAAAGGGTTCACAAACTTTCAAGCTCCACCATATGTCTACTTGGACTGGTTAACATGCATGTGAAATGACCATGAAATTAAAATTTCACATTATTGATAATTTCGTGATTCAATTGATCAATCAACAGATAAATCCTTTGATTTATCTATTGTTAGATTTCATCGACAGATATTCTAATGTGTACCACAGAGTTCCTACATGAAACATAGTAAATAGTTGTACTTTTTACCATCTGGACAAAAATAATTTTGCGATAGTTCAATAGCACCTTTAAAATGGCCTCTTCATCACCGTTTACAGCACACTATCAAAGTGTGTTCTGGCAGCTTTAGTTTGTTTGAAAGCAATTTATTTTTAACTAATCGAAATCAGACTGAGAGCAGGCCTTGCAGAGAGCAAAAAATAAATAAATAAAAAAAGAGAAAAGCCAGGCTCTAAAGTGTGACTGCCATATGCCACTGCTGTTTCATGTGAATGAAAACCTTGTGGAAAGATTTACTTTGGACTTGAGCTGAGACAGAGTCAAGAACTGATCCCTCTGAAGCAGCAGAACCAAGTCTTTGTACACAGAGCGCTGCACTGAAATCAAAGCACAAATGCAACAGGATTTACTTACATAAAAAACCTCAAATATTTCAATTAATTACAATGAAATAATAAAAGCCTTAAAAAGAACAGAACAGTGGGAAATTTCAAGGGTATTGGTAGATGCCAAGATGTGAAGTGATAGTGTTAATTATAATATTCTTTATCTGGGAAATACTAAACATGGCATTTTAAATGCTAGCTGGCACATTCTCCAGCACTATCAAGTATGTCATTCAATACAGAGGTTTGGCTTAAAACTAAGATGATTATGATTTAATGCTTTGCCACATTATGCTTTCTCATCATATCATCCGTCCATGCATCCATTATCTTAACCGCTTGTCCTCTGAAGAGTTTTGGGAATGCTGGAGCCTATCTCAGTTGTCATTGGGTGAGAGGCAGGCTACACCCTGGACAGGTAGCCAGTCACACACCTATGGACAATTTAGAGTTTCTGTCAATATCAAATGTTAGTTCGTTCATGTCTCTCACCTGAATCACCAAGAATCACCAAACACTTGTTGTGCAAAAGCTGTTTAGCTTGACTGTTAGTTACAAATGTCCTCATAGTTGCACTGCAGCTGTTTATGGGACTGAGAATGGAAAACAGAAGCAATGAGTTAATATCATATTCTTAATGCAGTCCACATCAATTACATTCTCCAATTTCCCCTACCTGTGTAGCCTTTGTTAAGAATAACTTCACTGTGTTGTTTGTGGCTTTGAAAAGAAATTAGCAGCAGCTTCCATTGGTAAATAAATACAGTTTTAAGAGGGCAGCTCTAAACTACATCTCCATTCTCATTTGATTGATCAGACTCCAGGTTTGCCAACACCCGGCTCCAGCTGGGGTTACTCACATTAATCCAAATATGACATCTGCTCTTGGCCTGACCCATTAATTTAAGACCCTCAACTGGACTTGTACCTGTTGCCTTAAACACATGCACCGATCAGCTGCATTATTAACATCTCTTTTAGAATAGACACTGACCAGTCTGTGCATTGGTAGCCTCATAAACGTCAAATGATGATGCACTGTGTTTTGGCAAATTCAGTAATATAGTAGGTGGGAGTACTTGCGGGCCATGCTGCCTCTAAATTAGTTAGAGGCAGCAGTTAAATGCTCAGCCACAGCAAAATGTGTGTATATATGCATGCATACCTACCTACCTACCTACCTACCTACCTACATACATACCTACATACATACCTACATATATATGGTCGATAAGTGCATTTAGATAAGATTAGCTGAATCTAATCTAAATGCATTATTCAATTACAGGCACACAAAACTCGACAAAAAACCAAAAACAAAAACAGGCTATATGCAAGTATAAGCGGTTACCTTCGCAGATCTATTATGATGACTCCTCAGCTTACTGGTGTGGGCATTCACTTTACTTCAATATACCATAAAACTAAAACTAAAACAGGTTGTAGGCCGTTTATAGGCTACATAGGATATACAGGATGACTTGTCCAGTTCAGATGAGCTCCAGTTACTCATACAAAACAAAATGACACAAACATCTGCATTTGCTGTCCAGTTGGCATTTTCAGTTACAGAAAAGCTACAGGTGAACAAATTGATCTGGTTAAAGAAAAACTGTGCCTTATGCCTTCAATTATATTTTCATTGTATATTTCTTCCACATCACCTTCTGCATTTAGTAAGTACTTTTTTTCTTGTGCCTGAAGCTGCAATTTTATATGGATCTTTTTTTTTTTTTTTTTAACCCATTAAAAATTATTTTTGAAGCTTACGTAAATGGAATGTGCTGCAAATACCTGTGTGGGAGTGTGCTTGGATAATAAACTGTACTGGACAACAAAGTGCTCTACTAAAGCCCAGAGCCTGCTGTACTTTCTGCGGTGAATGAGGTCTTCTAATGGCTGTGTCCGAAACCTCTCCCTATTCACTCATTCATTACTCCGTATATAACACTTTATAGTCAACTCCAAAAGAAAAAGGAAATTTTGGAGATTTGCCAATACATTAATTTTCTTAAAAATTAACGTTTGCTCCCCATTTTATTACCCCTTCAATGGGAAGCAGTGCATTGTGGTTCATGCCATGTATGCTACTTTTTTCGTTCCTCTGTGGAACCTCTGAGTGTATCATATGATGGACAGGTTTACCAAAACATTCGGACACCACTACAAAATGGTGAGCACCCTCTATAGTGCACTACAGTAAAAGGGAGTGATTTGAACACAGTCACAGTCATTGTCTGTATCATTATCTGTGCCATGTGCAGTGTTCTATGGGTAGTTCCCCTAATAGCATCCACATTTCCTTCACTTGCATCTTTTCCTAGCGCCTTAGTCCCTCCCACTAAAGAAACACGGAGGGATGTAAGAAAAAGATACGCGGAGAGAGCAACCACAACAACAAAAACACAAGATGCCCTCTCCTCTGAACTATCATTGTCTGCGATGTCCATTTCTGATGATGGTGGATCATCATCTGTAAGTTGGACTTAGTGTTGATATTTCCTTATGAATACAAACTTCTGCTATTAAAACATGCATCTGTAATTTCTACTGTCCTCATTGTGTCATTAATTTAATATTGTAATACTTAATGACACGTTTCTTTATTATTTGCATTACATTTACTGTTTTTTTTTTACTCAGTTACTCATTAGTGCAGATTCTAATTATATCAATTTGTAAAAATGTATCATCAGCTCAAATAATTTTCTTGTCTCACTGACGACGTTATTCATAGCAGGAAATAACAGATGTGTGTCTACAGCCTGTTTCTGGCGTATAAAGAAAGTTGTTCAAAGCTCTTTGTAACCGAGTCCCACAGATCCACAAGCCAGATGTATCTGAAAACAAATAAAAACTTGGGTGTAAAAAATTATATTGGTTCTGTTTTTATGTGTACTTCACTATAAAACTGTGCTGGTGTTGTGATGCGGTTTCAGATCAGTGTGATCAGCTGCAGCCAATCACCAACAGGTTTCCAATAAAATGGTGCGTTTGTCCAGTAAAACAATTTACCAAAGGATCGTCTCTTGCATTTTACCTAATTTCCCCTTAAACGTCACTGCTGAGAGGCTTTGGGATGTCCTACAACATGGAGGAGTGGGACAACCTCTGGGGTGAGTGAGTATCAAAGACCAAAAGACAATTGGAATTCACCTGAGTCTGTGGTGTCAAGTGTTAAGCTTGACCCTGTACATGTATTAGCTCAGAGAAAGAGGTTTTCCTCCTGCACTATCCCTCCCACCCACTACAGTGTACTGGCTGGACAAAGAGGCAGGGTGAAAGAGAGAGAGAGAGAGAGAGAGAGAGAGAGAGGGACTAATCAATGTCAAGCAAGTGCCACAGGAGATTATTTCTCTCATTGGCCATTAAAACCGCACAACTCCTCCTCCCTCCGTTAAAGGGAGGGGGACTAACAATTACCATGATTATTATTTATGTCATTACTCATGTCATTACTGTTTATTGGACTACATTCCACCTCTGGCTATAATTGGTTTTAGATTTCTCTTTTCATATTGAGTATTTTGTATAGATGTTAATTTCTATTTGTCCAAGTGTGATATTGCATGGGTCTCCTTAAACTCATATTTACAGCAATGTCACTGTATGATTATTAATAATTTACCAGGCAACTATTTAATATAAAATTGATCAACTGTTACATTAGATATAATACTTACTACCACTCAATTCCAGTTTTGGCATATGTTGCAATACATTTTAGAAGCCTGATTGACAACATAGTCCAAATTGCATTCAAAATATAACAAAGAAACAGCACATGGCATGACAAAACCTGCCAGCATGAAACTGCATGCTACTGGATATTCATCCTTTAAAATAAAAATAAAAAATACTGAACAGGAGCAAATCTTTTGTAATAATGTCAAAATTCAGCATATGGTGGGGATTTCCAAACCTTAGGGGTGTTGCACAAAATGAAGATATCTAGGTATCCCGACTTAATCCCTGATCAAGTCGGTATTAATTTGGCACAAATGCCGAAACAATTAATACCGATCTAGGTACCATGGAGATTTATTCTGTGTTGTGGCTATCAACTCATCCTGGCTTCATTTAGCCCAGACTTAGTTGCACGAAAGCTGATTAAATTAAGATGAACTATGTTACTAGAGATTAAGTCTCTGAAGTTAGTTGCAGGATAGATTAATCCTACTTGAAGAATGTGTGTATTGTGATTGTTTGAGTTTATTAGAAACGACTGATCATTTTGCAAAGGTGTTTTCAATACAGCCAATAAAGTGGGCAACATGCAGCCTAGTATATAAACTGTAAAGGTTTTATTCACATTTGTCTCTTGACAATGGCATGCTCTTTCTTAGACTACGTAGTCAGTGAGGGAATGTTAATACTCAGATGAGAATTCAGGCATCAGAGAGTTTTCCAGGACAGGTCTGATCCTTCAGCATTTGAAGACCAGATTCTTATGCGACGGCATCCGATAATGATGTTGGCTTTTGGGTCCACATATAAAATACCAGACAGCGGGAAGGCACAATCTCACTGTCCCACAGATGGTATGTTTAACCCTGCGGTCCTTGTCAAGTTGTTTATTCAGTTGGGGATGCGGAAAATCTCAAAGCCATTGTTTGCCACAGCAGAAAAAAAACTAGAGGGGGTAAAACTAATTAAATGCACAAAATGCGAACTGTGGATTTTCCTGAGTAACATATGTTCTGCCTACTGACCACATTTGAGGCATTTATACTACAACTGTTTAGTGCATACGTTTAGTAACTCTATGCATTGTAACAATTTCTCTGGAACACTGCTTAATAATTCTTTCTGGATTAGTTACGCATTAAGCCGATTCGCTATTGTCTGCCAGGCTTTTCTCTGTTCTGTAATTATATTGGCCGTATTTCCCTTTTATAGATTTTACCTCTTTGTACATCTCCATTATGTGTTTTGCTGCTCTGTGGGTTAAAAGTATGCTGCACAAGTTTCGTCCATGTTTAATCAGTAACTCTGTGATTGACACATGCAGTCTTTTAAACAATACAGCGAATGTGCATTTATCTCAAATATTTACACCTGTCTCGATGTAGCTGCACCTTCTTATTCTGGCTTGGCAAACATGCAACAGAATAAGCCAGGGTGAGTTTATCAGAATAGGTCGAGCTAGGATATTTCACTTATCCTGGATTTCTTAATTCTGCTTTTGTGCAATAACCCTCTGGACCTCAAGGCCTGTTAGTCTGCTTGTTATCCAACTCTTCCTGTCCTACCCATGCTGATTACCTAGATCAGGTGTGTTCAGTCACTCAGAAGCTGAAGGATACCAATTTACTTTGTCTTGCCCCACTCCCCTCTCATCTGAGATGGTGCCTTCTGAGTTCTGACTGATCTGAACACACCTGCTCCAGGTAATCAGCAATGGGTAGTGCAGGGATAGATGGGGAAAACAAGCAGAGCAGTGGGCCCCAAGAACCCCTGGGCTGTCACATCGCACTAATATCTGAAACCCGTTAAGATGAAAATCGTATAGTTCTGCTAAACTATAACTACCATTAAACTAGTCAACCTCGTCACAAATGATCTTATGAATGTTTGCCAAACTCCATTTCAAATGTCAGTTCAAAACAGCTTAAATATACTGAGAATTTTATAGGCAAGACACAGTTTTTCATGTTTTTTGTGTGGAAGTAAGTCTATAGTTAATATTAGCATAAGGTGACACAAATGATTCACCTACCACAGCCGTCATATGAAAATATTAACTTTTGGATAGCTATACACAACTAATTTTCAACTTTATCTCTGCCTAGTACTGTATTTAGTAAGTTTGTGCGAGTGACAACACAACACATAGCATGTTGGTACCAGATTGACTTGCTAAGCTAAGTTACTGAAGCTATCACTTGAAACCAACCTAACAGCTTAAATCACTTCGACATTAACACACATGTACCCAGAATTAAGGACCTAACTAGTGCTGTTAATAATTAACTAAATGCTGTGGGTTTATATTTTCGTTAATACAGCTTCCCGTGTAATTTAATTGAAATAGTAAAATATACTGGCCTCACCTTCCTGGGACTGCGGCTCGTGGCTCCGGTCACAGCAGGTCAAATCCGTTTTCCTTGAAGAAAACAAAAAGGTTTCCAGTTCAAATTAACATATTCATCACTGGACATGTGTATCTGAGTAAATTAACAAGATAATGAAAAGCGTCCTTACCAACACAGTGGACTTTTTATTATTTATTTCGCTCCTGCTAACTTCCCCTTAATCAATTATTTGAACCGGAAGTAAAACAGACGTCGAGAAGATTTGGAGGGGTTTAATAATTTTCCAACATTATTTTCCACCGCAGTGTTGACTAAATATAAAGTGAATTTGTTATCTTTTATACAGTTCCTTAAAAATCTTAGCACAAAATGCGAAATTTCAACAAAAGTGTACCTGAATAACGTCATCTAGTCCCCGCCCCCGTGACGCAGTCCGCCACCTGTGGCCACCCCTCGTTTTCCGCGTTACACCTTGAACCTGGGTATGTTTTCCAAACCTGTACCATCTAGACCTCATTCTGTTTCAGGATCACATCTGAGGAGCTGCATCCAAGAGGAGGACTGACTCATGCATCCTACCAATAAATTCTCTCAACATGTTCCCACCAAATGACTGAGCCAATTCTGCCAGTTCTAAAATGGAGTTCATGGTTAGGGTGGACGTATCACCTCCTGCTCCCCATCATAAAGAACTTAACTATCATTTATCTCCCTCCCTTTTAATAGTCTAGCCCTGTACCAAACTGCATCTGACCAGCTTTAATACAAGTCATAGGATACAACCTTTGACATAGTGACCTTTGATCAAAAAATGTTAACTTATCCTACACCAGTCAAAAGTTCTTATTTATTTCTTATTTATTCCATCCTATCCACCAATGCCCAAGCAAATTAGACATTTTGCATTAGTTGTACAAAGGCAGTCTCTTGTCTCATTTGAGTTCTTCTCAGATTTAGATGATACAGTTATGGTGGCTGTTCAGTTCAGAAATCTATTGTAATATGTTGCATATCTATTGGAATAAAATCACAAATATGTTCATAAGATGTTCAAATCATTAAAACAAACCAGACAGAGAGGGTCTGTGATTAGAGATAACATCTTAGAGCCCCCACAATTAAGAAGCTTGTGTAACATCTTTTGTGCTTAGCTTTAATAAAACCTTTACCATAGCTCAGTTGGTAGGGCTGTTGTAGGGCACCATGTTGGTGGTTCGATTCCCTGTTCCCCCCAATTCCTGGCCACATGTCAAAGTGTCCCCTGAACAAGACACGAAATCTCAAACCTATGGCGCCTTAAGGGGTGTTTTACATGTTTAACTGTACTGTATGAAACTTGCTATTTTAGCTAGTCTTCCTTGAAAAATTGGTTTCTACCCAGTTCAATACAAAAATCAAATAATAATGATAATGATATAAAAGAGTAGCTGTGACAAACATGCACAGCACCATACACCCACAGAGAGTCATTCACCTCGCTGCCCTCTGTTACTAGAGAGTTGAGGATTGCGCTTTCAAAGAAAGTGAGTGTGAGTTTAACACATTAATTAAAGGGCATTGAGAGACATTATTGTTTCTATAACATAACCATGCTTAGCTCAGCCTTGGGTAGACTACTCACAGGTGTCTCATTTGGTCATTTGGTGAAGTCACTTTTACTTTGATCTGTAGCTCACTGGCCACCTTACCTACATGACAAAGTTTTCTCTCTTTCCATCTGAGGTCTACAGTACGTAAAACCCATTAATTAGCTGAGATGATGGGGGATTATGCTATTAACACAGTTAGTGACTCCAACATATCAAAAGTGATATCACACAGCAAAAAGGTTCTGCCTTACAAAAAATGGATGACATGACGTACCACTGCTTGTTCCTGACATTTACAGGTCAGTTTTACATGAAATTTGCTGCGGTTGAAATCTTTTGACCTTTTTTTTTGCCTTGGACATTTTCTGTTTTGGCTTTATCAGACTGAGACATCCATCTCTGCATGGGAAACATTTCCATGACATTTACAGAACACATTTGTGCCCCTAAAAGGATAAAACCTTTCACATTGGACAAGAAAACCTGTTTGAAACTTTGAAACAGAGTTTCTCAGAAAGAAGAACTATATACCCACTATCTGCACCTGTAGATAGAGGGTAAGGGCTGGCAGCACCCTCCTACTGTACTGTTTGCCCCCTAGCTGCTGCCCCACTTTCAACCCTAATAGTTTGGTAACTGGTTAACAACATCTTGTTTTTAGGTTAAGTAAGGAGACTGGTTTTATTACTGTACGTATGTTTCGTGTTGTATTGTACATTCTGACACTTTAAGCTGATATCTTTCCTAGAACAGTTGGTGGTTAACGTCAAATGAATCTACTCAATTAAACACAAAAAAATAAAATAAAATAAACATGCACAGTAGCACTAACCCACAGGAAATCGTTCCCCCATCCAGCCCTGACCACCCTGCCAAAACCTCATGCCACCCCATTTAAATTTGTCTAGATCCACCTCTAGTGCTTCACTTTAGGCTAGATTTTAGATGTGTGAAAATGAAATAACAAAGGTTGTCCAACCTTATAGGCAGACATTAGTGTATTTATTCACCTCCCTCAGGCTTGTGGCATTAGAGAGATTGATTTATAGACAGTGGTCCTGGAAAAACTCAGCTCTTTTCATTTGGATCACGTCTGCCGTGTGACGCAGAATCCACCCCACAGGTTTGTTTGGGCGCTAGGCGCCCTGGTAATGGGCTAGGAAAACGTCTACATCAATATATCTCCCCATGAGGCCATTCCTCCTCGCTGTCCGATAGCGTTCCACTCGAACCGTGGACTCTCCAAATGCATTAGTCTCCCGGGAGGAGAGAGCTGCCTCTCGCACATATCTCATTTCCAACAGAGCAGAATCCATTCAGAGCAGGTGAGCGCGGAGACTATCCACGATGTAAACCTTTATACTTGCTTATCAGGCAGGCACTATGCGATCATCATGACACGCTGTGGGACAAAAAGTACTACAGTTCCTTGTTTTGCTAAAGAGAAGCACTAGGAAGGGTAAACTTCAGAGATATTCTTCTTTTTTTTTCATTTTTATAGGTCTCACTTATTAACTCAATTCTTCATTATACTGTGAAACATGTTTTGGGGAGGTAGATGGTAAAATGGAGAGACCAACCCTCAACTGTTACAATTCCTCCCTTTGCCCCTGTGCATCCCTCTGTTTTATAAGCACCCCTCAGTCCTCAGTCAGTTGCTGGTTTGTTCACACTACCCTGCACATTGCACACTGTTCATGGAGCATGCCACTTGTTCGTCAGTCTTTTTGGATACTCTGGACCCTGTTTATTTCATTTTGGACTGCACTTTGTTGGACCTTGGTTTTGTCTGTGAGTTTGTTTTTGTGAGTTGCCTGCCTTTTGCAGTGCATTTTCCGTTGTTGCTTTGTCTTGTTTGCTTTGTACTGTATGTTGGTTTGTTTGCGTTTAGCCTGCCTCTGCAGTGATTTTTGTTTGTTACTTAGAACATCTAGTTTGTCAGTTTTTGTCCACAGTAGTACGGTGTTTTTCATTGCTACTTTGTATGCTTCTTGTTCGTGAGTTTATTTTTGTTCCATTATTGTTTGTCTTGTTTTGTGATGGTGTTAGTTTCTAGTTTGTCTTTTTGCCTGGTTATGGTTTTGTTTGCATCTCTCCACCGTGTTTTCAGGTCTCTTTCAGTTGATTCTTTGTTAGTGTTTGTTAGTTCCTTGTGACCCCTGCCCTTTTGTTAATAAAACATCCTTTTGTTCTTACCTGTTTGGTTCCTGTCAGTCCTGGTTTGTAACACTCAACTACAGAACCTAGGTTGAAGCTGTTTATCTACTGAAGCACAGACCATGAAGGCTGCAGCTCCTTAGTTCTCTCTAATAATCATAAAAAAGAAGAAAACTTTGTCTGACTCTCAATTGCCAAAATAGACACAGAAGAACCAGAAATATCATGTTTTTTGATTCAATGCATTCCTTTTCCTTGTCAAAACCTGGTACCTACTGTTTACTACCCACCAATGTCAACCAATGCTGCTTGATTCAGTTTGTGCTGCTTCATCTCCAAAGACTATAAATAAGAGTAATAACAAATAATTGCTAATTACTACAATACGAAAGCGCTGCATATTTATTTGCATACTGTGAACCTGTATTGGCACATGTTGCAGTATCAATAGTGTTCACTGTGTGGGAAGAAGTGTTACAATCCAAATAACTGGCAAGTAAAATGGTAATTGGTCTGCATTTATTTAGCGTTTTTCTACCTAGCTGCTACTACTACTACTTTACACTGCATCTCATTCACCCATTCACACACACACTCAAACACTGATGGCAGAGCTGCTATGCAGCTGACCTGACTCACTGGGGGCAACTTGGGGTTCAGTATCTTGCCCAAGGACACTTTGGCATGTGACATGGCAGCTGGGAATCGAATCACCAATCCTATGATTGGCAGCCACCCCTTCTAAGTAAAGAGCACTGGATCCTACATTTCCCACAATGCAACCCATAGCATTTCATTTGGATCGAATTTGGATACCTCTTGTATACCTCCATAACTTACCTGTTAAATGTAAAATGATTCACAACTATCATTATGGCTTCATCAGAGCCGTCTTCTCACTCTTGACAAAGCTCTTTGATCTTTACGGAAGTATTGATTTGTGTTTTTGTGGAGATATTATTTTGTTGAGATATTATTTGACTGCGTCTTTCTGCAGTTCTTTCCTTTCAAACCCACCCACTGGATGTCACAACATGTAAAAAATAGGATGGAAGAAACTTGATCATTTTGTAAAAATATTTTATGTAACAAATCATAACAAGTCATAACACACAGCAAAAGATATTCAAATTAACATCAATAACCAGGGTGTGTCCTGCAAGCCCCACTCATCCATCAAGTCCTCCACCATGTAAACAGTGTTGAAAAGAAGCTGCTGCGTGATTGGCTCTCCTTTCTTACAGGCCTTGGCCTCTCCAGATTTGTATTTTAGACATTCCTTATACAATAAATTAGAAAACCTAAAATATGGTGGAGATGACTTATGGTAAACATAATAAAAGGATATTTTCAAGCCTTCGGGACACACCCTGGGTACAAAGAGACCTCTTTGGCACAGAACATAAGTCATAATGTGACATAAAAACAAACTGTAAACAAAAAACAGTCATTACAAAATGCATTTTATTCACAAACAGCATTAACAGATAAGAAATAAAAACAAAACAAAACAATAATCCTAAAAAAAACTGATTTGGCAAATGTGACCGTCCCCCAGCGATAACACTTGTCTCAGTCTGCAAGGCCTCCGTGCAAAACCGCGTCATTGTGGTTAACGTTAGCGCGCTGGGAGGAGGAGAGTGGGGCTGAAAACAAAAAAGAGAGAAGGGGCTATGGTTTTGTTTCCGAGTCTGAACTGGTTTGAGTCCCGTTTATTCATTCGTATCTCTAGTTTTGACTTTGCAGTTGTCCACCTGCGGTGTGTGCGACAGCTCTGTAGTTCACAAGCAGAAGTCTCTTTAGTGCAAATAGGCTGTCAGCTGCTGCCTCCTCAGAGGTTGGAGGGAGGAGGAGGAGAAGGAGGAATGGGCAGGGGGTCATTTCCGTGGCTGAGGTGAGGCTGTGTTTGGTTTGGCCGGTCTGGAAAGAGCAGGAAAAGTTTTAAATAAATGAATTCTTTGTGCCGTCTTTATTTACCCATCACTAGTAACCTATAGCTTGATATTCAGACATCCTAACAGATTTCACAAGTGTTCTCTTTACTATGACACAAAAAGTATTCAAATAGACCTTGTGGTGGCAGAGATATACTCATTTAATAACGTACTAATTTAAGCCCTTGAGCCCTAAAGTCCCCCAATTGGGTTAAAGGTTAAAGTGATATAGTGTACGGACCATACTGACCTCTGAGGTCAGAAGAATAAGCCTGGAAACATTCTATATTTTTCTTAATGTCAACTTATCCCACATGCAGAACCAAACCAACAACAAATTTAACCTACTAAACAGAAAAGCAGTGTGTGTGTATCAAATCCAGACATAGAGTCATACTAAACTAACACGGTGAAGCTAAAAATTAAAAAAAATTAACTCAAAGTACAACTGAGGCTGATGGGAGCCTTGTATTTTTTGCAGGTATTTAGTCATGAATCAAATTATTAGGTGAATTTAACAACACGGAGAGGGAGTCTTAAACAATATTCAGATACCTGTTCACTGACAGTCATTGGCTTTTTTGTAGTATGTCGAACATTTGTTTTAGAAATTATAGTCGCTTAAAAATAAATAAATAGTTTAAATATGATCTATATGACCTATATGTAATCCAAATATACATCCATGTATGAATGTTTTTAATGTAATTAATGTTTTTCCAGACAATGGAGATGTGATGTGAGTGCTGCTTCAGAATTTCTTGCTACAAACTATCCATTGTCGTAAGACTGGGTATTACTAGTACAAATACCACCTATCAGTAAGCGCGCTTCAAAGATGCTGATTTTGAACATGCTATATTGCTCTGCATGCAGAGCTAAATCCTTCTTTGAACACTAAGACAGTTGGGGATTTGTAAAGGCTGCTACTGGCTGCTCCTGCTTTTCCCACTCACCCAGTCTCTGAACTTAGACTTACACCAGCAGCTGGAGGTAAGTGTCAGATCTGACGTAGGATTTGCTCTCGGTGCCGGAGAGAACCAGATGCAGAGACATTCTGATCCATCTGCTAGATTACAGGAGCTCAGGAGCTATGAAACCTGAACATTAATCACTATGAGGTTTTCCACCTGACCTTTACTATGTTTACAATGTGTATAGAACAAAAAGCATGACTCAGCATCTGAAGAAAGTCAGCTATTTACTGGGACTGGGGGACTGTCATTTATAAAAGTGAAACTTGATGGCTGATAAAGAACTGTGTGCTCAGACCCTCTCTGAAGAGAAACACAGCACAAAAAGGAAAAGCAGGAATATTGTGAGGCAGTATTACAGACAGAGCTCCCCCCCGGTTTTTTTTATGGCAAGCTGGAATCTCAGGATATTAAAAACAAAAACAAACTATGGCTACTTGAGTGTTTGAACAAACTTACTCTAATTCCGTGTGTTTAGTATTGTACTAAGAAAGTAACAGTGGAAAAGTTCTTTTCCGGGAAGAAATTAAGTGATATGGTTCACACACACTGAGGATGTGTGTTAAGCATGTTTAGCAGCAGTGGCGATGAGTGGGTAGAGGAGATGATGCTGCGGCTTCATCACAGTGGTTTAAGAACTGCTCAGATCATTTACTTAAAGGTGCAGTCTGCAAGATCTAGAGAGATCTGTTAGCACAGATGGGATATAGTCTTCATAAATGTGTTGCCATTAGTGTGTAATCGCCTGAAAGTAAGAGTCACTGCAGTTTCTGCAGCTCTAATGAGTCTTTTATAGTGAGTAGGTATCCTTTCACGGAGGCCGCCGTGTTCCTACTGTATACAGATTTCTCTCCTTGTCATCACACTTAGTCAGAGTCGCTCAGATCCTTGCGTTTCCCATTTCTCCTGCTTCCAACACATCAACTTTAAACACTGACTATTGCTGCAGCATGTCCCACCTCTTCACAGGAACCATAGTAACATGATCATCTATATTATCCACTTCACCAGTTTTATTGTTGTGGCTGATTTGTGTTTTTGTGTGAATTTGCTGCAGCATTTTCACCTGCTGATATTCAAAATCTTTCAATTTAAGACATAAAGCATGGTTCATGTTTGCATTTATCACGAATAAACAAGTGATGGGTGAAATCATTCCACATATTTCCCCTCAGAGAATCTGAATGAACCCCGTTGTGGATAATAATGGTCAAAAAGAGCACAGCTTTACACAGAGGTCCTGTGGCTTAGACCTACTACACTTTAACATACAGTAGAACACTGTCTATTAACAATCATACAGTCAAAGTTTCAAAGATCACAGTTTTCTCTCCACTTCCTGGCTGCATGACATACGCCTCTAAATCAATATAACAGGATGGGCAGAAGAAAGTTGGTGGATATTAGAATACGATTCCTGGCTTTTCCAGCTCAGTGTAGTGACAGTGTTTGCTACAGCTCTGAGATTGCTGAAACTCCATAAAGAGGAACATCCTCGTGCAGCAGAATCTACTGCAACAACAAAGCCCACTTTTAGTTTAGAACATTTTATTATCCACTTTACTGCCTACAGCAGGCAAGAGACAAAATCTGCTGTAAGACTTTAAGAACTGCTAAATGAGAACTGACCTTCTAAATCCTTAACAAAAACTGAATTCAGCGCTCTTTAAGATTTTAAGACCCACAGACACATTGATAAAGAGACTAATAATGCAGTTTGCTCTGCTAGTGGGGAAAACATGCATTTTCTGCACGGTGTGCAGAAGTAATGCAGCGTGGTACTAGCAGAGCGTGGTCACTCTCAGGTCTGCTGCTTCATTACCTTTTCATAATGCACACAGCCACCTGTAGGCATTGAATCTACATTGCCTCAGGGAAAAAGTTAGCATAAACCCCATTCTCTGTAGTTGTGAGTGGTTCCTTGCAGTGAGTGACAAGACCTGGACACCAACTATTACCCCCTGTTACCTCTGTGACTCCAACTTAGAAGTTTCACTTTAAAAGTTGAATCGACACAGTTTCAAAACTGAAACAGTGTCAACATGAAGGAGGATTTATTGCAGGACTGTATTTGTTTTAGCATATTTTTAATACAGCCCTACAGTATAGTATTCATAATTCAGTTTTCATTAGTGTATGATCACCTCAAAGTTTCTATAGCTCAGAATGAGCCTTTTGAGAGCAGGTCCCCTTGATGGAGGCTACCATGACAGTAGGTCGGCTCTAAAGAGGGAATTTAATTATGATAATGACATACTTTATTGATCCAAATTATTGTTTGGACAGCTGCAGTGGGTGATGGTGCTACTGTGGGGTTTCTGTGTCTTGTCCAAGGACACCTCAAAATATAGCCAGGAGGAACCAGGATTCGGACCAGTGGGGTTGATAGACAACTGCTCTACCAACGGAGCTGAAATCTCAGCTTGAATTTGGTGAATTTGGTGAATTTAGTTATCACACGAATCTAAAATAACCTCATCACTTCACACATTGCACATCGCAGTGTGCTCGTAGATGATGACATGGAACCTAACAACAACTCGCAGGCTTGAAAGAGAGAGGTGGAGGGTGTTGGGGTAATGACATGCCTGCAATCTGCAACTGTGTCGCTAGATATCATTATTATTGTTGCAATTTCAGTAAAGTAAGAAATGGAAATGTAGAAATAATCTGTTACAAGTATCTCTACTGTGGGACCAGAACTGTAATCCATAGTTGCACATCAGCCTGTCACTAGATGAAGTATATACTGTATATATAAGTCATATTATTCATTTCATTTTATATTCTGATCAGTGTAGTTGTGTTTGTACTGTGTACTTTGCTCCAGCCTTTTCATCTGCTGACAACTAGACTCCTTCAATTTGTTCCTGGAAAATACGACTTGACCAAGTCTTATTTTCTGAGACCAAGTAGCACGGTTCATGTTTTTTATGTATCCATGGGTGAAATCATTCCACACATTTACTTTACATGTGAACATCTCTCATTGCAAATCCCAGAGAAAGAAATGAAGATGAAGTTGAAAGTATTTTTCATCTCTCTCGCGTTACTAATAAGGCGCTCTTATCTTATGGAACACCAAAGGGGCTCACCATTTGTTTGCTTTTCCCCCTTATGCACACTGTGATGTATGTTGGCTCCACAGATCCCAGCATGCCCTGTGCTGACAAGTGTGCATTGGTGCATGAAGCTGTATGAACCCTGAGTACTGTTTGCAACGGTGTTAATAAATGCTTTTTGAAGATATCAAACATGAATGGCAGGGAAAATACACAAATTATGGTCCATTTGGTTTTCTATATTATCTAGATAGCTCATAAACAGGATGTTATTTGAACTGCAGCAATGTCTATGGCAGGATGGGCTCGTGTCATCTGTTAAGTACCAGTTCCTAAAGACAAAACAACGCCAACACAAACCTCTATGTTGGTGTAGGTTTTCCTGCTGATGCTAACTGTTTTAGAGCTTTTTTGGTTATTGCCAAACTATGTTGCTCTGTAATGTCAGTGTCCCAAGTTGTTCACAAGTAAAAACCTCTTTCGTGTTCGTGCCTGTGTTGTTTATTTGCCCACCTGAGAACTCTCAGAGGGGGGATGGCTGAGACTTTGCCTACAGGCTTGGGTCCTACTGCAGGGGGCATCATGACCAGCAGGCCTGAAGATGGTTTGGAGACTGCGGTCCGGGCTGGACTGACTGTGGGGGAGGCTCCTCTGGCTGGGCTGAGGGGGAGAGGCCTCTGAGGAGGGAACGGGGATCTTTTGGGCTGCAGCTCAGATGCCAACTGAAAATGAGATATTGACATTTAGATTGTTGGATATTCAGATGGAAACGTACATAAAGACACAGCAACCAGAAGTGTCAGAATAGAGAAAGTGAGAAATGCTGCACTAGACTGTGACATGAGATAAGACAGTCACTTCCTAAAGGACCAAAGGACATCTTTCTAAGTGGGATCACGACCAACATGGAGCACAACTCGAAATCCCTGGCACATGGACACAGCAGGCAGAAAGACTCCATTCCAGTTTCTGTTTTGCCAGTCTGGAATAGATCCAAGTCGTCTCCTAAATCTGTTCAGCTAGCTGATAAGTGGAACTTGTGTCCCACTTCACACAGGTAACAGATTAAACACCACCATTACAGCTCAGCTCTGAGATCAGAGTAAACTCACACAAAATATTGGATATTTGACACCAACAAGAAAAGCAGTATGGCATTTAAAACTTTATCTAATTTAAAGGCATTTTACACTTCACAGAGGAGCTCTGATGAGAGCAGTTTTGCAGGATAAATCAATAAGACAGAAATCAGATAAAACACACAGTGCAGTTTTGTTTATTATTTCTTCAGGCTTCAGAAGAAATCTCTGTAATTCATCTGAGAAGTGCTCTGATGCTGAGTCCAACAGTTTTCTCATTAGCTCTGTGTATGTGGCAATAGCTCTGAATTAAATTTACAAATTAGACATTTAGCTGCAGCCAGAAGCGATGTGAACCACTGTTGGAGCATGCGGTTTGAAAGTCTTGACGCTGTGGGACAGAACTGAGACAATAACCCTCTAACTAACTACCCCATAATGTTTTCATGTTATCTGTGGTGTGTTGCATCTGTGGGTTACATTATAAGTTATGTTCAGTTATGTTATAAAGTCTATTAACAGCTCATGTTTGCTGTGTAGAGAACTATCATCAGATCACTTACATACTTAAATACAGAACAAAAAACACTCCTAGAGTGAGGAGTTCAGTGATTTCACTATTCATCCACCTATCATTTTAAGAGTCACGGGGGTATTTGAGCCTATCCCAGCTGTCATTGGGTGAGAGGCAGGGTACACCATGGAGGGATGACACACAGAGACAGACAACCATACACACTCTCACCAATGGGCAATTTAGAGTGACCAGTTAACCCTCATCTAACCTAACCTAACATGCATGTCTTTGTATGGTGGGAGGAAGCTAGAGAACCTGGAGAGAACCCATGTGGGGAGAACATGGAAACTCCACACAGAGAGGCACACAGTCGACCCGTAGATTTGAACCCGATTCCTTCTTGCTGTGATGTGTTGTAGGTGTTTTTTAAAAGTCGTAACTTCAGGTAGTGGAAAACAGAAATACTGGAATGAGCAAGTTAAAGCTTTAGTCATATGCTTAATATCCTTCTTCTGTATTGAGGTGCACTTTTCTGCACAGATTCATCATGAAATGTGACTCACTCTCATTCAGGTCCCAAAGGCGTCTGATAACATTTTCAATCTACATAAGTGCCCTTATTGGTGCTTGGGGCATTTTGAGTATTTTAATGTGGGTGCCATTGATGACTCCAACAAAGACAGTTAAACATGCAATTAGCATGAATGTCTTCCTTTGATTTGAGGCTGCGTGGTAAATTAATAAATGACTCTGCTGTGTGAGCAATCAAAGTTTGATTTATTAGGGACAAAATAGCTGGATCTGACACACCAAAAGCAGCATCATTATTCTTAATAAATAATAACCTCAGTGTCATTAAGTGTTTAATAACGGTCCTCTTCTCACAGAAGCCACATGTTTTTATGGATTAAAAAACTGCATTTTGAATGAACATTTATGTCACTGCCTGTAATAACTCTTCGTGTACAGTCGTACCAAACCTACACTTTATTTCCCTCTCTTAATGTTAAACGGTAAGAACTGATAGTCCCTTAAGATCCTACTGTACATATGTTTGTGGTCTGTTTGTTGCACATTTCACAGCTCAGCTACACTCTGCAAATCAAATCCTGTTCATTTACGATTCACAAAAGAGTTAATAAGGCTCTTACCAGCGGAGATCTTGTTGGGTTAAGGGGTAGAGGTTTCCTGGGGGGGCTCAGTCTGTGTGGTGTCTGTGGAGATTTGGGTGGGGCTGATGGAGGCTTGCCAGTTGGGAGAGGTGGGCGAACGGCCTTGAGGTCCTGTGGACCAGCCTGGGCAGCTGGGGCGGGTCTCAGAGGTCGCACTATGTTGACTGGCTGGGTGCCATTGGGCACCGGGCCTGGTCTGAGAGGCAGGACCTCTTTGCTGGTGTGAGGAAGCTACAGTAAATTCAGAACAAAGGTAACAGAAACTGAAATGAGAAAAATACCTCACTGAAAGGGTTAAGAAAACCAGAACCACAAAACAAATCTGTTTTCTGCTTTGTGGATTTATGACTTGTCTGACAGACGTGTCTACTGCTGCAGTGACCTCAGCCTCCAGCTATAGTATCTGTTGCCTGTGGCAAACATGTGCAGCATGCTAACATCTAAAGACAATTGCCAAGTTCAGACCTTTTCATACTGATCAAGAAATGTTTCTATTACATTCAAGCTCCACATTGCAGTCAGTGTTCACAGGAAACCAGTTACAGCTCATTAAGAACACTGCCATTGTGTTTTCACTGGAGCAAAAAAAAAAAAAAAAAAAAAGAGTAAAGTTCAGGATACTTGTACTTATCTACTTATCTTCATGGACTGGGCTGATAATGGTAAAGCTGCTTCCTGTGAGCTTGTTATAATTTAAAAAACCTAATGGAAAATATATTTGCAGTATTATTCCTATTCATGGAGATCAATCAGTGAATTATTCTGTGATTTCTTTTCTAATGTGCTTGTTTTAAGCCTTGAATAATGGCAACCCTAACCCTAACCCTACCTATTTATCCTCTACTTGTGGATCTTGTGGTCTCACTGGGACTCACTGGTTTTATATTTGCTGAAAAGATCATTTAACTACACACTGTACCAAATACCATCTAAACCATTTTCCTTCAACTTTCTGTCTCCTTTCTTACACATTTTGTATCTCTTTCCTTGCCAGTGATAAATGTGCCCTAGCTCTGATCAGCTAACCCATCCAATTACATAAAAACCAGGAAATAACAACATGATGAAATGACGCTGAAGGCACAGTGAACTCGTGCTGTTGAGTGTAGTGGATGTGGGAGGAGGCACACTGGTCACACAGTATAACAAGCTGCTGTAAAATGAGGCTATTTAATATGAAGGTCAGCTTCATGGATGGTCCATTCTAAACTGTAAGAGAACAGTTGCCACCCTCCTCACTTCCTTCCCGTTTTTCTTTCTTTACAACACACACACTCCGCTCACCCCCTTGTGGGTACTAGCTTTGTTGATTGGTCCGACCACCTTCAGATGAAAGGCAGGATTCAGATGTCCGTTCTTTCCTTTCTCCACCGACGCCTCCGTCCTGAGCAGAGAAATGAGGACAGACAGAAAATAAACCAGAGCCTGACACCTAAAAGTTGTTCTGCTTCATCACTCTTCGCGATTTGACATTGATTTTTTTTTTCTTTTTGGCCCACAGGTGGGAAAAGAGACAGAAGACAAGTCAACATGAAGCTTCTCATCCAGCAGCTTGATGTGAAAGGAAATGAGGGCATGAAGGATACACTAAATGTTTCAGCTCAGGGTCCGGGGAGCTGGTTTCTGATGAGGCTGTCAGACTGAACTGAGCGGACAAGTCCCATAACAGCTCTTTACACAAACACACTGGCATTCACATAACTGTGTCAGCTATTAAACACTGAGTAATGGAACAGCTGCATGTCATGACAAAAGCCTGTTGAAGTCATCATGAGAAGACGAACATTAATCTCATGTTTGTGAGGAGCTGGCATCAGACCGTGTTGAGCTTAGCATTAAGACACACAGGGAACGATGCAGATATCCATCTTCTAATCGCACTCAGAGAAATACAAGTGTGTTACGCTTGAGGTCAAGTTTTGTCGCGCTGTTCATGGATGTTTTCTCCATCAAACAGCTGTGTACCTGCACCTGCTGGCTCATTCCTGCTACCTCTCAGCTGTATCAGAGAAGGTGACAGCAGTGCTGCGCAGGGCACGAGTCAGTTTCCTTTCCTCTCAAAGAGCCACATTTGTTCCTGCTCCAATTATTTGTGAGATCTTTGCCACACAGATGGCTTTGTAGAGACAGACTGGCAGTTCTAGAAACCTTGTTTGGTTATATTCTTTACTTTTCTAGTGTAGATTTGTTTTGTCTACCCAATGTTAGCCTTCTCCTACCCTGAGGCGGATTCTTGTAGGTCTGTCTACTTCAATGCACATTAACGCATGATAATATTGCCCAAAACTATTTCTTGAATCTTTTTCAAGTCTCTAAATAAACTAAATATAATAAATAACTAATATTTTACACATCTTCCCGATATTGAAGTGAAAATGGGACTAGATGTGTTGTCTGTTGATGACATTGTAGCTAATATGTTGGAAAAATCAGGTCTGGACGTTGTAGAGAGTTGTGCTGCTGTAGCAATTGGCTGATTGACAGTGTCAGAAGTGTTCACACATGGGAATAAACTCTGTGTGATTCCAGCAACAGTCAGGATTACCCTGACTTTGTACTCCACTGAAATCCAGCTGCCTGTCCACAAGAATCTCCCCAAGGGGATTAATAAAGTATCAATTATTATTATTAACGTTTCAGAAACAGGACAGGAAGAGCACTGAGTGGAGTGGTGGCTATAGTCTTGAGTTTGTTTTGGTTCAAAGAAAGCCATATATAATTAACTAATTTACAGTCTTTTCCATGTCAAATACATTTGCATGACTAATTACAGTCTCAAATGAGTTGCATCATCTGAACCTAAATATCAGAAGCTGTACAGCGGACAGATTTACTGCAGGGCTGTTGCACTGGATTGAATTAGACCTTTGAGGTGTACTTAACAAACTCAGTGTTTGTATATACTGCAGGCTCTTAGCTGATTAGAAAGCTTTGTAAGCACACTGGATGTTACAGTATATGCTTAGAAAGGCCTTTAATCAGCTCAAGACATCCACTGTTGAACTGTAAATGAACCCAAACTATTGGCCACGGAACAAGCAAAAAAAAAAAAAGCAGAAGGTTTTTTTTGCAACTGCTGCCATTAGTAATCTTTTTAATTAGTGGCTCAATTTTCCATATCGTTGGCCATTTATTCAGTTGTCTCCTCTCTGTCTCCCTTTAGCAGCAGTTACTGTAAAATCCTGCCGAGACCCAACATCACCAGTATTTAGCCTTTCCCCCTGTCTTCATCTGGAAGGTCGGGGTTTTTAAAAGTCTGCTGTAATGCTGGCTTCTCTCCAGACACATTTCTGTTCTGTAAATCACAGAGGAAGATTTGAGTATTTTCAGAGGCACAAACTCTGCCAGTATTATGATGAGGCAGGCCTCTCTGTGTGAGGTATAAGGCAGCGCTAATAAAGGAAGCTCCGGGGTACACAAGGACACACGTTTGGTTCTGATGGAGGTGAGCTGCGGCACAAAACGCCACCATTTATGCTGATGTAGAGATGGTGTACACATTGATCTGCGGGGAGCGCCAGCAGATACAGCTATGTGCACTCCATTCCTTTCTTCCTGTAATTCAACACTTCCTTTCCTCTTTCCTTTTCTTCATTTCTTCCACCACACACCCATTCCTTCCTTTTCCTAAATTCCTTTTTCCATCCACACATTTCCTCCCTCACTGTGATGTGTGAATTTTGGGAAGCATAATAATACACCGTTTTTTCAAATTTCAAAAGAATCCGAGCACTGAACATAAGTAAGTGTAAGTTACTGTTTTTATGGGACTTTTTTTGTGGAGTAGAAACAACTAATTCATTTAAAGTTTACTTCGTCTGCCAGTGTTTACTCTCTATTAAAGATTTTGGTCTATTTATCTGTAAAAGTTTCAAAAAGAAAAACGAGTGGCTATCACATGTCTTGACTTGTGTCAAGTAAGTATTGTCAGTGTCATGTATCCCTGGAGGATTTAAATGGTTAGCCACTAGGGGGAACACTAGTTACACTAATTACCAATGACTGACAATGACATTTCTTTGCAAAACATAAACAGAAGCCACGGCAACAGAGGCTAATGTTAAGATCACGTCAGAGAAAATAAGGATCTAAATGCAGGTTTGATACAGGTAGCTGTGGAAAACTCAATAACTGTTTTCTGCTATTGTTGTGGTGATTTCGAACCTCCTGCTGAGACTGTCTGATTCTGCCCTGCTGTATGCGTAGTACGACATGCATAACAGATGCTCCAAATAAACGGAAGGTTGCCGAGATACTCAAGTTAGAATATCCCCGATCTAAATCTCTAGCCTTGAGTTCATTTCAGATTTTGCTATTTTGTATTGTAATTTATTCAGACTTCTAAATTAATGGTATGTCATGGACAAAAAAGCAAAAAAGTTGTTGTTTTGAATGGAATTCCTGTAAAGTGTATGACGTGTGTCGTTAGCAGAGTGACCGATGGACACTGTACTTGTTAATCTTGTTCTTCTCTCTCTGGGAAAGCCACTTGTGGTAATAGGAGGTCTTGATCCTATAGCAGTAGAAGAGCAGCAGCACTGCAGGCAGGAGCACCAGGAAGGCAAACAGGAGCCCCGCCACCAACCCAACCTGACCTGTGGAGACACGTGCATATACTAAGCATGGTTACATTACGCTAGTATCACTGCCTTCGGTTAGCTGTTTGTCATTGTCCTGGAGATGTGATAATTTCATGGATCACAGAGCAACCGCAGTCAGATGCCTGTGTACCACATCAGGTTTCATTACTGTCTGTGCAGGTGTTTTTGATTTGTCCACATCCCACTGACTGTCCCTTCTACACAATAATGCCAATTATAGTAACTCAGCATTTGATGTATATCAATTAAGGCTCCCTGGATATTTCTGCATTATAAGTCTCTGAACTCTATGGCACTAAAGACATGTCTGTGGAGATAAAATCTAACTAATATCTCTCCATCCCTTTATGTTTGATATACAATTACCCTATGATCTCCAGAGTTAGCCTGTTGTGTAAATAATGCCTCCTCTAGTGGCCTGCACATCAAAACAGATGAAGTTAAAACATGATGTTGCTGTTCTGGTTTCTCAGTAAGGAAGCAACAGCTTAAAAATCAACAAACAGCAGTGTGGATTTAAAACATGCAAAATTATTCCACACATTTACATATTTTATAATGTATCTCATTAGTGTGAAGATGAAGGGACAATTTGGCACAATAGCACACCACTTATTACTATGTGTGTGTGAGTGTGTAAGCACTCACTGTCATATTGCACAGGTCCACTGTCCACACTGCCACCAAGTCCCGGCTTCTCACAGAAGGGTGGGGCAAAGCCTCGGTTACAGTGGCAGTTTCCATTGCTGTTGCACACCTTCAACAACACACACACAAACACACACAGACACACACACACACACACACACACACACACACACACACACACACACACACACACACACACACACACACACACACAGAGCATGTGAATAAGACATTTGTTAATGTGATTGGCTGTTCAGTCTCTGTATAATCCTGTGTGTGAGCGCCTGGAGGTGTACCTGTTAAATTAGAAGCACTAATGTCTTGTTTACTACAGACTGGCACACTAAAACACTGCATGTGTTTTAATGGGATTTGTCCTCCTTCCTACTTTTAGATATTCACCTTATAAATGGAACAGACTGCAGAACACTGACATTATGAGCAATGATATCTCACATGTGCAAATATGTTTGCATTATCTGTATATAATGCGGCTGTGCTTTGTGTGTATTCGTTGATATATTTTATTACTTAGCATCCTGGGGAATTTTTATTTAATACATTACACACTATTTAATTAATGCAAAGCCCCTTAAAGCACATTCTGCTAGTATTTTCTAATAATATTGAAATGTACAGTATACCACAAGACCACAGAAATGTGTTTGTATCTCCGTGGCCAAGATCACTAGCTCAGTCACTATTCCCTACATTCACATATACTACATATGGAATACTACTACTACTACAACCTTTTTTGTCTTTGCACCTCTTATTTACTGTGAGGATACCTAAAAATAGGCTTTTCCTCTCCCGCCTGGCACATATGTAGATTGCAATTTTAATGCTGCCAAACATTCTGAACCATCAAAATTATACAACTTTTTCTTCAATGGATCCTTGATTTTGTCACTTGCAGATTGACCAGTTACAACTAACTACTAATTAGTTTTAACTATAAACTCTTAACAAATGACTTGTTTTGAAATGAAAATCCTCAATAAGACTTTTACAAATCCAGTCTCCAGAAATGTAGGACAGAAAATATGTGTGGTTCACTAATCTGTTAGAACCTTTATGTGTGTGACAAGAAAAGAAAAGATGTTCAGTTTTTCACCGATGAACTTAATTGTATTTGTAAGTTAACTTGTGGTTATTGTAAGCACATTTGGAGTTAGACGCTGCCACACACACTCAAAAGATGGGACAGAGGCAATGTATGAAATATTCATTTAACTCCACTCTGAATCATTCTAAAATGAGAATATGAGAACCAATCAGGTGTTAAATCAGCAACCAACAAATGTTCAGTCTTTCCTAGCAAAGATGGGTCGTGACTAACAACTTTGTGACTAACTCTAGACATGCTTTGTATATCCAGCAGTGGACACTTAACACAATCTACTACTGCAGCTAGAAATGCAAACGGAAACTTTATTCACAAGGAATAATCCTGTCAATCAAGGAATGAATTCTGCGTGGATGTGCTTTAAGATGTCTGGGTCTGAGCTCATGTCAGATGGAGAGAAAGTCAGTGGAAACATTTCGCATTGTTTTTGGAAAAATATGAACCAGCAAATATTTAAAAATACAACAAGTAGTATCTTCAGCTCCTAAAGAATTAAAAAATTTAATTAAAGGGAAAGTTGATGTAACACAATGTACTTCTTTCAAAGGTTGAAGTGAATTAACAAATAAGACATTAGTTGTGTTTCTTGCAGTATAGTAAAACCTACGAGACCATTGTAAGTGGTAATCTAGATAGCTACACTTGTTAATGTGACAATGTTTAATGTCTCACCATTGGAGCACGTCTACAGCTTGGCTTGGATGAAACTCTTCCAGTTGAACCATTAGTGCCAAAAATCAACTCTCTTGAAAAATATTTGGCTCCTAGTATGATTTGTTTTTAATTACATTGGATTAAAAAACATCTATCAATGACTGTCAAACATAAATAAAATCAAATGTAGGATCAGTTCAGGTCACATGTTGACCTTTTAAACAAATCTCAAAATGTATTATTATTGGTTATTATTCAGAGCCTGTTTGTGGTCAAAATGACCACTTTTAAAAGGTCAAAGGTCATTTTATTCTTAGTGATTGTAATAATTACTGTGGTGGTGAAAGGGGATTGAACCTTGAGTTGTATTTTATAAAAAACATTTCATTCATATTCATTTGTTAAAATGTATCCGTTACATTCCTCAGATTCAGATTTGGAGATAAAATTGAATTAAATATATAATACCAGACACTGTGGTCTGTAGCACAGGTGCTCCACAGGGCACAGTGTCCCCTGTCTGTCTCCATTTCTCTTCACCTTGTACACCTCAGACTTCAGGTACAACTCAGAGTCCTGTCATCTTCAGAAGTTCTCTGATGACTCTGCAGTTGTCGGATGTATTGAGGGTGGAGATGTCACAGAGTACCATGGAGTGGTGGACAGCTTTGTTGACTGGTGTGGACTCAACCATCTTCAACTCAACATCAGTAAAACAAAGGAGCTGGTGATGGACTTCAGGAAATCTAGGAGTCCTGTCATCCCTCTCTCTATACAGGGGGAGGAGGTGGAGGTTGTGTCCGAGTACAAATACCGGGGTTTGTACCTGGACAGCAAACTGGACTGGACTAAGAACTCAGCTGCACTGTACAAAAAGTCACAGAGCCAGATGTACTTTCTGAGGAGACTCAGGTCCTTCAACGTCTGCAGCACCATGCTGCGGATGTTTTATGAGTCTGTAGTGGCCAGTGTCATCTTTTATGCTGTAGTCTGCTGGAGCAGCAACATGAAGGTGGCAGACACTAACAGACTAAACAAACTGATCAGGAGGGCTGGCTCTGTTCTGGGGGTGGAGCTGGGCCCTCTACATGTTGTAGCAGAGAGGAGGATGCTGTCCAAACTCCTCTCAATCAATTTCCCTCTGGGATTAAAAAAGTTTTTTGAATAAATTTTCTTTTAGCTCAAAATCATGAAATCTTATTTAGCAGCAGCAAAGCAGTTTGTAAAAGGCTGACTGAAAAACAACAAACCAAAAGGAAACACTGGTGAAATGGTTTTTATAAAGTGAAACATAAAGTTCAACCTCATTCCCCACCCCAGTAATTGTTACACAGCCCCTAAGAACAAAAATGACTAATAATACTTTTGACCCAAAACAGAATAGTAACCAATAATAACACACTTGTATAACATGACATGTAAACATGTTTTTAAAGGGTAAACTGCTAAAACCTCCAGTATTTTAATACACTGTATTTGACAGTAAATTGCTTCTAACAGTTTTTAATTGACTTGTCTTAAACTTGTAAAAAAAAAAAACAGCTTGAGCCTGCTGATTAGCATTTAAACTTGATTAATATCTCCAGACATCTTGTCTAATTCACCACCTCTAAATGAGAAAAAAATGCTGCCATGCTCCAGTTATATTGAGATGCAATTATCCTATCAGTGATTAACATGCCTATTTACCCCATTAGCACTCGGTCGACATGAAGGGCGCTCAGTTGTTTGCTGATTTTTATCATTCCTTTATTTCAGAGCTATGAGGCCAGATGAGGTTTTTTCTGTAAATGTCTTCTGCTGTTTATGAAGATCATATTTCCACAGAAATATGTACATCATATTAAGACAGAAAGGAAAATGAATGAAAGTGAATGCAATGACCTGAATTTACATTAAAGATACATATATAACAGCATCATCAGCCCTCTGAGACCTCAAATGTGCTGCGCTGCTTCCATAATAAAATCAAATCTCCAATATATGTTTAAAAGATGCAAACCAATGAGTGCTCTCACAAATGAGTGGTACTTCCCCAGCTCATTAGTCCTGTTTATTTGCATAGACATCCAGTGCACTCCAAAAGCCTGAGGATCAATATGAATCAAAAGATAATACAAAATAAAAAAAAAACAAATAAAAAAAAAACAAATACACTTTAGCACTTGAGGGAGGTCTAAGATGGAAAGAAGACAAAACTGTCTATTTAGAATAATCCTGACTCAAAGCCAGTTCTATTATCCGTCTACTGTCACACTAAGAGAAGGAAACAAAAGAGGGGCAAACTGCATAAAACGTGGAGAGAGAAGAAGAAGGGGATTAAAGGAGGAGAGGATATATCTGGTGCTTCTCCTCTCACTCATAATATTTAAAATCCTAATCAAATGAAGCCTGGTGAGTGATTAGCCCGTCACTTTATACAGTGGATGGTGAAATCAGAGACTCACTCCTAAAAGACTTCTATGGGTTGAAATTTCAATGGCGGCAGGGTTCACTTCAAAATCACAGCTAAAAACAAGCTACATGCAGAAGCAGTTTTAAAGACAAACTAGTCCATGCCATCTATGCTTTGTCTTATATGTTTGTACAGTATGACGCTGTCCTTTTGTGAAAACTCCCAATTTACAGGCTGACTGCACTAGAACGTGGAACAGCAAACATCATCCTCATGCTGCGTACACAGTTGTTTAAAAAATATTCACAACCTTTCACTTTTTACAACCTCTGATTAAATGAGAACTGTCACTGGTGGAGTTTGTGAGGTGTAGCTTGCTAGTATTAAAAAAGCAAGCAAGAAGCTCAACACAGTGCCACAGAAACTCCACCACTAGTGATTTGGCAGTGTAATTGCAGAGCAATATAAACACAGCAGCCATCAAGTATAAATGCTCACAGTGGTGAAGGTTCTGCATAGATTTACCACAGAAGCACAGATCAAGCTTTAGTCTGTAGCTCTTCTTGTTCCCATTCCTAGACTTTGTACAGTTAAATCAGTTCAATGACACAGTTGATTGGCATTTTATCTAGTTACTTACAAATAAGTGGTAATGTACCTTACATGATTGCAGTTAGTAATAAAGCTGTAATACTACATGAAAATGGAACACTTGTGTCTGAGATCACATGTTCACACTGGAGAAACCCAGAGGAACTGAAGGAAAAACTGTCACTTGGTAGATTTGAAAGGGAAAAGCACAGCTTTAATTTTCCTGTGGCTTTACAAATATTCCTTGGCAGACAAAAATATCAGTTGTCAGCATGTCAGCAGCTTCGGTCTGAAACCCCCAGGTATCAAAAAGCCATACGAGTGGAACAATAACAGCAAATGCCATATTGCATTACACTACTGTGTTCTTTTCTGAATCCAGCGGAACCGTATATAGAAGAAATGACAGAAATAAATGACAAATTAAATTAAGTGTTCTTGGGGTACAATCTGGTGTGCCTTTTCAATATGGCCATCACATTTAATATAATTGCAGAGCTATTGTCAGGTGTACCTATCAAACCAGTAATTCAGTATATATTATTATGTTTACAGCTTTAAATCCAATCTATAGAACTTAATATTAATATATGACAGCTTTGTTTCTGGTTGAAACACAGGCGAGCAGATTTATTAGGTTTATTGCAAATTACTGTGAGAGGAGAATATTTTTCATTGCTGTATGCTTTCATTTAGAGGGGTATTTACTACCACTAATGATGTAAATGAGCACAGCTGTAGCTGAGTTCATTTGAATGTGCTGTTGCTAATTAATACCTGAAGCTGATCTGAAATTTTCTTAAGAGTGAAGATTGTTTTGCACACATGGAGCATAAAAAATGGAAGTAAACATAAACAATTCAGCCCAGTTAAAACCTGCTTTCCTATTCTCTGTAGTGGTATTCCACGCTTGGTTGTGAGCTTCAGTAAAGCACAACTCTGACTATATATATATATATATATATATATATATATATATATATATATATATATATATATATATATATATATATATATATATATATATATATATATGTATATATATATAAACCATATTATAACCACAGCACTTTATTGCTGATTACCAAGCAGATTGTATAGTAATTTAGTCATAATCATTCAATTCGAAATATATTATAAAAAATAGATTAAGCCATTTTATTGATAAATAATGAACACATTCATGCATCAATAATTATAATCCAATACTAACTATGTGTAAGATTATTTTTTGGGCACTTTAGCCTTTATTAATAATTTAACAGCACTTACAATTACCAGTGCATTCCTACTAATATATGGGAAATGGGCCATTCTGCATATAGAAAAATAAAATTTTTAGTAAGTATAATTTGTGTCAATATTTTTGTACTTTGTATTTTTGCAATCCCTGCAATCTCAGGGTTATTATCTATCTATCTATCCTTGCAGCAGGTTGCAAATGGACCCAAGTTTGGAATTCTATTGTCTTACACTTGAGGACAGTTAATACAAGAGACATCACTTCCTCTGTACAGATGAAATCTCCCTGGTGGTAATTTCAGAATTTTATTCAGTGTCAGTTAACACTTGGAAGACAATAAAATTGGTGTGATGTATATTTACAAAATATACATGTGACCTAACGTTTGACAGAATAACATTTTGTAATTTATTGTGCTATAGTGTTGTGAAATTAAACCCCCCCTGTGGACCAACTCCTCAGTCTGTCAGTCCACAGGCACTGTCCCCCCTTAGCTGCCATGTACTTGGCCTGTCTACAGTGATTAGTCAGTTAATACAAAAGACATCACTTCCTCTATCTCTTCCTCTCAGCATCTAAATTTTATTTGGTGTCAGTTAGCGAAGATACTCTTTACAGCCATGTTATATGTTTCACACTGTGTTCTGTACCTGCTTACATTGCTCAGTATCTCTTACATATAGTAGGACATTTATACAAACAACTTTAGCTTGGAGCAGTATTATGACCCAAATTCTGGTGGTAAATCAATATAGCATTATCATATTTATCTCTGTCTTGGTTTATGTTTAAAGATGGCTCAGTGGGTCAGTTCACCAGATCAATACATTTTGTCTCATCATCTGAGTTCCTAGATACTGCAAATAACCTGTATCTTCGTCTCTCATCCTTCTTCTCTTAAAGTAACAAGTGTTTAAACCCCACTCCACTCCTGAGCTCGGCTACTGACTCATAAACTATGTATGATTCTTCCTTATCTGCCTCAGGCTTGCTTGTACCGCTCCAATAAATAGTTCATCACTTCAGTTGCTGTTGTATTCCAACCATCTATTTTCCTGCCTTTTACGACAAACTTGGTGACAGCACTGCAAAGAGCCACCTTTGCCCAAGGACACAGTGTGACAATAAGATTAGGGAGCCATGCCCTGCAGCAAGTGAGCTGTGTCGTTTGCATGACTCTGTATGAATGTGAGTCTGTGTATGTGTGTGTTTGTGTGTACCCCGTTGCCGTGACAGTGTGCGATGCAAGTCTCCAGCTCGGTAAAAGAGGCATTTTGGCATCGGCGGTCTCTGCACACCTGTGGCAACACAAGCAGAATGATCACAAACTGTGTTAAAGATTACAGTACAGTGCACAAACACACATACATTGACTGGCCTTCTTCCAGCACCCTTGGGCAACCTGGCTGCCTGAGGGCATTGGGCAAAAAGCACCATTATACTTTTAAATCATTTCCAAAATGTTACAGAATCAGTTTAACAGCTTTTAATGATGTTTGCTAAATTGCTTTTACCAAACTGTTCTGTCTGATTTTAATAACCATTTGCACTAACCATGAAGTTATGTTTCATTTTAGATGGCACTACACGGAACACACAGCATCTCCTGTCTGTTCCTAAAGGTCCCAACAGACTGTGATCTTATAAATTTATTACAAGTCTCACTTTGTGATATGGATCCAATAAATTCAATTCAATTCAATTTTATTTGTATAGTGCCAAATCACAACAGAAGTCATCTCAAGGCACTTTGCAGTGTAAGGTTTAAGACCGTACAGAGTATATTTGTATAAAGAATTATATAGAAAACCCAACAATCCCATTCGAGCAGCACTAGGGGAGATTGGAGAGGAACAACTCCCTTTAGAGGAAGAAACCTCCAGCAGAACCAGGCTCATAGTGGGTGGCCATCTGCCTCGACCGGTTGGGGTGAGTGGAAAGAGGAGAGAGAAAAGAACAGCAGGCAACAAAAAATAACAACAAGCAGCAAAAACATTGGGCAGGTTGGTAGGACCAGTTACTGGACTCTGCTTGCTTAAAGAGTTTTAACAAAACTTTATTTAAATCGGAGACGATGGGATATGCTGCTAAGTAGTCCCTAACCACCAAGGAAGACGACTACATAGAAAAATTGCTTGACTTCCTAACAAAGGAGGTTGCTACTGTCAGGCTGCAGCAGAAGGGTATTCTGGGCCTGGTCGAGGAGGTGGAAGCTCTGCGGACCCAGAAAGCAGAGTATGACAGGTGGCTGGCCTACATGGAGAGCAAAGTGTCAGACCAGGAGCAATACACAAGAAGGAATGATGTGATCATCACTAGGCGCCACATCAAGACTCAATCGAATGTCTTCAATCTGCTGTAAAACCTAAATGCGTGATCAGTGTGTCATTTCATCCTGCATTCCAATTGGTTAAATGTAGGTTGTACTGTAGCTGCAGTCACACTAAAAGACACTGGCAGAAATTTGTCGCACCTCAACGTACAAACTAAGATGGATAAGAAAGCTCTCATGCTTTAGTCACCAGGAATAACTTCAAATAAGAAAATCATGTAACTTTTCTATCCTATTGTAAACTGTGGATCATATTCAGCACTTTTTTATTTAGCACTCCATCACTGTATTAGTGCTAATATTAGTATTTGTACTGGTACTGTATCTTGTGCTCTGCCTGTTGCATTACTGTTGTAGGGGGAATCAATTTAGTTTTAGTGAATGTGTGACTGCGTGATTAGAAGCAGCAGTTTTGTGCTATGCGTGAGTTTATTGCTGAGAAAAGGCCTGTTCAATATGATGACTCAAAATTCATCATGCTGGATGCCAGACAATATTTTCTGCCACCTATTTATAAAATATTACTCATGCAGCACTATTCAGTCCTCTTAGTGTGGTTGCACAATAGCCAAAATGGAATTCAAGTGGCTGGAATGCACTGCAGAGGGAAAGCAATATACAGACACAGACAGATAATTTACCGGGGGAATGGACAAGACATTACTATGTGTAAATATATGTGCATTTTGTATGTTTTTTCATCTGTATAATTCAGTTCTTATATTGTATGTTTTTTTGTGTGTTTGTATACTTCATTTGGGCTGAATTACTGAAAAGGTGCTTCATACAAAGAACACACCTCCTCCCACTGGCATTCAGTTTTGTATGTAGTGAGCTGATGCACCCATATCTTTTATTTAGCTAATGGTGACTAATAACTAACAGGGGCCCTTCTGTCTTATAATTATGTTCTTTAAGGACATGCTCAGACACAGTATCACAAATAGAAAAAAACAGTAATATACGCCAATAAATTATGTTAGCAAGTTTGAGTTAGTCTTCAAAGTTGTACCAATAAAACTTGAATCAAGGATGCTACAGCCAATAAGGGTCAGAGACAAACTCTCTGCGCTTTGTTTCAGCTGACACTGTATTCATGCTGATGGCAGATGTTAGGCCTTGTGAATCTCTTTTTGCGAAAATATTGTTATTGTGATTTCATGTAACCACGATAATTGTTGAATTTTCAAATCCAAATGTCTTCCAATCTATTCTGAAAATAACAGGCTAAATACATTTATGCAACTAACTGTACTAGCATGAATATTATGAATATTAATATTCACAACAGGACACTATGGGATCATTGAACACAGTTCAATTGTAGAGTAATGTTTCTTTTCTTTAAAAGGCTATCCTTAGTCTAGCTGCTTTCAGAAAAGCAGCTTCACATTCGCTTAGTTAATTTTAGCATGCTGAGGTATGAACAAGTCATGCTTGTACAATTATATTTGTTGGAGTCTGTTCTAAATGGGAAAGTCAGGATATAAAAACAAACCGTGTGCAGTGGATTTTAACTTCAATAATTACATCCTGGGTAGCACAGTAACATTGCAAGGCTAATTCTTTTTGATGAATGTCTAAACCAGTAAAACTCCCTCTATTCACAGAAAAATTGAGTTAGATATACAGTGCCTATAAAAAGTATTCACCCCCTTGGATGTTTTATCCTTTTATTACCATAATAAATCAATCATGGTCAATAAAAGTTGGTGACTTTGACAAAAAAAAAAAAAAAAAAGGTTTGTGAAAACAAAGTACAAGTAATGTCAATTAAATAAAACTATATAAGGTGTTTAAATTGATATTCACTCCCTTCAGGTCAGTATTTAGTAGATGCACCTTTGGCTGCAATCACAGCATGGAGTCTGTGTGGATAGGCATAGGAATTTTATGCCATTTTTCTTTACAAAACTGCTCAAGCTATGTCAGGTCGCGTGGGGATCACGCGTAAAGAGCCCTTTTCAAACAAGTTCTCTATTGGATTTGACTCAGCCACTCCACAACATTCACCTTGTTGTCAGTAAACCATTTCTGTGTAGTTTTCTCTGTATGCTTCGGGTCATTGTCTTGCTGGAAAACAAGTCTTCACCCAAGTCATAGTTGTCTTGGCGACTAAATAAGTCTTATACTTTGCTGCATTCATCTTACCCTCTACCTTAACAAGCCCTCCAGGGCGGGCAGCTGAGAAGCATCCTCACAGCATGATGCTGCCACCACCGTGTTTCACAGTGTGGGTGGTTTGGGTGGTGTGTTTGGTGATGTGCAGTGTTTGGTATGTGTCAAACATAGCGTCTTGTCTGATGGACAAAAAGCACCATTTTGGTCTCATCAGCCCAAAGAACCCTCGTCCACTGGACCATGTCTATTGGTGAACTCAATTTGTGATTTAACATGAGTTTTCTTCAACAGTGGCTTTCTCCTTGCAACTCTCCCATAAAGCTTGTTGGAACAGTTGTCTCTCCTATATTGTGTTGTTTGTGCTATATTTTGTACACTGCTCTTTTTTAAAACAACATAAAAGATTAAATTAGAAATTAGTTAAAGCCCAGATATTGTGATAGTCTACAAAATCCCATGCATTGGTGCATGTGAACACAGATTTTCCCCTCAGCACTGAACTAAAAGAAACAGATTCTAAAGAAAGTCCTAGTGTGTTGGGTTAGAAGGTAGACACACTGCTCTGGCAATTGTTGACTGGCTTCAGAACACAGCTTTTAAATCCTTTGTGAGTGAAATGTGTTGCGCTCTCAGTTTCCTTCTCCCAGCACTCACTCACTGGAAGCAACTTCAAAATACCAGGCAAGTGGCCATGTTCTTGCCAGCTGGCCAGATTATGGTACTGTTTGAGCCAAGTGTTGGTACTGATCAAAAACCCTGTTAACCTTGTGGTGAAAAAAAAAAACTATTGACTTAGAATAGCAACCTAAGTGTCCTGACAAACTAACTGATGATTTTTAACTGATCTAATGAAACGTGGCTTGGAATTCTAATAACCAAATGAAATAACTGAACAACTCTCTGCACGACTAAAGCTCAGCGTGGTGTGGACCAACCTTGCCCTCTCCACACTTGGTGCCAGTCATCACGAGGCCCGGATCAGGCAGGTCGCCCTGGCCATCCTGGGTGCTGTAGACGTAGGTGCCGCGACACTTCACCTCGATGCCGCCGGTCTTGATGGTGGTGTCTATGGACACAGCATTAGTGCCTTTGGGCTTCTTGGCAGCACTGTGGCACTGGATCTTGCCACACTTGGCATCACTGCACAGATGTAAAGACACACATGCAGCTTTAGTGTTTAGGAGCATGTCAAGAAGCTCCACTCTGTGTTGTGGTTTACTACAACTGATACCTCTACAGTGTTTGTGTTGATATGAATGTAATTTATGTTCCAAATACATTCATGTGTCTGTAAAAATAAAGTGATAAACAAATCCAACTAACAAGGATTTTGTTTAGGCTGAATGTACAATGTCCTTCTCCACCCATCCCATTACCCATTAGACCATCAAATGTGGAGCAAACCACTAAAGACTTTAACAAAAGACAACTCAGAAATCAAGAGTTTTCTTGTTTTTGAATAATGTTTCATAAAAACTATGACCAGCTGCTTTAGAAAGCTGTCTTCTGAGCTCCTTTACAAAAATGTAACATTGTATCATAACACCAGCCTGATGATTTAAGGTGAATCAAGGCCAAATGTACATGCCATGTTTGTCATGCTGTTTCAAACACTTAGTTACTTTGTTAAATTGTTGCTGTTGATATCAGGTCCATAGATATGGAATAGCAGGTCTCCATTCCAGCCACTACTCAGCTCTGCAGTTTATCGTGCACCACACTGTTATAGTCACATATATATATAACATATAGTTACAATATCAAATGCAGAGCTCTAACCTAGTAACCGTTAGCCTCTTCTTCATTAGGTTTCCCTTTTTTTATTACAGCTAGTAACAACATTGAGTACTGGTGTGAAATGGAAAACAAACAGTTGTCTCTCGTCTAAGAGTTTAGATTCGGACTTCCCGGTTCAAACTGAAAAACAACTTAAGTTATGTTGCCAAAACTTATAGTAATTGAAAACACAGTTACTGCATTTACGTTATTGTTTCTAATTCAAAAGTCTCTGGCGTACTACAGCACAGGAAATTTAGTGATTCAAGTCTTAAAAAACTAATTTTCTTCTGTTCTTCAACTTAACTGTCTCCATTGCTAATTTCCCCCTCAAAGACTAATTTCCTCTTCACTAGATATAATAAATTCTATGAGACCAGACTAAAAAAAGACATAATAAATTAATGAATTATTAAAACTGTAAAATCTGAGCTTCCACATTACAGTGATCCCACATAGACCCATACTTTTGGATTCTCTAAGTAACAACACCTTCTGAGGCAGGAAACAGCTGTTCTTTCTTATTTGTCAGCACACATCTCTCTCTCTTTATTATGCATATTGAAACTGGTACACACACACACACACACACACTCACAGAGAGAGATAGAGAGAGAGAGAGATAGTTAAGGAAAACAAGTGAAGAGGATTACAGAATGATGGGCAGATAGTGTCAGTGTGTGGATTATTTACATGTCTTAATAACAGGCAGATTTACATATCTTCTAATCAGCCCTGTGACTCAATGTGGACAGAAAACACTCTAATGACTCCTGTGGGACTTCATAATTATTTTGGGCAGTGGTGGATCATACGAGGCTGCCGTCAACCACCTTAATCTGTGAGCTCATTTACATAGCTAAGTTGCTAATTTGGCTCCATTAATGCGCTCTGGCACCATGCCATCGAAACTGTCTCTCAGAGGACTGTGCTGACAGTGTACTGAGCCTGCTTCTTTGTGAGTCAATGTGTGTGTTTGGTGATCAAACACACAGACACACACAGTTCAGCAAAGGTGTGCTTGCTAAAACCAACAGAGGATCTCAGTAACAAGAGGGTAATAGATGGTACTATCTCAGTAATAACAAGATAATAGGAGGGCAACCTTTCATCAATAACAAATTTACAGGGTATTATAACAATAGTGATTCTATAAAGTTATAAGATTGTAGTTTAAAAATAATAATCAGGTATTAGCTTAGGAAAACTATTATCATTAACAACAACAACAACAATAATAATAATAATAATAAATGCCATGGTTGCAACATAGGGCATGAACCCCCAGCCAATATTAACTGTATCATTAACCAGCTGTTTTTCAGAAAGACATCTTTGTAGATGCTTAATGCTCCACTGTGTTCACCAGTTTGTCTTTAATTGTCTTTGCTGCTGAGTAGGTAGTGGACGGTGGCTTTATCAGCACTTTCTGAATGAATATATATACAGTATATATCTTACTACAGTTTTAGAGCTTTATGTTGTGGAAATTTGCATTGAAAGATATGGTAATAGCCAATGCTATTGTAGAAATTAAATGACATACATCTGCTGTTGAGAATCCTCAATTATTGTACTACAGTCCTAATATCTCTCCATATGTGAAGTAGGCTGTTTATGTCAGTATATGTCATACCTGTGTCACCACAGTCTCTTACCTCTTCTCACATTTCATGTAGTTGCCATGGTCATCTTTCCCACAGTTCCCAAAAGCATTCCCTGCTGCATTGACATCTTCGAAGCAGGCATCATGGGCCGGTCGAGCGCCTGAAAACACAACATATCCCAGCCCTTTGTTGTCAGGCTGTTTATTTGAATTACTGTTGCTAATTGTGTTAGCAATGATCTTCTCCAGAGACAACAAACATTAATGTGCAACCTCACAAAGCTCTTGGCAACAGACACGGTCAGTTCTTGCTGATCTTAGCCAGTTGCGCGTTTAGTGCAGAGGTCATCAGTGCTCATCACACAAAGTGTAAACCCTCATTCAGATATGTGAACCTATGAAGATGTTAAGAGCAGTCCAATATTTCAGGGTATATTCTGTGTCAAAGCCAGTCAGTTAGAAATATAAATATCTATTTCATCCACTATAGGTACATTAAAATCAATAGTCAGCTGGGTTTGCTCACAGTAGAGTATCAACAGAGCTAAAGCTTGATAAGGACTGTTGAAATGCTGTACCCAGCTGTGTTTTCAGATGTGTTCTCAAGCTATTGCCTCACCTCTCTGTTTAATACCGTATGAAAAGCATGCCAACAGCCTCCATTATGAAATTAAAAAGATGAACTACAGAATAGGATATCTTTACTCTTTTTGAAAAAAAGATTTTCTCATCAGTTGATCTGTGTGTTGGATGGTTGATCATACTCCCTCTGCACGCCCAAATCAACTTCCTGGTGACCCTGCACACCGACAGAGAACCACTAACAGTGCTGAATCCTAAAGTAATCTGCATCCTGCAGCTGTAAAAGCTCAGCCAGCATTTTCAAAAAAGGCTTTGAGTGAGATCTTGAAATGAAAAGCATTGGTTCTGGTTCACTTACACAACGTCCCCATTGCACATGCCCAGCTATTTTGTCTAATACCAACCATACACCTGCCGTGTAGGCTCAGGTTCTGCATATTTTACCGATGGAGTGTTAAAGTAAAACAGCAGCTGCATGTGATTGTATTTATTTCCATTGGTACACACTGTGTGTGGTGGAGTCACATAGAAGTGCATTACACCAGGAAGTGTTTCTAATGTTTTGGCCCCTTAATTCATTTTAAATGCCTCTTAATCTAATCCACCCACCCACCCAAGTTTTGGCTGAGCCCATATTTAATTGATATTACTTAATTTCAATAAAATGTCCTTAAAGACCTTGACATTCAAGATACATCATGGGGAGAGCTGTGTTTTGGCTGTAAAACTGTGTGAATCTGTGAGTAAAAACTTTCTAGTCTGATGTCCTGGAAAAAAAGACCATTATTTACCAATATAAATGATTAATGAAATTAAGCTGCTGGGAATTAGACACAACCCCTGTGTCAAATCAGAGACTGTAGTTGGAACCCACATGCTGTTTCATTTCTGCTGCTGTGTGATGAAGCTCAGTTGAAGTGTTTAATCAACTACACAGAAAAGATCTAAGTTCCTACACGTTGTTGTGAGCAGCTGAGTCATCACATACACCAGCTATACACATGTTCCTGCAATACTCTGGGTCTCAGGACTATGTTGAGATCAGTGCTTGGTCCAAGCACTGGTGTTTCTCCTGCAGGGAATCCTAGCCCTAAAAATAAGGTGGAACTTTCTACTTTAAACAAAGCCTTAACACTGACTTGGGTTAAGTGTATGATTTGTATTGGGTGCTAATAGACTTTAAATTACCGTAGCCCCAGAGCTGCAGGCACTGCTGTTCGTGGGTGAGGCACATGCCATTGTAGCAGTAAGCAAACCCATACTGGCAGGAGGAGCCGTCCAGCAGGTAGACGTTGGTAGGACAGTAAGGAGAGGCCCCCGTGCAGTACTCTGGCAGGTCACATGCCCCCGCTGGTCCCCGGCACATGGTACCTGCCTGCTTCAACTGGCACAGACAGCAAGCAAGACAGAAGGGAGAGCACAACACATCTAATGTGGTAAGTGTCAGAGCGAAGATGCATTTCTTGTAGACACAACAAAAATCCAGTGGTAAACAATGTCATTTACCACCTTTATTATTTTAGGCTATGCAGTGTTTATGGGGAATGTCCCCCAATAAATTAGCATCCAATAATTTAGAACTAATAACATTTTAACAAGCTTGGTCCAAATAGTGTTGCATATCCACAGTATTCTATGGTAATGCAGACAGAGTTGGAGGATAGGGGTTAATAAGGACCCATTAACACATTGTTTCCTGATAAACCTGTACCTGACTGTATGTGAGGTGTGTTGTTATAATCCTACAGTATGTTATACATATCTGCTGTTTTTTTGTAATTTGTTCTCATGTCTCTCTTGCAAAAGTGATCTTGATCTCAATCAGATTTTCTGATTAAGTTAAGCTTAACTACCTAAAAGAGGATACGAGTCTCCACACAGCTACAGTGAAAACCTTGTGCTTTTTACTCAGACCTACACCAGCCACATTACATGTTGCTATTTAATCAGTCAGAAGATATTCCTTACGTGCATCTTTAATTTGTCTTTAAGACACACAAGGTTAAGTAAAAATAACTAACATTAAAAAGTAATAATGTCATCCGAGTATGAGTTGGAGCTCTTATCCTGCAAATAGTGAATAAGTTACTGCCATCTTCACTATTTTGTCTTTTCTGTCTGGTTTAAGCTCAGCAGAATGGAGGTTCTCACATCTTTGTATTACAATGGGATGTCAGGATTTGCATTTAAACAGTGAGATGAGAGCAGACATGAAAAGTGTTGTGGTGTGATGTGAAGAAGATGAGCCCTGCTGTGACAGGAGCTGACACACACCGTGGGTACAGTATGTCGCTGACATGCTGACTGACAGTCAACTAATGACAATGAGATGCTACTACAAATGGGGTGAGCTCCCTTCTATACTACTTTGCCTGTATGTGTGTGTGTGTGTGTGTGTGTGTGTGTGTGTGTGTGTGTGTGTGTGCCTGTTTCTTACTTTGCAGCCCTGGCAGCACACTCCATGGGCACATTGAGCCTCCTCCTTTAAGGTGCAGTTATTGGCATTGCAGCAGTCATTGGTGCATTCCTGTAACCAGTAACACACACACACACACACACACACACACACACACACACACACACACACACACACACACACACACACACACACACACACACACACACATAATTTAAGTCATAATAAAAACATTTTTAATCTTTACTGTATATGTTTATCATTCCTAAGAAGCTAGTTAGCCTTTTACGTTGCCAGTTTGTAAAAGTTTTTCTCTGATTATGCAAACTATTAGTCAATAAGTCGCCTTTGCAGTTGGTTTCCTCCACCAACTATTGAAGTTGTAGTTTACATGCACATCTGTCCAAACGTCAGTTCATATTCTAATACATTCATGCATGACCCCAAATGTGTGTGTCTGTGGAAGATGGAGGGAAAATGTTCTCCTGGCATTTCTGAGATATATAGATGACGAGAATGTGACATACATGAAGTCACAATGACATTTAACCACCAAAATGAATCAGTTGATCATGACACATCCATCCAACATTGACATTTGACCATCCTCACAGTACAATCCAACATAACACACACACAGATAATATTACAAAATCAATGTCTATAGGTTTTAGACAGGGGGTCTAAGATGTTATTTAGAATTACTGACTGTCTTATTTGCTTCAGTGATTTCAACACTTTACACTATTTGTCATTTAATCGTGCAATTACTGCTTTAGAAACTGAACACCTAGGCTGAATTTGGAGTGGAGAAGCTGGGAGGACAAACCCTACAAGCTAGGGCTCCCACACTTGCTCCCCTGTAGATCTGCACCTGCTTGCTTTCCCACCTGCCTTTTAATAATGAATTTGGTCCACATGCCCTCTACCACCCACAACGCAGAAGGTCAGAGGTCAAACTGTCCATTAGGAGTTTGTAATGATGAGCTACAAAGCTAAAAAGACAAACCTTTTACAAGTCACCCTGACTTCCCATCAAAAACACAGTTGCACACACACCCACACACACACACACACACACTCCTGGGTAACACTTCCAAGGTGACACAAAACTGGCAGCTGTGACTGACAAGTCACAATTTCAACAGATGCTGGCAGGAAAAAAAAAATTCAATTCAGAGACATGACTTTGCCACTACCCTTGTGTCACACGGTGTAAACAAAGACAACATCTCCCGTTGCCATAGCATTCTTCGCTGAACCATGGTTACACTCAATGTGTAACAAATGTGGGAGTTGACTCAAGCAAAAGAAAAAGCCAATTATACCGGCAGGGAAGAATGGAGACGGGATTATGGGTGAACACAACAACAACAAAAAACATTGCCTTGTTTGTAGTGTGTTGTTTATATGAACAGTGAACCAATGCGAAGAGTTTGAATTCTCCTCTGTAACTTTCCATAGAGAAATTTCTCAACAATGTTTTCTTATTAGTTAAAAATAATTACCTGTAAAATATTATTATAATTATAAAAGGTTTAGTTTTAAAAGAATTCTTACTTCCCTTCCTCAAAGAAAAAGAATTGCATGTTTACAGTTTGGATCTCCAAACACGCGTGTCTGTCATGTGTACTATACATTTGGGGGAAACCACAATGTGAGACCATTAAGTAGCATTCTGTATCTCATCTCATTTACAATGCTAAGAACAGGTGGCTTGTCAGCACCGTGAGCTTGATTGTCAGCTCCGCTCTGAGTGGGAGTCATAACAAACAGCCTCGTCAGCCTGCACGGCTGCTGTCAGCTACCAATTTGCTTCTTCTGTTTTCAATTTGTTCTGCTGCTTGAACCAAAGAAGGTTTACTTAACCTCTGGGTTTATTGAGCACCAGCACTTCATCCCGATTCGAACAAACTTTGAGCAATCTTTCAGCTGCGTTGCACAATTGGGATGCAGAGCGCATTTATGATGAGGCCGCAAGGATGCCGCGCTACGCAAGATAGAAGCTGAAGTAAAAGATTAAAAACAACTGCATTTTCCCTTGGTGACATCTGTGCTACACAGAACAACACACTTTTGTCTAGTCTGTCTGACAGCTATTGTATCTGTGTCTGTTGCTGTTCTGACTCGTCTTCATCTTTGTTTTTACCTTGTCCAAATCAAGTGTTGACACGTTTATCAGTTTAGTAGTGTACATCTGTCTATTGGCTGAACGTAATACCAAATTAAAGAAAGAGTTCACCATTTTCTGGATTAAATGTATTCTTTAAAAGTTAGATAAGAAGATTGATTTAGGTCTTAAGGGGGACAGTGGAAGTATTACGAAGTTATGTTAAGCACAAAGTCTTCAGAGTGAGACTGTCCAGTTTGAAACCAAACACAATCCAGGCAATGGCAAAGACTGTACACTGGCTTTTATACAGATATAAGATTCGTAAGACACTGGGTGTTCTAAAAACATTAGATTGGTAGCATATAATTAGAATGGCAACAATTAGAAGACAAAAAAAGGATTTTCCTATAAAGTCTACGACCCTTTGAAATTGATTTATTACTAGAACTAATATGCATTTCATTGTTTAAACATTACACATATTACATTAAAGAACAACAATACTCACGTCAACCTCCCCACAGTCACATTCTTCTCCTTCCTCCACAAAGCCATTTCCACATTTTTTGCCCCCTACCAAGTCCTTCATGTTGGGCATGTTGTAGAGACACATGCCCCCTCCCTTCTGGAAGTAGCTGTCCAGATCCCGTTTGCTGCAGCGACTGAAGACTCTCGGGAATGGATGCCTAGACACGGACAGTTTCGTTCAAATTTCAAGAACAACATTTGTAAAAATACTGTACATTGCACGTGTTTATTTTCCTGCCTTGCTGAGATGTAGTATGAGTTCTTTGTAAGTCTGTGTGGTGCTTTGAGTCACTATATGCTCCATTTTGGCTGCTAAAATTATTATTCATATGTCAAGTTGCAACATTTCAGTGTGAGCAGGTTTATGCTGAAGCCTGAGGCTCACCCAGTGGCAGCAGCCATCACACAGCCACCCTGGTCGGCGGTGGCCTCCACACAGCAGCCATCGTGGTCATGGCTCATACCAAAGTTGTGGCCGATCTCATGAGCCATGGTGGCCGCGGCACCAATGGAGAGCTCTGAGTGGTCCTGCAAGGGTCAATTAGATAGAGGTCTTATTTGTATGGCTCATAAAACATTGACTACATCATATGCTGACTGTATAGTACATGTTTTATACTGTATGTGCAATACTGGATTAACCATTGTCATGCTCCAGGGCAAAATTGAGCTGTTGGTCCTATTAATCCATTCATTGTTTATGAAGTCCCAAACGTATCTGTTAGTCATTTTAACCGACTTAGGGCACTTCTCTAAGATGGGAATTCAAGATTATCTAAGATTATGAATCTACTGGAGGTGCTCAAAGAATAATCAGGGTATAATCATCATTAGTATTCATCCTCTGGGGATGATGAATGGCTATATAAAATCACATAGTAGTGCATCCATTATTATTATTTTTTGTTTTAACTGGACCATGGTGGACTGACCAAATGATACTGGTATCCTTGAGCTCAACTGCTGAAGTAGCTAGAAAATACACAGTAAATAATTGAATTGGTATAGAAAGGTAACATAATGCCAATGTGTTTGTAGGGTACACAGCATGTTAAGTTCTAGCTAAACTCTCATAGAAGTAAGAAACAGCTACAATGTCCTAGTTCCAAGAGCATCACAGTCAAACTTACATGACACAACTGCATGAATACACTCAGCAGTAATAGTATTCAGATGTATTAGCTCCTCTTTGATCCGCTGAAAGCCGTCATTCACTCTCAGCTCTGTGCCTGAATTATGCAAACTGTATAAAATGGGGACGTGTTTACTGTCAGGAAAAGCTGATGTTCTGCAGAAAAATCCTTTACATATCATTTAAAGCGCTGAGGGATAAACCACAGAGGTAACGAGTGAGTGAAGAGTGTGCTGGTTCTGCGGCAGTGAGCTGAGACTCCAGAGGACACGCAGGTAGAGGACATTGGGATTCTACAGGCCATCTGAACCCACAGGAGAGCTAACAGTCTATTAGAAGCTAATCAAGCTTGGAAAAGCTATTGATCTCGCCAACCATTCAGCCCACTTCTGCACACATTTATGAAGCTTTACGTACAATATGGTTCAACAGGCTGAATAATACCACGGCCAGGATTTTTTAAAGCAGCAGGCATCCAAGAGAAAGATTGTTAAGAATGTCAATCTGAAATACCAAGTGGGACCGTGGTAGAGAAGAGTGAACAAATGTGAAGAAAAATACTGCCGCTTTCCTTTTGCCCAATGTGTTTATCCTAAACATGAATATAGCAAGTTGCTCTGGACAAATACTGTAACAACAAAGCCACTCAAACTCGGTGAAAGACTTACTTACTTAACTGTATTGTGTTTAGATTGGTTAGTTGTGGCCAGTAGCACCACAGTAGGTAAGGTAGGTTGGTAAGCAAGAAATTTGGGGAAATATGCTTATTATTACCATAGTTGAGAGTTAACAGTAGTTTATCAATAGCGTACCCACGTCAACTATCAATAGTCCATCCTTACCCCTTAAATACAAGTAATTACAATTAGGTAAAAGCCAGCAATGTTGCAATGCAATGAGGCAGCTTCAGCATCGTTTATACCACTTGATAAGGTCAAACAAGGTCAGATACTTCCCAAAAAATATCATTACAATAGGAGCAGCTATAAAACTGGGAACATCACAAACCAACAAATGGACTCTTCTTATTATGAAATTTCTTAATGAATTGAACAAGGGAGAAGAATGAAGTTCTTGTGTGGACACCAAGCATGAGTGAGGAACTTTCATAGGAGTAAATTAGGTATATCCTTGGTGAGGATCAGTGAACTACTATTGTTACAGTTTGCTGAACCTGAATAATAAAGTTAATTTTATAATATTTAATTGTGATATCACTATTTCTCTTGCTTTTTTGTTGTTAGATATGGTGCTGGACAAAGTGGAATCTATCAAGTCTGTAGTTGTTGCACAGGGATCACACTGGTTGTTTTAGGGGAAGTCTTACATTGTGTGTGTTCTGCTTCAGATATTGAAAAAGATTATAGTGGTCTGCAATTCAAGCTGCTCTCCTCAGTTGGACTGAATTCCTTGGACACTTGTTTTCAGTCTCCTTGTCCTTTGCATGTCTTCTTAAGTAATGCTGTCACTTGAGTTTTTAACATTTAACAGCTGCATTAGCCCAAACATCAGCAAGTGTGCCAATGTTTCAGCTGCTGCTACTCCTACATCTGTTCTGTGTGTGTCAACCTAACCTAATGTGGCTTTAACTCTATTCCAGCCATATGATTGGTTTGGTGCAGCTCTATTCTCATTATCATTGGCTTTTAATGTTGTCTTTCAAAACATACTGTAGATGGAATGAGTTCTATCGAAGTACTGACATGTCTTTCAGTTCCATCCAGTCATCCATTATCTAACTATAACTATTTTTCCATTTTAGAGGTACTGGAAACTGTTCTAAGGAAAGGTTATTTTGCTATAATATCATTTTATTGTCCACTCTTAATTAGTTGTCCGGTGAAGTTATCTGGAAGTTGAATGTAATACACTTGTAGTCAACACATTCTTAACATTGGTGACTTGTGCCCCAAGGTATCTTAGCAATTTATGTTTTCATTTGCACAAAAAATTATTTAGGGATGAATTAAGTCCTAATCTATGGTGTCTCCCTTAAGGTTGACAAGTAGTAACAGTGTTACTTTAGCATGTTACCAATACTGCTGCAAAGGAAAAAGCATAAAAAGCCTAGAACAACATTCTAACAACATAGAATTCAAACTCTAGAGAATAGAAATAGGCAGTAGACTCTAGGACCAGGAGTCTAGCACAGAAAAATGTCCCAGTGACTCAGTTGGATCTCTATGGACTGACTGTTTGTCTATTGTTATTTGATTCTGATTACTATCTGATGCAGCAGGAAGCAGCCAATTATCTAAACTTTGGATGTATAAAATCAAATGAAATATTAAAAAGAACATTCATGCATCAAATGGGTCCAAATCCTAACTCACTCTGTCACATGAAGTATGGGTACAGAACACACTGAAAACCTTAGTGAGAGTATTCTACACACTTACACACACAGTTCAGGCTTTGTTCTGACTGAATTATGTTGAATAATAGTAGAGGTTAAAGGAGAAACTTTAAAGTGGAACTTTTCAAATGATCCTTATCAATCCTAACTTTATTCTCAAATCTAAAGTAAATGTAGAAGCGATGGCCAAAGTTCTTTTGTCGGAGGCTCTGTGCATACAGGATAGACAATCAATAGAAAATAGATTCAAGCTGAGGGAGAAGATTGAGGGGAAAAGGGGGCTGAGTTTATGTGAGTGAAAAGAAAACCGATCTGAGAGTGGAAGAAGAGAAGAGAAATGTATTCTCACGTACCACGTTGATGCCTCCTGAGTTTTCCAGGCTGCACATCCCCTCCAGCGGTGCCATCCCTATAGTTGTCCCCTTGAAAATCACACCACTATAAACACACACACACACACACACACACACACACACACACACAGAGAGAGAAGGGAAATCACTTAACCTTAATCTCCTCTCTGTTCACTCACAGGCTCCACAGTGGATGCACATTGATTACAGATGCTACAGCAGCGCACAGTGGCAGACATGATAAGCCTTTGAGATGTGGGAGAGGGCGTTTAAGAAGCCTCAATCCACCATGTGGTCTCCTGGCAGTTGTCACTTAGCATCCAAAAACAAAATGAAGCCTTGTGTGATGAATGGAAACAAAAGACGCCCTGTGGTATCAGTACAACTAATTATGGAGCAAGAGGGGCCAACAATTTACTGCTAATGGATGAACGTATAAATGTGTGTGTGTGTGCCTGAGATTAAGATGCAGACTGAGTTGTTCTGCCCAGTTACAGTTGACTTAAGCAAGATCTTTTTCTAAATAAAAGTTTTACTGTTTTTACACAGTTCAGCTACAACATTACCACCAGCCAAAACCAGGTTTAGGAGGGTGTGTAATCAGAGCCACACACAGGTTCATCAGTGGCGATGGTGTACAGTATGCAGAAAGATGTTGCGTTATTAGTGTTAGGGTTGTTGGGTTATTAGCTGAGTTCCAATGATGAATATGAACACGTTGTGTTGTTAGTTCTTGCTGAGGCGACTATTCTATGGGAGAATGACTAAGATTAATACTGATGTTGGGGGTGTTATTCCCCAACAGACAACTGACACAGTCTCAGACAGATGATGTGTTTGAGGTTGTGTGATCAGAAAAGATGCACAGATGTATGATTGTCTGTAATTTTTTAACATTTCCATTCCTTTTTATTGCTAAACTAAAGTGTTCATTTCTGAAAGGAAAAAAATCATAATACTAGTACTTTATTAATCCCTCAACTAAACAGCACCTGCCTACCTTTACTCCTTTATCTAGGTCAACAATCCCTCCCACCCACTAAGCTCTGCCAACGCATAGCTTCTGGTGGTCCCTTCAACACTCAGCAAAAGACCCCAGGCTGAACTCTTGTGGTCCCACAAAGGTGGAATGAACTACCAACCTCTACATGTTCAGCAGCTTCACTTCCAATATTTAAAATCTGCTGAAAACAGAACTCTTCTGCAACTTTCTTTGCACTTCAATCTTGAAAAAAACTCTGTCCCTTCTTGCACTTGCATCTAATGAAATGGAAACATTTCTTCCTGTAACACTTTGCTTTACTGTTTTTCTCCTCGGCTTAGATATGTTACTTACCTTGTAACTTACTGTGTCTGCCAAATGACTAAATGTAAATGTAATCTCCCTGGGGAAATTCTTGTGGACAAGCAGCCACATTTAATGCATCAAGGATTCAGGTTTTACTGTCTTGTCCAAGGACACTTGGACATGTGGCCTGAAATAGGAGGGAACTGAGAGTTGAACGACCAACCTTGGGGTCTGGAGATGATTGTTTTTCAAGTGATTCTCTTGAATACCTACATAACCTAAACTTATCAAGGCCTGAACACCGCAGAGTTGTACATTCGTCTTATCAACAGCATTAAGTTCAATAGTGGCTAAAATACTTGTACTTGTACTTGTACTAGGTACATTTTTGACACAGTAGTCATTGTTTTAACTTCAGTAAAGAATTGAGTCCTTCTACTAGTCGAGCACTTTGGTAGGCAAGTACTTGAATATTTACTTGATAATTGAGTTTGTGTACTTATACCACCTCTGCAACTAGCAGCACTTGAATCTGTGTATCATTCCTCCGTGTGTTGTACCGTGTTTGCACTTTATGAGTGTTTAATATGGACATTAACAGCTGTGGTCATGGATAAACGGGGAGATACATCTTTCAACAGACGGTGCCCACTCCCGCAGACTGCAATCAGTTTCTGGCAGACAGTCACTTTTTGGCACGACATGCCACTAATTCCCAATAAAAAAAAGGAAAATGGAATGGGAGTGCTTGTTATTAGTTTTTTCCATTTTTGATTTGAGCACAAAATTGTAAATCAGAAAAAAAGTTTTTCTATTTTGGTTTTGAAAACGAAAATTGAAAAATCAAGGGTTTTTCCGTGTTTTGATTTTTCGTCTTAAATTGAAAAACGAATGAACAAATGATGCATGGAAGCACTTGCACTCCCTCTACAGCACCTTCTGAGCTGCCTTTGAGCAAGATGTTAACCTGGACTAAACTAAATGACTGATGAGTCACACACTGTTATGAAACCATCATTACCTGAGAAAGCAACAAACAGGAATGTCTGCTGCTAAGGTACAATATGTATTGTCAGTTACAAGGCAGTTTATGACATGACATTACCTAACTTTAGCCACCATAAACTAATGGTCATATCAGAACAAGTAGCACCAACACCTCGTTTCTAAACTTTCTATTTTCAAAAGCTTAGTTTTTCTATGATTTCTAGACTACCTGCCTGCACCACTTGTTTTGGGTCTGTCCAATAGTAAATATTGTTTCATGCCAGATCTATACTGAAATACAATAGAATTTGCTTTTAGGCGTCCAATAATTCTACTGTTAAAAGTCTAAAAAATTATGCAAAGATATGACTGCTGTTGTAACTAGATCCCAGATAAAGAGTAAATGAACAGTAAGACCTGAACTAAACCCAGTCTCTCAGCTCACTTATTCACTGCTGCCCAGTGAACAGAGAAAATCAGTGTCTTCTTCATTCCAGTGTTTCATTTTGTTGTGTGTGTCCGTTGCTCACGTGAGAAGCTGGGCGTTGTCATGTTTCTTGCGGGACTTCAGCTTCTGTCTCCACTGTAGGAAGGACCACAGGGTGGCGTTTGGCTCCTCTGTGACGATACACTGATCCCTGTCGGTCCAGACTTCCAGACCAATCAGAGGCACTCGGATGTTCAGGGCCCTGTAGAACTGAACACACAAGCAAATATGTTCATGCACATACACACAGTCCACAGTCTTGTGGAAAACTCCTCTAATACAAGGCAATTCTCCTCAGTATCCCCTAAAGGGCCATTGAAGGACAGATCCTAGACTAGATCCTGATGAGGCTTCATGTGACACTAGATATTTGTCCACACTTTTCATTTACTTATTTATTTGGAGGATTAAAGAGAACAAACATCAAAATACATTAGTAGTAGATGGCATCACAAACGGGATGACTGTTCAACAATATGTTTTAGCTTGTTGAATGAAGCTGTGAGTCCTCTGGAGAACTGCAGTTAGCAGCAGCAGAGCCCATCAGCCTTACCTTATCCACGTAATTGGCAATTTCCATTATCCTCGCCTTGGTCTTTTCATAGTCCTTATTCTGCCGTCTAAACTGCAGGACAGGGAAGATGGGAGAGTATTAGTGGCTTGAATGAGGTTTGTGGTCAGAAAAATAAATAAAATGTTTGAGACGATCCGTTCTGAAGTTCCCTTTACAGACTAATGACCCATGAAAACAGCACTATAACCCATCGAGTCCTGCTTTACCCATTCCACCATGGTCCATCATCATAATTATACCAATTACAGAAAGAAAGGACCAGACACTTCTTATTGGTCACCATGTGCTGCTACCATGGCATTAACACAGCAGACTTTTATGAAGATATAGCATCTCATCACTGCAGCTTAGTGTCTATTTAAAAGCCTTTCCACCTTTAGATTCCACCTAAATAACCTCATTAAGCACACAAATCCTTCCAGCTTGTCTCCACATGCTTTTGCCTCGCTGTGGTTATTATATCAGCTCGGAGCTCTCAGTATGAAAGAGCTGCATTAGCTGGAATGAGATAATTGTTTAAGACGTGGACTCAGTTTCCGTTCTCGTGTGTCATTTGATGGATGTCTGACGTCAGGGGATAAATGTGGCACTTATTGCAGAGGCACTGTACACAGGAATGTTGTACTATGGAACGGGTGGTGCAGATGGAGAATTAACCTACCAATGTGTTGTCAGCCACGATGTAAAGCTCCATGTACTTGGTTGTACCCCAGGTGTTCCTTTTAACCTGACAGAGGATGAAACCAAAGAAAGATGGAACATTATTATCAGTGGGAAGTAAGGTTAGCTGTGCAATACTATACTATGTTATCACATACTACTGTAGTTGTGTGTAGTACAGAGATTCTGACAAACAATTGGTCATCACATAAGGCTGTGACACACTAAGCCAACTTCAAAGCAAACTCAAAAGTACGAGGAACACACAGTGTTCAGTTTTCATTGATTGAACTCAGCTTCTCACTCTGGATAATTTTTCCAAAATAAACTAAATATTTTAATGATTTATTCAATGTAGCCAAGAAAAATAGAATGATGTGAGTTAGGACAGATTATTGTCATTATGTACACCATATCTATATGTTCAGATGTTTTACAAACTTCTTAGTCAAATTTTGTAAAAAAAAATTGTTAGATACAGCAAATAAAGGTTCAAGGGAACTGACAAGTCCCAGACTTTTCGAAAAACAGTGTCTGTAAAGTACATGTAAATTAAAATGTAATAGTAGCCGGAGCAAACCGGCTGCAGGTACGTGACTGTACTGTAGGTACTGATGCCATGAGTCGTCATATCAATGCAAGTAAAACTATGATTACATGTCAGGAGAATAGTGTGTTTGAAAGGAGAAACAAAAATAGGTTATTTCAGCTAAGAAAAGAGTTTAAAAGCTTGAGACTGCACAGTCACAAAATGACATGTAAAGATTTAAAAATATGAAAAAGTATGAGCAGCATCCCAACCAAACCATACTGTGTTTACAAAACATTATGACTCCTTACACCCGTTATCATTACGGTTCCACCCTCCCCATCCTCAATTACAGCCATTAGGGAAAGGCACTGCTGTAATTAAATCTCATTGAAAGGGGCTGCTATCGTGACTGGGTCTGGACTAAGCACCAATACAGTGGATTGGTTGGGAATCTGTGGCACTGTGATGGCACACACACACACACACACACACACACACACACACACACACACACACACACACACACACACACACACACACACACACACACACACACACACACACAGTAATGAATTCAGACATTGTTTATTTGAGAGGTAAAAAGTGGCAAAAGCCTTGGGATTCAGTCTGGAGTATGCTGTGGCTGGCATTTCTGCGTAACAACCCAGAATTAATGGGTGGCTGTGGAGGGAATTGGGAGAGCCAAGGGGTACAGTGCAGCAGGGAGGAAGATAAAGAAACCGGCAGAAAGGATGATGCTCTAGTCAAGAGCTAAGAGGGCTTTATGAACAGCAGAGAAAGATGAGAACAGTTTAAAGTGACTGAGAGTATAAACGTGAATATGGGAAATATGGGAATAAATAGAGTCGAAGGAAAAAATAAAATAATACCAGTTTGTCCCAGCAGTGGAGACAGATGACATAAGAAGGACTCAGTGAGATGGCTTTATAGAATCATCTATAAATGCAGATGAGCAAACAACACCTGTGTTTAGTTCTTCTCTATAAAGGCACCAGGCTGAAAAATGCAGCAATAATTCTCTCACCATCTCCAGGTGGTGAGAGTCTTTTTGACCTCTTCAGTATTGAATTTGCATATGACAAAGACCATTTTCCCAATAGAGCTAATGTTGTCAAGTGATTAGTTTGAATTTACTATATAATAAACCAAACCCAAAGAGAATGATGACTCAGTCATTAGAGCTGGAAAATTAGTCAGAAATATGTTTGTGTTAGTGTACTCACACTGTAGTTTACTTTCTTTATAAAACAACTCAAAGCTTTAATGGTTTCAATGAAAGTCTGTGATGACTTGTGAGTATCCCAACTTGTGAGTTGACACTGGACTGTGGGTACTGACCAGTTGCATATGCTTTTCAGCTATATCTGACGTGTGGTGACTGGTGACTTGAAGTCATCAATCCTTGCCAAGGAATTTTCGTGAGTGATAATAACAAACATGCATGCTGGGGACCAACAATTTGATGCTGTTGCTATGAGAACTGATTCTAAGTCTCCAAGTAGATGTGGATTCTGGAGGGATGTTAACTAAACAAAAAGGCCTTGGAATTGGACTCTTCAGAGGTTTGACTCTTGGTTATTCCTGGCATGTGTCAAGTTGCCTTTGGAGAAGACACAAAAACACCATAGTCGCTCTATTATATGTGCAGCTGTCTGACAAGAATTGCTCAGTGTTAATCAATAAAGTTTATTACAAAAAAAACAAACTTGAGACTTGAGTTCGACCGGGTCCACTGAAAGCACCGAAACATGCTAATGACAGTCTTACAGGAAGAGAGAGATCGTTTCATTGCAGTTTTTTTTAAACCGTAGATGTTTAGGACAAGCCGGCACCACACTAGGGGAGGTCTCTGCACTGGTGTCTGATGCAACAATTCTCTGACTGGTTGATATATAATTATTCAAAGAATTCCCTAAACCAGCATCAGGCAGGAGATCTGTGTTTTCTTTATCATCAAAACCATTGACCAAAAAGTAGATTTATCTAGTGGCTGGCTGTCTGCTTCAAGTGTGGTAAAAAAAAAATTTTTTGGAAAGTAATCCCTTTTCAGATGTTTTTGGAACAGACCAGTATTTTGGGAAATAGACTCGTTTGTCTTTGGACATACACAGATGAAATTATTATTGATTTTCTCATCTGTATCTGAGCAAGACAGAAAATGAATGGATTTCCTAAAATTAATGGATGCTTTTTTAAAGTTAGCTGCTGAGGATAAAACAATTTTAGAAAAGAAAACAACTTAATATAGTCTAGTTTTATTTACTTTTTGGCCGTTTCAGTCTTTATATTAGTATAGAATTGTTTATCAGTGGACAGGCACTGGAGAGAGAAGGTGTAAGATGTAAGGTACCCATTACAACAAAATGGTGTCTCACCCTTGAATGAAATGGCCTGAGCAAGTCGGAGATGTGGTTGGACTGTACGCTGTGATGACCATGGCCGCAGTTTCCACCTTTAATTGACAGTTTCTCTGCATTCAGCAGTGAATGATGGAGAGGATCCACATTATTGACTGGCTCCAGGTAGTAGGAGTCACTGGAATTCAAGGAGATCAGGCCCCTGTGTGTAGAAAGAAAAGCACTACTATTAGGTGCAATCTAACCCAGAATCCAACAGTGATGTAAGAAACAGGAATATGCTTCATTGTGGAAGTCCCAAGTCTCTTTAATTCAACTAATCAAACAAATCTTCAGTCAGACTTCATCCTTCTAAATGTGTTTTATATCGGATTATATTGTAGCTGCCTGGTGTAATCTGCATGTTTCCCTATAATAGTGACAACTGTTCCATATATGTCACACATCTTCAACATAAGGCAAACGTGAACCTAACACTGACAAACAATATTAATAGTTCAACATGAAAAATATTAACATTGCTGAAATTTTCAGTCCTTTCGTTCTTCTTGATTTTATTTGGGCAATAATTCTGTTCTAGGTATTAGCTATTCCTGTAAACATTTGTTTTCTAGTTAGTATGCTGAAATGAGATATTAACACTTCCTATTTTGTACATACAACTAGCACTGGATGATTCTGATACTGAAAAAAAAAACTAAGGTGTGAAAATGACTAATCAAGCTCTGAGACATCTTTTTTTTTTTTTTTTTTTTTTTTGGTGTTCTGTGGTTAACATAATGAACACCAGAGACAGTGATACCATTGAAAAGCGTATGTCACACTGTATCTGAAAACATTACGTTGTGATCTAATTAAGTGTTGATTTCGAGGATTATAGTGTTTGCTGCTAATTATGACACTTACAGTAAATGCTGCACGTTTCAGAGTAACTAAATTGCTGGCGCTGCTGCTGCTGCTGAAACGGTTGACAAAGTTGATAAGTACACATTATACATGTCTCTCCCTCAGCACCTCCCCTTCAACTCTCCCCACAGCCAACAGTTTAAAAACATCAGAGATAATGTATGCACATACAGATCACATATTAATTCTAGGTAGAGATGGGCTCCTATAAGATTAGCTTTTTGCTGCAAAGGGAAATGGGGGAAAATGGTGATCTGTGCAGGCAGAATTTTAGTCTAATTCTTCCATCCTCCAGCCACAGTGCAGCCTAAAGACGTGTTGTCCTGGACAACAAGCAGCAAGGAAGGAAAAAAAAAGCAATTTAAAGTAAAGAGTTGTGCTGCAACTGTGTCTGTCTGGGGGATATCCAGTCTACAAAGTGAGTTTGTGTGACAGACTGAAGTGTCTTAGACGCATACTTCTACCTCTATTCTTCTGAGGGTCTTCTGTTCACTAAATGTCTTCACTAAGCCCTAAACCCATCAGACTGTTTCAGTATCGCAGCTCCTGTTTGATCTCTGATCGCAGACAGGTGACTATTTCTGTCCCATATTTCTAACCTTATATAAACAGACTACAGTACTTAGAGAAAATAATCACCCTGACTTTTGAACAACTCCTTAAACCTCAACTTGAACTCCAAATAAAAGCTGAAACGCTGCAGAACCTGTAGCCTATAAAGAAAGGGAGCAATATTTAGGCATCATTTGGATAGAGCCCTGATTAAATTACACCTCCAATTTAACAGGTTAAAATCACCTTTCATTAAAAATAAAAGAACTGAAAACACAGTAATAAGAAATAACATCAAAATCTCTAAAGTCATAAGAAGTGACCATCATATGAGTGTAAACATTTTCATTTACCTTTAGTCTAACCAAAAGTTAAATGCATGGACAATAAAGTTACTGGAATTTGAAATTCTTTGTATCTCCATAAAAATGGATGTTGAAGTACTGTTCTATGATTGAAGTTGAAGTTCTATGATTTCTTTTAGAATAGATCTGATCAAAGAACAGTTGACATTATAAATCTGATCAGATGTTCAATACAAGCTTTTGATACTTCTAGGTTTTCAATATGCAATGAGGTTAGAGTTAAAACTCAGACCTCTTCAACATCCCATGTTAGTAGCTAACCATCAAATATCAGTTCTGATATTAGGGCTGATCAGCTAATTAGTTTGGCTAACAGAGTTTGGTCAGAAAAATAAATGGATTGTGTACAGTAGGAATTAGAAGATTTTCAATTCATACTCCCTTAATTTTAGTGGCTAAAAAATACAGTGTCTGGACAAGTGGCTTATATATGGTCTACAGTTGTCTTTAATTGTTGCACTTGTATTTATAATGTGTTGTAATTAACTACCACCATGAAGTCCAAAGCTCTGTCACTGTCAATGAACAAACCTTCATTATGCTGATGAACCAAAACAAATCCATCAGGGAAAGAGACAAAGCACTATTTCTGTGAAATATAGTGTAAAACACTGGGACAGTTCTGGAATGAGATCCTGTGGACAAATAAGACAAAGATCAAAACCAGGAAGGGGAAAGGCCAAGCCAATCACCTGGACTGAATCCAACTGAGCATTTATTTAATTCGCTGTAGATAAAACAGCCCAAAGACAAACTGGAAAAACCTGGCAGAGGTTCACCAAGAAGGAATCCCAGCAACGGATTTATGGTTGTATTAGACTGTCCACATATTTTTGAGCTTGTGACTGAAAACAGCTGTAGTTCCTACACAGTTCAGCCAGTGTTTGAAACCACACCTATTAATTAAAGCTGCGAGTTCACACATACAGCACATTTTGGTGCACTGAGCAAAAAACCTGCAGGTTGTGTCACTTTTTAAATTAATACTTGTTTTGGTTAAAATTCTTTAAGAACTAAATATAAAAGACAAAAATGTCTCTTCATGCGTATTTTGAAGAATTTAAATCTGCCAATATTCAGTTGTTAATTTGAACATTTACAAATTCACTTTAAATACATCTTATTATTGATTGATCATACATTTACTAAAATCTTAAAAACCTATTTAGACCCATTTAAAATGACCTAAAAAGAACATAATCAATAAATAAATGCCTTCAGCATACAATCTAATAAAAGTAGATGTTCATATTTCTAAAATAAGGTTTTACTGTAGACCTGTATGGCTTTTTTGAATATCCATCTCTGTCTTGACCTTGAACAATAATGATTCATGCAGACTCTGGTCACAGTGGTTCAATATGCATTTGAAGTTTGTGTGAAAACTGCTTCACCACATCTGCGAGCACCTCGTCAGAGTTGCTATTTATTTCACAGCAGACACAAAGGGAATCAAATTGGTTTTTGTGAAAGGGTTGTGGTGGCTATTGTGCTCATCCACAATGCCTGACCCCCACAGCAGAGTTCGTAGCCATGCTTTGTGAGAAAATACAGTTGTTTTTTTTTTTCTTTTTTGTGAAATAATTATGTGTCCAAGGCTGTTTAACAATTTCCCCTAAAACTATATAATTCATCCTGAGTCAACACAAAACACCTCGTTATGGCATGAAAGTTGGCGGCAGGAAAAATGAGCTGGGAACTGTGGGGTGGGAGGGAAAATGAAAACACAGGACTGCTGGAGGACTGCAGATAAGAACAGAGAAGGTCAATGCTGCAACCTGAACAAAAAGTTCCCATCCAAAACTTTGTTACCCTGGCAGCACAGGCTACTGTAATTGCTATTTTTGCAATCATGAGATTTTTCTTTTGCATAATCATCGGTTAATAGCGACTGCAGGGTCGTGCAGTTTGGCCATGCTAAAGAAAGGCCTCCAATCCACAGAGCAAATGGCGAGCATTTCATACAGCACTGTAGTCGGAGTACAATAAATAGCCTCATCAGGGGCCTTTTTTCAACTCCTTTATCTTCATGCACAAATCCTGCACATATGCCAGGAATCAAATCAGAAATATTGTCGTGTTCTCAACTCCTCATTAAAATCCAGGATGTTGTTTGTGCTGTAATCCTGATCATTAAATGAGATCAATGGGAACTGCCAGAAGAGTCACTGTTTTGTGGAAGATGTAATGTAGTTGATAGTTTATGACTGCGCTGCTGCCTTGCAGACAAAATGTTCAAAGTGACCCCTGACAAAAAGCTTTCACCGACTTCCTGAAGAACAAACGTCACATTGCTCTTTCCCAGCTGAATCACACCAAATCTCTTTCTTCTTTCTGCCAATTGTATTTGTTTCCTGCCTTGTGCCTCTGACATTACTATTTAACGTTCAGGGTGCCATTATTCTGTCAGCTAAAATAACATTTATTGAACAAATTTAGTTGAGGCTTTTATCCAGGACAGATTTACAGTATAACCTTAGACCCTATGAATGGGCAACTCGTAGGGGATCTTTGAAATAATATATTGTAAAACTCCAGCAAAAAATTAGATAATTACACTGTTATAATATTAATTATTGACACGATCATGTTATTGATGCCCAAATATGTTGTAATTATAATGAAGCACAACAATGCCATAGCCATTTCACTTACTCAGTGTTTATTTCGAACAGTGTGACAAATAGTTTTCCTGTCTTTTACTTTTACAAAATGATGGAGCCACAGCTTGATGTGTTTCATAACAACTGTAGAAAGGGTCTACAGGTCTTGGGTAGAAAGAGTTCAAGGCTATTTTACAGCACATTGGCCTCTTATGTACCGTCTACTGTTTAATGTTGGCCTTATTTTGTATCTCTTATTTTGTTATGTATATTACATTTGGCTGTGAGATATCAAGAACTTGAAGCAGCCTTGGAAGGACATTATTAAGCATTAACAGTGAATAGCATTTCATTTTGATGTACACGTGAAAAAGTGGAAACATGAAAGGACTGAAAAGCATTTTAAAGAAATGTCAGTTTACATGTACATGTTTTATTGGCATATCTGTTGGATGCCTTTGCCTCTAGCTATAGGTATAACAATTACTAAAGCAATGTGTAAGACCTTAGTACTTTGAAAAAAAGAAAACCATTAATCACCTAGTCAAGCAATGACTGCCTTGCAGTTTCTTAGTGTAGCATCTTAGTCTTGTTTTATGTTCTTCAGATGCGATTTTGTCTGACTTACATTCTTGGAAGAAAGGAACGTGAAAATGGTAAAAAAAAAAAGTAAAAATAGTGCAGCCTATGTGTAGATAATGTTCTATGGAATTTATGTCTGGTTGGGCAACTCACAGAAACGTACACCTCTTTTCGACATCAACTACCGTAAGTGCTTCTTCAGGGTGGGTGTGAGTGCTGGTTCAGAGTTGGTTCAACTCGCAAACCTTCTAAGAACCAGTTTGCTTTTCCACAGGCTAGACAGCCACCGTAGATCAACATCATTATGTCACATATACACATGCTTTCACAGCAACACTATCACAACAACAACTGTTCCAGTGTTGCTGAACAAGCATAGCCCCCTAATCTTTCTGTAAAAGACAGGGTTCAGTTTTTGTGTTTCTATTCTTATGACATGTTGTGTGAAAAGGACTAAAAGAAGGGGTCAGAATACTTTCCAAAGTGGCTGTAAGCCTTTTCATATTTTACTGTGGAGGAATACTTTCTGAAGTCACTGTAATAATTTATTTTCAGTCCAATAACAAACCTGTATCAGTCACACTTGCATGGTTCTGTGAATGACTGGACAATTAGAAAGCATTTACATTCTGCTCGCTTAAAGATCTCTGGTCTCCTCCATGTCTGCTCTGTTCCCATCAAAGCTACTGTCAACAAGCAGCATCTGGCTACCTTCCCAGACAAGGATGGAGGGACCGAAGAGTGCAGGCGAACATTTCAACACCACACTAGTCGCTATAAGTAAGTAAAACATTAAGGTTTTCTTACAACTTTTACTTATGACATCCTCAAACTCATTTCTGTTTACAAGTACTCAGCACACTTTTGAATTAATTCCTACTAAAGCTTCTCTGAGCTGTAACTTGATGCCTCTTTTATTGGGTCAAATTCATGAATATATATTTTTGGGACACATATCATGAAGATGTGCAGCATCTTCGCCAGAGGAAAGCTTCAAATGTGAGACTTCAATATGCAAGGCCTTCCACATTAAAATCTGTCTGATGCTGCGAACATTTAAGACTTATAAAACTGCTGCCTGGATCCCCAACGACGATCAATTTAGTCATTTTTATGACAATCTGAGCAAGAACTAAAAGTGTTCTGACATAGCAAGTAGAGATTTCTCTGCTTGGTCAAAACTTTGTCTAAATTTGTTGAGGGCAAATTTCAGTGGCAAATATTAAAACTGTGTGATGAGATTTATTTGACATTCAAATATCTGGTGAGTCAGGTTGTAGTAGTCACATGGAGAGTCACCAGAAACGGCTCGTCAAACCAGAGCAAATAAAACTGTAGCTTTAGTAAAATCTTTGAGTGAGCTTAGGAATTCAACCTTTCCCTTGATTTCTCCTGTCCAAACTTACATTTTAGGATTTCAACAGCCTCTCCTGATGGCAGTAACAGTAGTTCACTAATCATGTAAAATAGGCAAAGGACATCCAAGGATTACTGTTTTATTTATTTATTTTACAAGATTTAAAGCTTTTTCGTGTGGATAACATGACAGCAAGTAGACAGGAACCACATATTTTGTCATGCCACAACCTTTTTTTTCATCATCTTACAACCACCTCATTCATCAATCATTTCAGTGCCTGTAAAATAGTCACATATGGACCATGCTTCCTAAAACAGTAATCAGTGTTATTTCTGTCAATGAATGCCATGGAGGCCCATGAATAGATAATAAATAAGGAGGCTACTCAGTCATAATTAAGAGATTATTACATTAATTCAACTATGAATATTAACTTTTTGTACAAACAGATACGAGGAGGTAAAGTTTGCAAAATGAGATCCACAAATGGGCAGTTTGATGATAAATGAACTCAGTGTGACGATGTCGATCTGATGTGTTAAACTAGGGCCACTTGACTGCCTGGTTTTCTAGCTCAGCTTCCTGCCATCTTCTCCCGCCCACCACCGGAAACCACCAGGACTCCTTCTCATCTCTACCCCTGATTCTATTCACTTTGTTGTTCTCCGCCCAGTTACCTCCAAACTGTTGTTGCTGAGTTTTCACACCCTCCTTCTCTGATCATTATTCCTGGACCGTCTACCTTCATGAAATCACTGCTCTGTCCAGATTCCTCTAAACTAAAAGACAGCGTTCAATCGTTGGACTATAGTAATTACTGTTGTGACCTGTGTGGTTTATTTATAACACTGATCATTTCCAACATGTGTCATAACTTTCAGTTTTCACCTTCTCTTGTGACACCGAGTCTAGCACAATATAAGCTTTTCTTCTTTTTACCTTCTACCTTCTATCTTAAATTAGCTTGTTGTAATATTTTATGATCATTCATTGATTGAAAACAACCAAGTTAGCTCCTAGTCTCCAAAGCAGGCAGAGGAAAGTGCAAATAAAAGGAGAAGCTAAACTAATGGGAAAAAGTTGATTAAGTTGATAAGTTCCTGCAGTGGAAAAGTCCTATAAGTTAATACCTATAATATAATTATACTAGGTTTGAACCTATGGAACAAAGGCCCTGGAGCTAGCCAATTACTAAGGACTATATTTCCTAGCAATGTTGCTGTGGTTGCCACAGAGGGTAATGCATTACTCAAATGTGTGCATGCATATTCATAACACATTAACAAGGCTACACCAACAGAAAAGAACATTAAAGCACTTCTAAAATCTGAATTACCTCCATAAACTAACACCACTATGTGATGTACTGTAATGCTTCTGGGGTAAACCAGAGCAGTTTTACCCAAACTGGTAACATAATTAAACACACTGTAACAGGATTAAATCTTGAGCTGCTGACTGTACCTGATTCCTGAGCATGTGCTGACAGCTACCCAGGACTCTGGATGTCCACTTACATGGCCGTGGTAGAAGCAGTGATCCTGAAGGAGAAAAGGAATTGGAATCAATATTTTATAATTCATCTGGAGGAAAGCTTTAAAAAGCTATGATAATGCTTATGCAGGCATGCCTCCTGTATGGTCAGCAATGAATTGATCTACTGGATTGACTTGCTGGTGTAATTGCCACTAAAGCAAGCTACATGCTCCTTTTGCATGACTTCAGCTGCAAGAAAAACACTGCCCACTACATCTGAACAATGAGAATTAGAAATCAATAAAGCTACTCAAAGCTCTTCTCAGCATGATAGTGCAGGATAGTGTTCCTTTAAAAGTTTAAGCTTGGCTATTCCAAAGTCCTGGTGAAGATTTTAAATCAATTTATCAGACTTGCAAACACAAGAAACACAATATGAATTTTTTAACAAGAAGAAAGCAGGACGCTTGAGGCCGTGATGGACGAGGGGAATCAAAGCTGTTTGGGTGGCTGTGGAGTGAGTCAGCAGAGAGCCACATTGTAGCATTAAGCATCTTGTTAATGGAAAAGAACACAGTGCTGTTTTAGTTAGAGGTAATGAATATTAGATCACAGCTTATCTTTTATATATTTCTTATTTGTTTTCAGTCTTTAATTCTACTAAGCACATAGAGATATTTGAACTCTGTGTGTGTAATGACACATGTATCCATACAGAGTGTTCACTTTCCTTGGTTCTGTAAAGCCTGAAAGCCATTACTGATAAATTGGTGTAACAGACTCTGATCAGGTCAAGACCTGCAATTATGGAACAAAACATTTTGAAGTGCTTCACCTAAAACATTTAGGGACAGTTGCTGTCTGTTGTGTCGTAAGACTCCCAGGGATGAACCTGTACATGTATACTTTATGTAATGACTGTCATCATTATGGTGAACAAAGAGGAACTGGAGAGGATGTAGGAAGTGAAGGGCAATTTCATTCAGGTCATAGGGGCACTCAGGGCTGTGAGTCCTAAGTTGGAAGAGCAGCTTCAACAGATCCCAGGAACAACATCAGAACTGTTAGTGCAGATGAGTGCAGGGCTAGGTGCAACTAAGATATTGCACAGAATCCTCATAATCCTAGGTACAACTCACAGTGTTCATTATAGTAATCTAAGCTGTTCAAGAAGTACAAAGGTTTCACACCTTTTATGATTTCGAAAAAACCCTGCCCACGGGCGTACAGAGCGACTGTTAATGTAGAAAAGGGATTTATCACCATGGGGTTTAAATTAAGCCTGTATGTCGATTTTGACTATTCAAAAGTCTCTGTCAGCTCATCAGACCATGAAATGAGTTTGTTCGTTTGAACAGCAGCAGCGGTGGTGAGTACTCAGTGAGAGCCAACATACAAATCAATTGTCAGTGAGAACCCTCCCTACCAGGCCCCCAGCATACAGCATGTAATGTGGATGTAGTCCAAGAGATAGTCCTCGTTTCAGTCTGCCATCTGTGTGGGCCTAATGTAAAGAAAACTGCTGCCATGTGCAGAGACAGCTATTCCAGCTACAGATCAAACTGTGAGAACAATAGCAGAACTACAAACATGGGATTAGTGTTATAGCGAGGAATTACCTGGATTATAAATAGAATCGACATCACTCAAAACCCAATGTCTTTAACCTTTGTGAGAGAAAAGGTTACTGAACTATATGCATGATAAAGAAGCTGCCTTTGGAGTGTGTAAAGTCCTAAATTAATGTGAATGAATTAAATATGTACGTGGTCTCTGAGAATTCAGAACAAATAAAAGGGCGTTCAAGCTCAAGAGGCAGATGGCCGCCCACTATGAGCCTGGTTCTGCTGGAGGTTTCTTCCTCTAAAGGGAGTTTTTCCTCTCCACTGTTGCCTATAGCTTGCTCAAATGGGATTGTTGGGTTTTCTCTATAATTTTTTTGTATAAATATTTTCTGTAAGGTCTTAAACCTTACACTGTAAAGTGCCTTGAGATGACTTATGTTGTGAATTGGCGCTATACAAATAAAACTGAATTGAATTGAATTGAATAATGTGCTGACAAAAGTGAAAACATATTTTTGGAAGTTGGAAAAATTAAACATACAGCATGTATAAAAAGTATTCACCCACTTGAATGTTTAATACGTTTATTGACATTATAAACCAGTCATGGTCAATAAAGGTTGGCGACATGTAATTTTAGAAAAATTATGGTTACACATTTACATGGCATAGTATACAGAGTGGGAGAAATCAGCCTCAGGAAATCAGGTCTCTCTAATACCCCACCCTGATTACGATAACCGTGTTTCCTGTTTACATGACAGTCAGGAAATCTGCTTAACGAGAAAGCTGTCTGTTCTGTTATTAGATGAGTATGATAACTCACACACTTTGTTTCCAGCTAACATGATGGAGTTTAATGCAGTGGAGTCACTGGCACTACACCCAACCCCTAAGCCGGAGGACTAGGTGCTGATTTTTCTCTGGCCTGGAACCTGTGTGACTACGTTGAACCTGCCTGGGGCTAGGCCAATATCAGTATAGCTCCCAGTATCGGAGGCTTGCAACGCTCCCCACCTTGACAAAACAACTGCATTAAGGAAAAGTCCCAGACAGGTCCAAATGGAGGGAAACTGTTGAAGCCTTATGTCCAAAACAAGTGAATGTGGTTCATAGAAGCTCAATGACAACTTAAACACCACTGAATCCCATTGCATGACCCCGACGAGAAACTCTCAGTTAAAGTACCCATTAATTTGAATAAACATTTAGTTGTTTGAAAAAGCTATTAATCACTTAACAAAGCAGAACTGTACAGAATTAGGCACATCACTGCAGCCGTCTACTAAGAAACGCACAAGAAAAACATTCTGTGATGTCGCACTTAACATATTTGTTGATCAAAGAGCCAATCAGTTCTTTAAACCACCTCTGATCATCAAACACTTCTGATATGTGAGACATCTGCAATGATCAGGATAGCTTGAGCCTTTAAAGACTAAAATCAAGCAACTTTAGTGGACATGGGATGAAGAGGACTGTGACTAAATATTGATGAAAGACCCAAGAGTTTCTTTTTCCTTTCAAAAGTCTCAACATTAGCAAAAAAACATAAAAACACAAGACGTTGTACTCAATGATGGTGTGTATAAAAATATACTCTTTCTCTGAGGATCTTTTACAAGCTGGTAATATTGTGTGTTGTATTTAAAAATGTGTGCCTTTTACACTACTCGACAACAGGATGATGACGGTTATCACCAGTATGAAAACATTTGAGGTGGATGTAAGATGGATTTTGACACAGAGTTTTCCAACAAAGCCATTACATAATATATTAATATACAAGTTTTCTTTCTTTTTACCACAAAAACCCATAATCTACGTTGAGATCACAGCAAATCTTCACATAATAGAGACTAAAAGCAAAATTTGCATGAAGATGCAGATTATATGATATTTCCTTTAATATGATTTATTAAAGATATTTGAGATCACCAGTGTTGCTTTTCAAATGTTTTTACAATACATTGATTTTTATCAGATTGAGTGCAGTCGTTATATCTTTGCAGTAATAACATGATCTTGTATTTAGAGACGCAAAACTTGTATTTTCTTGGTAAAAGATTGGTGGACAACTGTATCATAACTTCTTTGCATGTATATTCATACATATGTGTTTGTGTGTTACTGTGTATGCGTCTGTTTTTTGTCTGCAAGTCTGTGGGTACATGTTTTTCAGCAGATGCTGGTCTGAGGCAGCAGCTAGCAGCAGCTCTCAGTCTTTCCTTCAACACACTTTCGACCTGGCTGACGAGCACTGTTCCCCAGCCTGCCACATACAGCCTACCTGGGACACAGCTGACAGCATTCACGAGGTGCTTTATAATTAATGCATCACTTGTGGCAGTGGCCTCATGCCACTATGACAGCTCCCACGTGGCTGTAAAAATGTTGCATAGAGCAGCGAACTTATGCTTGTATTGGATGATTTCCTACAGTCCTCTGCATCTTAAAGGTGAATTCACACCAAAATACACTAGTAAATACCAAAGTATTCTTTTATGAAGTCCCTGTAACAATGTGACCTTTCCACTGTATATACTTACATTACATTTACATTTTACAGATGCAGATGCTTTTATCCAAAGCAACTTACAAGTGAGCTACAGGACAATCAAAAATATCTAAGCCAAGGAGAAGAACAATAAAGTTAAGTGCTCTAGGAAGAACTGTCTCCGGTCTTTTTTTAAGATTTGAGTGCAGAGAAAGTTGCAGAAGATTTCCTTTTTTCAGCAGGTTATGGAAAATTGGGAGTGTGGCAGCTGAGCGTGCAGAGGTGGGTAGGTTGTTCCACCATTGTGGAACCACTGAGCTGAAAGGTTTAGCATGGGATCTTTTGAGGTGAGGTGAGAGGACCACAAGACGTTGATTGCTGGCAGAGTGTAGTGGAGGGGAGGGATTGTAGACCAGGATGGGGCAATTCAGGTAGGTCGGTGCTGCTGAGTTGACCATTCTTTAGGCAAGGGTCAGGGCTTTGAACCTGATGCGGGCAACTAGTGCAGAGATCTGAAGAGTGATGTAATGTGCCCTTTTTCATGTACTGCTGCATTTTGGATCATCTGGAGAGGTTTGATAGTGCAGCTGGTCAGTAAAACATGGCAGTAGTCCTAGACCCAAAAAGTTTAAAGAAGCAAATCTGCATGCTCTTGAGATGATGTGGTTGCTAAAGCTCAGTTGATCATCAATGATCACCCCAGGTTTCTGGCAGACTTCATGGGGTTAATCACCCTATGTTGATACTGATGTTGTGTTGTATTTGAAGGTCTGGCTGGAAAGACGAGAACTTCTGTCTGGCATAGGTTTTGTTGAACTTATTATATTATAATATTATACACTCCCCTCCAAAAGTATTGGATCCTTTATTCTTGCTGTAGACTGAAAACATTTGGGTTTGACATAAGATCAATATGAGACATAAGATCAACATTTCAGCTTTCACTTTCAGGTGTTTATATCTGGATCTGATACACAACTTAGAAGATAGCACCCATTACTTATCATATCCTGTGCCATAATCTGTTCCATCATGACCATTTGGCTCTCTCTTTGCCCCCACACTTATCTTTGGTTAACTTTACAATAAACCATCTTCACCAACCTATGGTATCTTAGCATTTCTAGCTGATGAACCTTGGCATTGCCATCTTTTTCTTGGAAAAGAAAAAGTCCATTGACGAAATAACCTGGTCGTACAGTATATTCAGGTAGTCAGCTGACCTTATTTTTTGGGCATATAACTGCTGAACCTAGACCTGACCAACTGCAGCAGCACCAGATCATAGCACTGCCCCCACAGGCTTGTATGGTAGGCACTGATGGGTGCATCACCTGCCTCTCTTGGCCTGATGCGCCCATCACTCTGGAACAGGGTAAATTTGGACTCATCAGACCACATGACCTTATTCCACAGTTCTTAACACAATTTTAGTAGTTTCAGCAATCTCCTTGGATGTTTTCTTTTCTTAAATCATGCCGATAATCTGACCTTTCTGAAACAGATTAACCTCTTATTCACAACTGCAGGGTGTGTCTTCCAACTTACCTATAGTTGTTTAAGAAATAAGAAGCTACTCACTGCATCAGTTAGGGTTAAATAACTTGTTACCAGCTGAAACATAATCATCCATGAAGTAATTATCAAATGTGAGGCTCTTACCAATTTGCTTAGTTAAATCCAAGTAGTGAATTTTTTTTTGGAGAGGCAGTGTATGTAGAACTGTACAGTAGAGTTCTAGCCTGCAAGCTAATTTTAATACCATACTGAAATAAATGGAAACCATTATTTTCCTAAGGATATACTATTATTTAAAAATAGGACATTGCTATGCTTTGGGAAAAAGTCAACAGCTATTCACAGTAAACATAATTTAGCCTTTCTGGTTTCAACTACACTTACAGTGTAGTTGTGATTGGTCACAGTCACTGGTAGCCCATCTTCTGAGTAGTAGGTCTCTGTAAAGTCTGGACTTAAAAGCTCACTGTAAAAAGAAAAAGAGAAGAGAGGAGGCAAAAGGTTAGGGAGTGATTCAAAAATATTTACCTTTAATGATCCCTTTGGAATGTAGGTGTTAAACAGGGATATTATATCACTGTATGCAGTATAGATCGACATGTGTATCTGCAGTATTACACAGTTAAGTTGAATTCTGGCACTTCTTACCACTTGTTTTTATCAGACATTTTTATTTCACCCATATACACATTGGTCAGACACTCCACATGTATAATTTAATGCAATCTAATGCAGCATGAATTGAATGAATTCTACTCTACTCTATAAAGTCATTATCATTTCTCTGAGAAAAGGGGTGAAAATTCCCTCAACAGACCTCAATAGTAAAGATATATTATTACTACTATTATTTACTATCATTGAAGTTGTAGTGGGGGGCGAAGTTGTTCTGCATTATATTAAGAGGTGTTTCTAATGTTTTGCCATTTTATTTAAAGAAATGATGCCTGATGTATGAGACCTTGTTCTAGCTCATACTTCACTTGCCTAGTGACTCACTGCTTTAAAGAAAGTGCTAAGTCAGACAAACCTTCAATGATATTCATAGATTTTTTCTTTGCTTGCTGACATTCCCTGTATCATTTTCTGACATTGCCAAGCCTGATTGCAAAAGGCCTAATCTCCCCTAAATTAAATGTTGGTTCAGCAGGACTAGAGTCTTTCATGTTGATGGAGTTGGGCTTTGATAAGAAAAAGATACAGAGAAAAAATATCCAAATGCCTTCATTGTGGTTGTATCACGTCTGAACCATCTGTACGTTACTTATCTCATGCAAATTCTTATCTGGTGCAACTGAAACTTTCTATATCCACACTTTTGTTGCTGTTCTGTTGGAAAAGACCTTGCAGGGTGCTACTAAAGACAACAAAAACAGATCATTGTTTGATGTCTTTAAAAAGGTCACCTTACAATAAAAATACATTGGCTCCATTTTTGCCTGCAGGAGAAAAAGGTGACATTTTTCACATGTGGGGACATTGGTTGTCAAATGCCAAGACGTCTCTGGACAAATGCTGCAGTGTTACAAATGTTTGGATCGGTGGTACCGTAAGGACGTCTGGTCTTATTCAGCCTCTGTGTGTGGCTGAATTACTGACCAGGCAGGAGACACTGGCAGCAGATCCCTGAGCGCAAATGGGCAAATGGAAGATGGACATGAAAAGATGAGCCCAATCTCCATTTGGTCCCAGGGGCCCTGCTGCATTATTCATTGAGGGGGATCGTAATGGAACATAATCCAGCTTTCTCACCCCTTTTACTGCAGACAATTTGCTCTGCTATATAAAAAGACTGTCTTACGTGGCAGTCCTCTAAAGTTAATTTGATTGAAGCTGGTCCAGAGACAGTAGTGTGTGAAATTCAGCTCCGGCATATTCAGGGAAGTATTTACACAGCATTTTCATCAAAGGGAGAAGGAACAGAACGCTGATTGCTTTTCATGGCAGGTCACTGTGTTTCCAGCTGTCAGAATGGTTCAGAAACAAAGATCACAGCCACATACAGTCACCCCCAAAAGTAATATACTTTTGGACTGTATTTCACATGACTCAATTAAATGCTTCCACTCTTTCTAAGTGTCAAAGAGATTTTACACAAAACCCATAAGCTATTTAGGAAGACTGAGTTGCTTTGCATTCAGTTTTACAGCAATATAACAGATAATTGTAATATTAATTAATATAACATTATCAGTGTAAAAATTAGTGTGATTCTTGTGGGAAATTAATTTCTCTTTTAGATTGAGATTTGTACCTTTTGTAATGGAGAAAACGTTTCAACCTCACAACACAGACCACTTTTTATGATCCACTCCTAACTTCTATGTGCTATCTGAGTGCTATGTTGATATGTTTTGGTCTGGGCAACTTTGGACGGATTTTGGATGGAGGTTTGCAATCTTCTTGAGATATCCATCAGCTTCTCCTCTGGCTTTCATCCCCAGACAAACAGCTAGGAGAGGGAGATGGGTTTCAGGTGCCTCTGTGTTCAGGACTCCTCCTGAGCTGGGCTGGGAGTTTGGTCTAAATTGAGTATGCCAACATCTCTCTAACAATATTTGCTACTTGGCTGAATCTTTTTTCAGGCTTCCTATGGTTACCAGCCATCCAAACAACAGGTCAATAGGACAATTAGAGACAATACCCAGCACCCAACTATAACACTGGCTAGAGAATATAGCTGTCTATGTCGCATCTTCCTTAATGAGTTGAAAGTCACATGCTGGAACACGTTTGTAGGTCACTTTTCCATTGGCAAGGTTGTCAATCACATGGCCTCTCCCCTGACCTCTCCTCATCCGTCTCCTGTGTCATGCTTGTACTGTAATGTTTGTCTTTTCAGAGAAACGCTGCTGTATCATCTCTACTCACCTGCTGTACAACACCATCTTCTCTACTCCACCACTTACCTGTGTATCCATCTGTTCCTGATACTGTATCTGCATAAACACAATCACATTAACGTTTTGGTCACCTGTATGTCCATTGTCCATTTTGAGTTATGCAGTTCCTTACAGATCTTTGTTCTCCAGGATCCTTCCTGGCAGAGATTACCTATCATATCCTGTGCCATATCCTGGCCCATCACGACCAATTGGCTCTCTCTTTGCCCCCACAATCTTTGGTTTACTTTATAATAAACCATCTTCACCAACCTATGGTATCTTAGCATTTCTGGGTCCTAACCTAAAACAAACCCTTACACTACTGTGAAGTCTCATTAAAAAAGAACAACTCATCAGCAGCCTTGATACAAAATAATTACACAAACACACCCAGCTTTTCTCTCTCCCTCAGAGCATCATGTGTAAAGCCACACAGTGTAGCTGTGGTAAAACTGCTGTGCCTCTTCCAAGAATAAAAATAATGGGCTCTTTTTAAGGCAGGGGGAAAACAGGCAGGCAGCCTGGCTTTGGTGTCTTGATATAATTTGCTCTAATGAGCAGCCTGAGAGGATAAGCAGCTGGACACAGCCGTGTATGTATTTTGTGTAGAGGTGATATGCTTTTAAACTCATAATCCTTTCTCCTTTTGGCTTCTGTATGGTTAAACAGCTATAAAAAAGAGAAAAAGACAAACACAGAGACAGGATGGAAGTACAATAGGTCAGATGAGGGGAACAATTATTAAGCCAGAACTGTACATTGAATTATCTAACTGTATATTAAATTACTCTGTCATGAGTCATGACTAAGTTGGCTCACTAACTTGACGACTATTTCCTACTGTTACATAGTTATATATAGCATGTGGCCTTACTATATAGTAGTCACTTTTTGCCACAGTGATTCTGGTCAGCAAATTGTTTGTAGGCTTGCTTTAAACAATGAATCCATTTTGAATCTGATACAAGCAGCAGCAGACCTGAACACAGTTTGAAAAGATCAGAGAGAGAGGATGACTGCCTCTAATCAATAAAACAAACAGGTAAAGGCACTCATCAATCTATTCATAGAGACTGCTATGTCAACCAAATTCTATCAGCCAAACTTTCACATTTAAATGGGCTGTGATATGAAATTTAAAACTCAGCATACATTTGTGCTAGAATTGTGCAAGTTAGAGCACAAGAGAAGTGGTGAGAGGTATGAAAAGTCACATTAACAGGTACAGTACAGAGAATTATCTGCTCCTCTTGGCTTTACAGAGCTTTATAATAAGTTTCAGCTGCATGGTTTCCAAATCATAGCGTCTTTAGCAGCAGTAGGCAAGTATAGCCAGCTTTAACCACATCCTCCTTAGCACCAAAAAGACACTGTTAGAGCTTCATAGGTGAACATATGTATAGCAAGAGTTAGTGCAGAGCAAAACACAACACCACTTAAATTGTGTTGCATTGTAATTCCTGGATGTAAATAAAGACGTAACTGTCTGCCAACAAATTTGCTCTATCATTGTAAAAGATGAACAATATGCCAGTGTTGTGTTCACGTCATTATTTCTGCTGCCTCTATCTGCCCAAAAAAATCTGTTACTGCTGGTTTACTAAGGTGCAATGTCAAGTAAGAATGTCCCAGTGAAGGTTGTCATGTTGTCTTTTTCTGAGCTAAAAGGTTGCACAAAGACTTCAGTCAAAGGAAGGGGAACAAGTACATTTTAAGTGAGGACAAGTAACTCTCTATACCAATATGCTATACTGTCTATGTCTGTGTTCAAAACTGCAAACAAAGCAGCATTATCATAATATTTTTAAATCACTCTCGCTCAAATGCTGAAAAGGACATAAATTCCTTCTTATCTCAGTGAAACGCCTTACATGTATTTTGTGTTCATTACACATAATATTTATGGCTAAAACAGCAAAAATAAATGGCCTCTACAGTATGTCTGTTGTTCATTCACTTGGGAGTATATTTATGGCTAAAAAAGCAAAATATAAAGAGAGAAATAGACCCAAATGTCAACTGTCAACAACGAACAGGCCTCACCTTTGTCTGTTTCGAAACAAACAAGACTCTAGCATCAGCAGACTTCAGGTGGAAACAGCCAAATGCAACCAGTATTGTGACTGTCTAAACAAGCACATCACATGACAGTATCACAATATTCTGTTGTGTGTGTTCTTATTCAACAGTCAAGCCTAAGGGCTGCTGGGACTAAAAGGAAAACAGGGAATACCAGTGAGTCAGTGACTGACTCCACTGAATAAAAGCTTTTCATTACTGTGCTGTACTTGCTGAATGGAACTACCACATGCTGAATATTAAATACTGAAACTGCTCGAGGTGTAGTTGTTCTCAAATGAAACTGTCTGGAGGGTTGTTAACAATACTGTTGTGCCATCCTTATGGCTACATAAGTTGCTACTGTAGCTTGGCTTAAGTGGGAAAGGTTTCCTTGTCCAGGAGCAAATTCGTGCTGACTTTTGCTTTCTTCAGCCAGAAATCTAAGAGACAATAGTTCTTGCTTCCTTATCTGTGGGATTACACACCCATGCTGGCTAAAGCACCATAGAAAACAGATTTTAAAAGGACAGAGATAGAGGATAGGTCTTTAATAGTATCTATGATGATATCCTGGAGATCAGGCTACATTTGGTTCACTGATAAATGTGAATGAAGATCAGTTCCACATTCATGACTGATGACAGAGATCTATGCCCCATGGAGCATCGATTATTTTCATGATATAAAAGTGATTGTCTATTTCACTTCATTATGAAGCCTTTCTATATTTTTTGATATCTTCAAGTCCTTGAGCAGAAAGGAGATTTTGTAGAGATTCCATCATAATAATACATTCTCTCGCTGCAACTGACGGTGACGGAACAAGGTGAACTGAGTATTAATAAATCCTTAATATTATGAAATCTTTGCGTTGGCAATATTCGAAAAGATGATTGCATCTATATACTCCACTGTGTAACCGAAACGTTCCCATACCGCTCACTTGAATGTGGCGCATCATAAGTCAGTCTTGTTCTTGAAATCAGACTACAAAAGATTCTGAATTGTTACACCCTTAGTAGAAGACTTTTGTGTTTTATTCACAGTCCTCATTGATGGGTTTTTAAAAATAATTATTGTCAGCGATGGACATATAAAAGGGGTCTAAATATGTGTCTCTTTGTGTGAATTGGCATTCAGTGGTCATTGTATTTAATCAGGTTGTATAGCTAGGGTCTCAGATGATCACTTTAAATCTGTTAATATGCATTCTATTCATAAATAAAATCAAATCTAAATGTAAATGGTCTGCACTTATATAGCGCTTTTCTACCTAGCTGGTACTCAAAGCGCTTTACACTCCATCTCATTCACCCATTCACACACAAGTACACACACACTCACACACCGATGGCAGAGCTGACCTGACTCACTGGGGGCAACTTGGGGTTCAGTATCTTGCCCAAGGACACTTTGGCTTGTGATGTGGCAGCCGAGAATCGAACCACCAATCCTATGATTGGCAGACAACTGCTCTACCTGTTGAACCACACTAAAAAATCTAATTTGGTGTATAGACCAACTAAAAACTACCACAAACATTATTACAAAGAGGCCACCATTATGACACCCTGTTCCCATGTACATATTCAGACACCACTCACTTTAAACTAAACCGTGCAAAGCATGTTGGTGACTCCCACTGCTATTTAAAGATTATAAAGGCCCCGAGTAGCGCGCTGTGGAAAAGCTTAGAAAAGCAATGTGAAATACTTGGTTGTGGGAAAAAGGACCTTTCCAATTTTTAATAAGCAGATAAATGACTCATTTAAACAAAACTTGCTACTCATACATTAACCAATGTTTAAATATTTGAAAACAGTTTCTAGTGGGTGTAAAAAAGCCATTGCAGTCTGTACATGAATACCCAGTGTTAGTTAAGGAAAATATCTGTAATACACCTAGGAATCTGACTGACTGTAGTAAAACAGGTGAGTAACAAAGCTTAATGACCTTTAAAAAGATTTCTCTAGCAATTCACACACAAAGGGCATGGTAAGGAATACTATGAAAAACATAAAGACACAACTCCTTTGACAGTAACAGTATTTTCTATGGTGTCTCCTTACTTTTGAATGTCAACACACATCGATAAGCGAGAGCAGGAGGAACAGACCTTGGATAGCAGAAAGTGCAGGAAGTAGCAACAAACAGAACAAAACCAACATTACTCATTGGCCATCAAATCCTTAAAGCAGGGATCTGGACACACAACAACCCACAAATGCTTATGCTGTGTCCACTGTCAAAATGGACAACTGAACAAAATAATATCCAGAATTTGTATTGTATACTGTACAACTGTTGGGCACCAGCTATTTCTGTTTCCCTTTTGCTCCATGCTTAGTACAATACTGTCAAAAGACAACTATCTACAAATATTCTCAAGCAGCTCAAGGTAGAACGCTCATCCCATTGTGTTCCCTGCTGCAGACAAGCAAGTCCCCCAATTAAGGGACCCTGAAAAGCATTTCACAAACACAGTGCGAATCAATGCACTAATCACTAGGTGTGTTTTTAAAACTTTAAATTTATGCTGTGTGTTACCTTTATTTACTCTTCACCAGTAACCCATAGCTTGTTATTTAGACATCCAACAACACATCACATCTTTTCCCTTTACTATGACACCAAAAGTATTGAAATAGACCTTGTGGTTGCAGAGATACATTCACTTAATAATATACTTTTTTAAGCCCTAAGGCCCCCCAATTAGGAGGTTAAATATTATTTTTCTGTCTATAATAGCACTGCCTTACCATGGTTTCTCCACATCCTCTTACTGACTACTCCACTATTGTAAACACACAACCAACCTAGCAAATCTAAACTCTTAGACTTTGCTGTTACTTAAAAACTTCAACAGTATATTTCTGTAATCCTTAAATGCAGTACATTGCTGTTTTTTTTTTATTTTTTTTTTGTGAAAAGCCTTATAACAGTATTTCACAGTATTAATACTTGAGGAGAGAAAACAGTATTTTACAATATTTTTTGCAATGCATCTTGGGAACATAAGCAACTCACATCAAGTGAGCCCACGTGCTTTAGTCAACAATCCAGTTTGAATTTTTCACCCATCTTCATCCTTCAGATTAATAGGTAATTGGCTTTTGTTTTTTGTTTTGTTTTGAGAAGTATTGATCTTAAAAATTGCTAAATGGTGAGACAAATTGATACAGACTAAAACACTTTCATTCATTTCATTCTTTTTGCCGCAGCCACTTGGGGTGGCTGTGGCAAAGTGTCCTTGGGAAAGATACTGAACCCCTAGTTGCCCCCGGTGAGTCAGGTCAGCTGCATAGCAGCTCTGCCATCGGTGTGTGAGTGGGTGAATGAGACGCGGTGTAAAGCGCTTTGAGTACCAGCTAGGTAGAAAAGCGCTATATAAGTGCAGAACATTTACCATTTTTCACGGGAGGAATGGTTATATTCTTTTATCTCTCTTTAGTATCAGTTGGGACATTGCAGACTGGCACTGGACTTCTGATTGTGATCCTGCAAATTACAGGGTGAGCTTGAATTTATTTTGTCTTAGATAAACCTTTGTCATGTACATCTCCAGACATGGCATATTCTAACTGCCTAACTTGAATGAACATAGCTGTTAGTGTATGTTACTGAGCTTATTTGCTAAAAATAGATTTCTTGCTAAAGAAAACTATTACTTATAACCAAATGTGTCAGGTTTTGTTTTCTCTTCTGTTTTCAGAGACAGAAGTGGTCACTTTGGACCTGCAAGTGTTGCCTTCACCTACCCCAGCAACCAGCACTACATCACAGGCTTTCTTGCTCCAGTCCATCAAGTGTACTCTCACTCATTTGTAGTGTAATGTAGTTTAATAGTTAGGATTAAGAGTTATGAAATAAAATAACTTAATGAAACGCTTATGCAAAAGTATGTAGTGTATACAGTATAAACTATAACTATAACTATAACTTTAACAATAAAAATCTGTAAATGTACCTCTTCTAGAAAAGGTGCAAACAGTAACTAATTGCTAAATCTTTGGCCTGTATTTTATTGTTATAATACAAAAACTTTACCAAACTGTAAATTTTAACTACTTTAAAGCACAGTTAACATTACAATAAAATAATGACAACTGTGCTGCCACTTCTTCACTGTTTTTAACAGGAAAAGACTCTTTAAGAGTGTACTACCCCAAGTGCCCTTTCAAACGTGGTCATTCCTAAAGTGTACATTGCATATTATAAAGTGCTTTTCATTATGTTGATCTGTAAAAACAGAGAAGAACACAGAATCATGAGAAAACCTTGAAGAGGAACTGATGTTGCCAGTGAACCATGAAGTAAACAGCTAGAAAGACGTGAGAACTGAAAGTTGATGTGTGTTGTTCCTTCTTCTCGTCACAAACCGACTTCATTGGTGGGTGACTTGCTGTTGTCTTTTTAAAGGTGCCTTGATGCCGAGTTGCAGTAGGTGCCAATGCGCTCTTCAGTATGTGTTAGAACAACATCTTTTAATACCTCAGCTTTAAAGCGGTTTGTTGCCTGGAAGTGATGCCTCGCTTCTCTGCAATACAGGAGTTTTGACAGCTTGGTAAAGGTGTGACACTATCTCAGCAAGCACGAGGTATACCACAAAAATGATATGGATTATTAAAGCAGTGGTGTGAAACCGGCCTTAAATTGTTATACGCTGATGCAGAAGTGAAGCAGTTACTAAATATCTCTGGCACTTATTTATTGTTTTTTTTTGCACAGATGTGTCTATATTTTTATTTACATGTCACAGAGCTACCAGTCGACTTGTGCAAAGCGGATGATAAAAATAAAAACATTTCCTTCTAACTATTTAAAAGAAGCTGTTATTAATATGACTGCAAACTTGTTTTTGGTTTGCACACACAGCAACATGCAGACTAGTGTGGGTTTCTCCGACAAGATAAAACATACCTTATCTGTGAAAATATTTGCTCCATTCAGATGAAACTACATTTTAAAAGATTATAAAACACATTATGAATAATAGAAATCCTTTGTGAATAAAAAAATATCCGTGCATTTGATTTTCTGAGATTATTTCTAAAGCAATTTCCCAATTGATAAGAAATACTGTCATCTGCAATACCTGTGCATGCAAATACATTAAGTTTGTATGTCATGTTTGGATGTATATGTACTTAAGGTATTAGCATAAAAACTATTGCCATCTATTAAAACACACCCCTGCACTGAATCCTTTCTTTATGAACACAAATAGCTTAGGTATAGCACCTTGTAATTGACTTTAGCATATGTCTGTACTGCAATGACTGTTTATGTTTTTCATAAACAGTGCACATCTTGTATTGTAGGAGGAGTATGTGTAAAGCTCTGGTACCAGCCTACACCCTTTCTGTCAAGCTATAATCTCTTCTGGCATTGAGTGATTATTTTATGCCTGTGCAGACACTTAGGTACACATTTTTTAGTTTATTATTATGCATTTTAATTTAAAAATTCAGACCTTTCACTATATCAAAAAAATGATATGTGAAAAGTTGGTTGTTATGGTGATTTATATTTCTCTTGTAAACTTGAGTACCTGCTGAATATAAATGTTGTCATTTACAAAAATGTTTTGAAAAAATGGTTCTGTTGTTTCTTTGTGTATCTTGTAATGAACAGTATGTCATACATACATACATACATACATACATACATACATACATACATACATACATACATACATACATGCTGTATGTATATTTTAAAGCTTGATTCAACCTCAGTACATGATTTTTAAGAACATGATAAGGCAGCAGAAATCATGCAGGTTTAATATCCACAAGCTAACAGGCTAACACAATAACAGTCTGTGATGTACAGACAGCTCCGCTGGATAGACAGGACATGTTGAGCTAGAGCAAGTCAATATGAGTCCTGGTACCAGTTTGTACAAGTCTGCACTGGATGAAGTGATGGACTGAACACAGTTTACAGGTAGTACAAACATCTAAGTACATGTGGGACATAAGGAGGGAGGGCAAGTTTGTAGACTGATCATAGCTATGACTGTTGCAGAACAGTAACACAGGACACTTGCCCATCAGCAGGAATGTTTTTTTAATTATGGTAATTAACTATGGTTTTAATGATACAAAAACAATAACACTAACTGCCAGGAATCTGGCATGGAAACTGCTTATCCGGTCTGGATACTCCACAGCAACTTAAACACCACAGTCAACCATTAGTACTGGAAGAAAGGTAAGGGTATCACTAAAGGGACCATGATTATTTTTAACAAAATTTGTGTCAATTTGTATGGTAAATGTTAAGATATTTCACTAGAAAATGGATGTGTTAGTGGCATTAGGGTGAAAGTTAGAAGATCACCATCACCATCACCACCAAGTCATTCTGATTCATCCTCTGGGAACCTTGAAATGACTTGACACAGCATCATAACCATCCATCCGCAGTAGCCATCCAAAGACAGTCTGTGGGGCCATGCTGGTACAAATACTGCAGACAACAACAAAGAAAACAACTTCACACATGCACCGGAACCCTGAACATCACTAGACAATACCTGTAGGAGCTGTATGTAGGAACACAAATGTCATTACCATACCAGCGCCCTAGTACAAAGCCTGAATAAAATCCAAATGAACCCACATGTGAATACTGCTGATAACTGGCCTGAGAATTCACAGTCAGAGGGGGAGTTTCCTTTCAGTTGATCTTCTTGCTATGATGTTTTCTGGTGTTGTACTGCACTTCTCTCCTTCGCAAAACCAGGGTTGTATACACAAAATAATATACTCTATGTGCTATAAACACAACACTGACTTTCTGTGTGTACTTTTATGTCACCCTCTATGCAGTGGCCACCCATTGCCAAAACCAATTTGTCCAAGTGTCCAAGTACAGGCAGAAAAGTTTGTGAAGAATAAAGTATGGAAAACATCTTTAATTTAGCCATAAACTATTCTGCTATTTCTATACCTTTCATAAGAAGAGTGAGGTGTGAAGGCTGTTTTCTGCAGGGGGCAGTTACATTATGACCTTTTCATCTGGCTTCATCACGACACACAGTGAATACAGGTACACTTTACCTTGAAATTGTTTTGAAATTCCCCACTGTGAACTAACAATTTACAGTAATTGTCCCATTAAATGTTCTGCTAAAGGCCTACTTGAGTGAAGATGGGGCTATGTCATGGCCTAGCATCATTTCATTCGAAAGGCCTCAGTTTCAATGAAAATAACACACAAACACACCAAAATCTGGTCAAGGTCAGGTTTGTTGGTCATGTTTTCACTGAGTCATTAACAGTACCTTGTAGTAAATAATACATTCTTTCTTAGGAATGAAACATATCCTTGTTTGATCATGTTAAGCATGTTAATGAAGAGACAGAGGGAGGGAGATGGACGAGAGCTTCAGGAACAGTGTATTCATGCCTTTTATAGCTCTTCCTGTCAAGCTGTCAGTTGAGTATTTTGTATTTTCTTCTTTCACCGTTTAACATTACTTGATCTTGCATTTTTCTGTGCAGCCCAGGTTTCACAACACTTTAAGTCATAGTGATGGCTGACAGGATTTTACGGTTTGCTTTGGAGGCACAGCTTACAGGACAGTTGGTCTTTTCCTGCTGTGTCCTTTGTTTGGGCCTTGGGGATTGCAGCAAAAGTAGAGGCACAGAAATTATTTTTCAAATAACATTATAGATACCCATGTTATAATATTTGTAAATATTTCCTTTCTTTATAATCTAATTATTAAGCCTGTTCACCCTATAATTTCTTAAGAGTTCTGCCAACACTGACACAGCTAAAAGCTTCAGATTGCTATTTCCCTGCCACTATATGTACTATATTAGGTTATGCCAAGATATTTTGGCTTTATAACAACTAAAGTTTTAACTACAAGCACTGTTAAGAAATCATTCATAATAGCCAGGTGATTGCAAGCTACAGAACAAGAACACTTTCTTTGAAATAATAAAGTTTTACATCACGGTAGACTGCTACATCTCTGTAGCTTGGCTTTGTTAAAATCTGTAAAATTTGTCAGATTACTCTTCACCTATCATCTTTCAATTTTTAGCTGAAATCTCTGCTGCCTACAAACGCATCGCTGTTCAGTCTGAGCTAAATACAATCCATTGACTTGTTCTGTAATAGTCACTGAATCCTGATCCTGTGCAGTGAAATATACTGTGGAGAAAGACTTGATGGATGTTTAGTTACTCATGTTATTACAAATGTGAATGAGTAATATTTTCCTACTTATTCCAGTTTTACCTTGGAATAAATTTAAATTGCATCTTCTCTTTCACTTTTACATTGTGACTCAATAGTGGCGTAGAGTGAAGGACTCCTGTGGAAAAGCATTAATACATTGTTTGTTTGCTACCAGGAATCTGCACCATGCACTAAGAATGGCTGTTTAATGAAGACTGTCATGATTTCAATCTGACTTCCTGTTTCATTGCTTTTTATTTTTTTCCATTTTTTCCGTCTTCACTTCATCCAGCTTGACTAATTACCTTGAGCGTTTTAACCTTGGCCCTGCTCTTTCCTTTATTACCACCATCTCATCCCTAGTGCCTCTGCTATCTTCCACGCTACTATCCAGCCCTATTCATTGTGACTCATGCCTTGCCCTGTGTGCTTTGACTTGTCTTCACTAAAAGACCTTGAGCTCTGTTTGCCTTCCTTGTTCTTTGTCCTTGACCTGACTCCCTGGACGTTGATTTGGATGCTAGAACAATCTCATGAGTTTTTTGGAACCTCTTTCCTGCCTCAGTTGCAGTGATTTTGTGTTTATCATTCAGTGATCACCACACTTTTTGTTACTCACCTTTTGAACTAATCCTCTACATGGTGAGGCTTTGTTTATTACTTTGATTATTTTGTGTATGGTAATGTTGTCTTTCACTAGGAAACCTGCTTAACTCCACTTGACACCCACCATCTTATATCACCTCTTCTCTGATCTTGGACAATATTACTCACCTGGCTCTCTTTTTTAGATCACTGCTGCCGATTCACCATCGTGACCATACCTGGTGATTTCAACCATTATATTTCATTCCACCTTGTTACAATAAACATTGTTTGATTCTTGTTAAAGCTGTGTGGCATTTTAATTGCGTCCTCAAAACTCACAAACTCTTGGTGGCACTATGGGTGGGCAAATTGTGAGCTTTTCTGTGTTCTAAATTAATTTATTTAAATTATAAAAACTATGTAAGTATTTAATGGAGTTCAGTGAAGTCCTTCTTCGACTCAGTGATATTTCAGGCCACATAAAAACTACCTAGATGTGCTTATGTTCAAGCCATCAGTGACTTGGTTGGTAGTGAGCGTAAGAGTATCTTCTTACACAGTCAAATCAAAGCCTTTTGTGCATGTGCAATTATTCATAGGCCCCAGTCTTTACAGTTTCCTCCAATAGGCAGATTTGCACAATGCTTTTATACAAACAGAAGTTTTTTTTCCTTGATTCCCTACACATGACACAAATGACTGCAGGCTGGTTGCTGCCAACTCATTAATGCGTTGAATTAGGTGGAGTTCAGATGGTGTCCTTGCCTCAAATCTCCATTCTAACTGGAGATTTTTGTTCTTTTTTTTATCATCCTCAATACAACCCCAGTATTCTGGCATTTTGGATGTTACAGAGCAGGCTTTAGTCTACCTGTCTGCCTATATTTGCATTACTGTTGTCAGGTACGTGGATAGTTTACATAATTATATGACAACCTAGTACCTGCAGTCTATCTGATCTGCAGTATTTCTACACCATGTTGTTGATTTGACAGTAGCTGTCTCCTATTTAACTGTTCTTAGTAAACTCTTTTTGCTTCTGCTGTATTTTTTCACATTTATGACTTATGAAACATCTCTAGCCTATTACTTTTTTACATATAATTATTTTAATTGTACATACATTTAACTGTGCTGTAAATATTCACTAACCTTCACTGCATATTTTTCTGTTTTGTAAATGGAAAATGGAAAAAAAAAAACATTTCCAAAAAAACATTTCCAAATTCCCCCTACAACAAAATCTCAAATCTCCTATTTACAAAATTATTAATACCCTTAATTCATTACTGTGTAGAAACACCCTTGGCAATACTTACAGTTTAGACTTTTCTTGATAAGTCTCTACAAGCATCTGAAACGAATCTAGAATTAGGCAGTTTATCACATTTTTCCTGACACATTCATACAAAGTCAGATTGAATCTAAAGTCTGAGAACTATCATCTTCAGGTCTCAGATGTTCAGAGAGGTTTAGGTCTGGGCTTTGATTCGGCCACTGAAGGACAGAGGTCAGAGACTTTTCCAAGCCATTTCCCTATTGCCTTGACTGTTTGCTTCAAGCCATTTTTTGTGACAACAATTTTAGACTTTGGCCAATGAGTCTGTTACCACAGGGTTGTCAGTGAGTTTCCTGGCCTATGTCCTTCTTGTTTGGTTACTTTGTTTGGCAAGACACTTAACTCACTTTCGGAAGAGTCCTGGTGGTTTCATACTTTTTCCATTTCACAATTACAAGTTTTAGAAATAAGCTTTAGAAATGGTCTTGTGCAGATACGTGCCTTACCACAAAACTTCATTGTGGAGTTATACAGATAATTCCTTTGACCTGTGGTATTTGCCCTGACATGCAGGTGGTGCCTTGATTCCATCTTTTATTTCAGAGCCATGTACCAACACTGAGGAAGGCAGTTATTTCAATGTTACTCCAGCACAAGTGGACTATCTTGTTAATAGTCATGCTGCTTCACTTGGAACAATACTTGATACTGTTGCTCCTCTGAAAAAGAAACTAGCGAGTCAGAGGAAGTTAACTCCATGGTACAATTCACAAATCCATAGCTTAAAGCAGTAATCACGTAAGTTGGAAAGGAGGTGGCGTTGCACCAATTTAGATGAATATTTCCTAGCCTGGAAAGATAGTTTAATAATATATAAAAAAGCCCTGCATAAAGCTAGAACTTCATATTACTCCTCATTAATAGAGGCAAATAAGAACAACCCCCGGTTTCTTTTCAGCACTGTAGCCAGGCTGACAAAGAGTCATAGCTTTGTTGAGCCTAGTATTCCCTCAACTCTCAGCAGCAATGACTTCATGAATTTCTTTACAAATAAAATCATAACTATTAGAGAAAAAATTGATCAGATCATCCCTACATGTAGCATGGATTGTACAACAACTCTAGATCCACGCTCGTACTTAGACTGTTTCCTCCCCGTAGATCATTCTGAATTAATTTCAGTAATTAATTCCTCTAAACCATCAACATGTTTCTTAGATCCCATCCCGACTAGACTCCTCAAGGATGTCTTACCTTTGATCAGCACGTCCATATTAGATCAGATCAATCTGTCTTTACAAATAGGCTACGTGCCACAGGCTTTTAAGGTTGCTGTAGTCAAGCCCCTGCTCAAAAAGCCTACTCTGGACTCAGGGGTCTTAGCGAATTATAGACCAATATCCAATCTGCCCTTTATCTCTAAAATCCTTGAAAAGATAGTTTCTAAGCAAGTGTACGACCACCTGCGTAGCAATAACTTGTATGAAGATTTCCAGTCAGGATTTAGAGTACATCATAGTACAGAAACAGCACTGGTAAAGGTCACTAATGATCTTCTGTTGGCATCAGACAATGGACTACTCTCTAAACTCGTCATGTTAGATCTTAGTGCTGCATTCGGCACTATAGATCACAACATTTTATTACACAGACTGGAACATGTCATTGGAATCAAAGGAACAGCACTAGAGTGGTTTAAATCGTATCTATCAGATAGATTTCAGTTTGTACACGTTAATGATGAGTCTTCCATGCACAGCAAAGTCAGCTATGGAGTTTCACAGGGATCTGTGCTTGGACCGATTCTTTTCACTTTATATATGTCCCCTTTAGGCAATATTATTAGGAAACACTCTATAAATTTCCATTGTTATGCAGATGATACCCAGCTATATTTATCTATGAAATCAGGAGAAACTAATCAATTAGTCAAACTTCATGAATGCTTAAAAGACATAAAGGCCTGGATGTCCTCCAATTTCCTTCTCTTAAATCCAGACAAGACAGAGGTTATACTGTTTGGGCCTAAAAATCTCTGAGACACTATGTCTAATCACGTTCTCACCATTGATGACTTAGTACTGGCCTCAAGTAATACTGTAAGAAATCTCAGAGGTATCTTTGACCAGGATATCTCCTTCACTTCATACATAAAAGAAATCTCTAGAACTGCCTTTTTTCACCTGAGAAACATTGTTAAAATTAGCAGCATCCTGTCCCAAAGTGATGCTGAAAAACTAGTCCATGCATTTGTTACTTCCAGACTGGACTATTGTAATTCCTTATTAATAGTTTGTCCCAATAACTCATTTAAAAGCCTCCAGTTAATCCAAAATGCTGCAGCCAGAGTTCTGACTGGAATTAGCAAGAGAGATCATATTTCTCCTACGTTAGCTTCTCTCCATTGGCTCCCTGTTAAATCCAGAATTGAATTTAAAATTCTTCTCCTCACTTATAAATCACTTAATAATCAGGCTCCATCTTATCTTAAAGACCTCATAGTTCCATATCTTCCACGCAGAACTCTCTGTTCTCAGACTGCAGGTTTACTTGTGGTTCCTAGAGTTTCCAAATGTAGAATGGGAGGCAGAGCCTTTAGCTATCAAGCCCCTCTCCTGTGGAACCAGCTCCCAGTTCAGGTTCGGGAGGCAGACACCCTCTCTACATTTAAGACTAGACTTAAAACTTTCCTTTTTTATAAAGCTTATAGTTAGAGATGGATCAGGTGACTCTGAACCATCTCTTAGTTATGCTGCTATAGCTTAGTCTGCTGGGGGAACTCTACTGATAAACTGAGCTCCTCTCCTCTCTCCTTTCTCCTCTATCAATGCAAATGCCACCATTGCACATCATTAACTTTGTGTCTTCTGTCTCTTTTAGTTGTGTTTCCTCCTCTCTGTCTCCCTCTCTCTGTACTTTTCTGCAGGTATCCTCGGCCTGGAGCTGTACATCTTCAGAATCCAGTTCATCTGCCCAATGTTCTTGATGCTTGTTGTTGTCTTATTGCCTGCTGTTCTTTTCTCTCTTCTCTTTCCACTCACCCCAACCGGTCGAGGCAGATGGCCGCCCACTATGAGCCTGGTTCTGCTGGAGGTTTCTTCCTCTAAAGGGAGTTTTTCCTCTCCACTGTTGCCTAAAGCTTGCTCAAATGGGATTGTTTGGTTTTCTCTATAATTTTTTGTATAAATATTTTCTTTAAGGTCTTAAACCTTACACTGTAAAGTGCCTTGAGATAACTTCTGTTGTAAATTGGCGCTATACAAATAAAACTGAATTTAATTTAATTTCTAAACTATGTGCAACCAAATTAATTCCCCAGAATGAAGGTGAAAGTTAAAGTTCTAGACACATCTTAAAGAAAGCTTTGTGTCTGGTTTGCAACATATTTAAAAAATATATGTTTTACTAGGTATTGCTTGTTGTTATTGGCTTTAGGCAAATCATGACCAGCTGATCCCAGACTTGGACACAAGAACTGATCTAATTGTCTGAGGACGTTTATCATCCGAAGTTAAAAAAAAGTCCCATGTCTTTTACCTCTGCTAGTCCTTCAACCAGTATGAAATGGTCAGATATTTGCTAAACAATAGGTACAAGCAGAAGGCGTCACGGTGCAAGGCATTTCCACTTCTGGTATCCTTTCATTATGAGAAACTACAGACTATATTTGCACCGCCACAAGAGGTCACTCTGAATCATAGGCAAAGAGAATCAGCAATAATGTTGTAATTTGCAATATATAGTCCCAGATTTTTCAAGTGTTGAGTTTCGCTCTGATTGCACTCAGTGTCTTTTTGCTCTCTCGTATAAACAGGGTATTTATTGGCCATCTGAAACAACACAAACCCGAGAGCCCAGCCAGCTGTCTACAAGTGAAATATTGCCAAGAGGTGGCAGAACGATATTGGAAGGTAACAGCGAAAGGAGGGTAAGGAAGAAAGTGACCCATTGCCCTACTGACTGAAAAAGACATGAGAAAACAGATAAAAAAAAATGTGTATGCACACATCATCCTGTTGCTCATACATTTACTGAGAATTTAACCATTACTATGTGTTATTAATAATTTCTCTTTGTCCCTTGTCTGACTCTCCCCTTCTTTTATTTACCCATTATTTTTTTTACACATACCCCGACAAAAGTACTAGCTTGTATAATCATATCATAATGGATCATACCAACACAAGCTGTACCTAAACTATGTAGATGAGTAACCATAAATATTGTATATAGGGGACAATGGAATTGAATGAAAATGTGGTTATCAAAATAAAAGTGGCTCATTGTAAAGCTGAAAGAAAAAACAGAAAAAACTGAACTGTGCTAAGTCTCCAAGACACAAACATATGAGGGCTGAGAGAGAGGACATTCATCACGTTAGTAGGAAGGACTGAAAGATGCTGGGAGCGGAAACACGGATGATAAGACAAAGAAATGATAGGAGTCAGGTTTCAAATGCTACATCAAAACACTGCGACTACTAAAATGCAGCCCTTTTACTGTATACTGCACTGTATACAAAATAGAAATACTTTTAATTGTAATTACATTTTCATGGGACTGAGGTAGAGTTAGACTAGGTTAATGGCTTCTGGAAAGAAAGTAAAAAAAAAAACTAAACAAACAAATCTGTGACAGAGTTGCAGTTAATGTAATTATGCAGCTCTCCCTGGTCCTCTATGAGACATCTGGAAAACAGAAACAGCATCTGGGGCCCAAAGAGGGGCCGCAATTACACACTGCAGCAGACAACCTAACTCAATCAATGAAGCACATGACTGCAACTATACAAGAAGCAAATGGCAGAGAGGAAAGCTACATGATGACTCACTCAGTGCATTGGTTTGATTGTATATTGTACGAAATCAGTAACTGCTGTTTATTAAAGCTGTGTTATTTGTATATTAATAATGGATCAAAAGAGTGAGTGAAAGATGTCACTCATCAATAATATCCCAACAGAGAATTATCTTTAACTATATTAAAGCCAAACAATGCAAGGTTTGTCTACACACTCTCTCCTGTTGGAGCCACTTTATAGCAGAGTCCGTTTAATCTGTCATGTTAAGCAGCTCCCAGTGTAGAGACTTTTTTTTACTGTGAAACAAAAAATAACCAAGACTTAATTTAAGATGCATTAAGACACACAGCAAGTTTCCACCATGCATGTTTTCTTAGAAGATTTAATATGTGGATTAGGCACACAAACTGCTTAATTAGGTTTAGAGAAAAATAAGGTAAAGTCAGCGTAACGTGGTTTTGGCAAAAATGACTACTTACTAATGTACTGAATACCTCTGTTGTCATAGTTACAAGAATCAACAAATTGCTAAAGTCAGAGAACAAAGTGATGCTTCGAAGCAGGAATGTTGGTGGTTTGTCTGTCTGAAATATTTAAGACCCACCCGTCCACCCCAACCTAGTCTCATTTCAGCTACACACAGATTAGTCACTTGAACATAGATGTGTGTAATCTTGGGCTCACTTAAATGATACTATTTTGCATCAGGTAGTGGTACTGCCACTGGGTAGAAACCCAACACTACAGTGTAAATCAAAATGTACATTGTAGGTATCTGTGCTTGTTCTATTGTAACCCCTTCTATCAAGCATATATCTAGCTTAATTGTCAACAATAACAAAGGCAGTATAATAGATTTAGCAGTTATGTGACAGGCATATTTTAGAGCTAATCACAACCTGACATTATGCCATGGTCCCATTCTTCGGATAGGACAACCAGGAACTTCCATGTTGTCACACTGGCTCTATCACCCAGCTGTGATGAAAGCAGTCAGTTCCCTTAGGGCCCTGTCACAGGACCAAGGTTAATGGATTCTGTTGAAAACAAGAGTTATGATTGGGCAGCTATATGTGTGTACTAAAGGACAGACCTTTGTGCCTCGCTGTGCTACTACAGATGCTGATTTTCACATTTGACATGGTGTACTTTATACCAAAACCCAACTGTTTGTTGTACAGTAATCAATCAGCCGGATGTATGCAGGGAACAAACAGCATTTGTATAGTATTCATGTTCTTTTCACGTTACTGATGTCATTTTCACACATGCACTTTAATTCTAAACTTCATTACCCAAAATAGCTGAATGTGGAAACGCAAATGTCCCATTCAGTTAGCCCATGAGTCGAGCGCCCCTGTACAAAGCCTAAGTAATGTTCATTACATGTTCACCACACTCCCTTTCAGTTGATTCATTCAGCACAACACCAGAAAGTCTAAGGTAGAAAGTATTTTCCATACTATCTTTCTACATGGTCAAAAATAGATCTGTTGACTGTTGAACTGATGGCTAAAAGGAGTGTCAAAGAAATGAAGGAGTCTAAATTGTATGGGTTTTAGGAATATTGAACTCAAAGAGGAGGCTAGACACAGGCAGGTCAGTTTAATGATGTTTACTGCACTCAAGGGAGGTGGGATTAGGTTAATGAATAACTGAGGCTGGTGATGGTGGTTGAAGGCCAATGTCTCGGGAAGCAAGACAGGCAGAAAGTATCGGGAGACAGGATGGCGGTACCACCAGTGGCGTCTGCCATGTGGTCACTGAATAGGCGAATTTCAGAGGACAGTGCACATCAAGCAGACACACGTCTTCTCAGGCCCCAAACAAATAAGTCTAGTCAGAAAAACAAATATCCAAACTCCAACACTCCTAATTCTAAAAACAGTGTTCTTCATTAAATCCCACAGACAGTCACACATAGAGAGAGATATCTAGGTCCAAATCAGACAGTCGGACAGGACGCCAGAGGCAGAGTATAAGTCCAGAGACACAGCCAGAAATAAATAGAACCAGACTTACTTCAGGTAGACTGGGGTAAAGCAGAGGCAGGTCAGGCAGGCAGGAGTCAGAGCCAGATAAATCACACACAATCAATTAATAAGGCTTGAGAGTTGATTCTGAGAAGACAGAGCAGACAATCTGGCAAAGGCAGTGACTCTGAGGTGCTGCAACAATTAGGCTGATTTGGTGGTAAAGTGCAGGGGATTGAAGAAAGGAGCAAACCGCAAGAAATATTTCAAAATAAAACTAGAAGTGGGTGATGGCTGTGAAACTAAATGCTTTCTGAAAGCACAAGATGAATAATTTACTAATTATAATGTAAATTTCAAGCCTCGTTAAGATGACAGAAAGCAAAAGCTGAGTGAAGCTGAACAAAGTAGATTGAAATAAAACCTCACCTTGATGCTAATCAGTGCACCATTCACAGTTCACTTAGGTCCATAAAGACAGAAACTCTCTGTTCTGCTTTTCTGTCCTTGAGCCTGACGAAAGTGCATTTTGTGGAATTTCACCACAAAAAAATCTCAAAAACAAATCATAGACTCAAACACAATCATATGTAAACACTATAAAGCATTTAGTGAGTCCATACCGGGTGAAGCTAAAGAAGGTTATGCTCTGCATTGTTGTGTAGAAATTGGATCTGGTATAAACTATGCAGGGACATTGTACAATTTCAAAGAGAAGCAACATCTATTGACTGAAGATCAGATTTGTTTGCCTGAGTTGAAATAACATTCAAGGTCAATAATGGCAACATGTAGCGTGAAATGTTTAAGTGTGTAGGAATTCACCAAGAGAATGGAATAAATACATTCAATGAATCTGGAAAAGTAAAAAATAAATAAATAATTACAGAAATCATACCAGAAGAATGCTTTAGATTTAATTAAAACATTTCAAACAAGAAACTTGGATGATGTTAACAATGTGCACTGTAGGTTATAATGTTGCTGTCTGAAGATGTGGAAGAAGTGTGATTCGGGTAAACCATTGGTCATCCTGGACTACTAGGTGTGAAGTGAATTGAGAAAGCCCTGCAGGACTGAGCCTTAGATGAGCTCTGTCTCAGTTTCAGAAGGTCATACCTTGACAGATGAGACTACACTTTATCCAAGGGATACAAACACAATGGTGAACAGAAGTGTACTGTTCATGCACCAGATGTCAGAGAGGGCATGTGTGTGTAAGCATGCAGAAATGCGGTAAATATATAATGTTTCAAGACAGCACAGCTGCTCTAAGAGGACTAACAGGACTTCCTCAGCACATGCCAAACAGGAAACACTGCTAAGTCTGTAACATTTACAGGTCGGGAAGACCTAGACTCACATCACCCAAACAACACCACCTGTTCACTGCCTCAGTCTGTCCAGGACTGACTTTCACTGAAGGTTTGTTCTGTTTCCTGTGAGACTCTCTAACCCTCTGCAGTGTCTTTGCCTTTCCCACACTCACATAGAGTCTTTGAAGGACAATTCTTTTCCTGGTACTCACTCATATGTCACCCCCTGTCCCCCTTCTTCTCCTCTTCCTGCACTTCACTCTTCCCTCCATCCTGCCAGCTGAAGCGACTCCTAAATCGGAGAGGTTTTCTTGGGATTTTCCTTCATAAATAGGAGGTGGGAGTAGCTAGCTCGGAGCTGCCAGTCATCATTTAAGCTGACATCCAGAGCTGGATTAGAGCAAAGCTCATTATTGATTTTAATCACTATTAAAGTGGAGACACTTTGGAGCTGCAGCCAAGTTCAAACAAACTAGTTCCTGTGGAAAAATCGATGAAGGAACTGGGTTAATAAACTCTGTTGACTGGAGAGTGCTTTAAATGTGCAGTTTCGTCTAAACTTGTCTTTGTGAATTGTGACTCTCTGAGGATTGGAGTCCTAATTAACACCTTGTCATGTCTGCTGCCTGGAACACAGTGATACATTTAGCTCAACTAGACACATTTCCAAGGCTCCGCCTCATCATCATGCACAATGGATGGCATGCATTGCCCATTTCATTACGTATCATCCCAGGGTGGCAGTGCAATCAAGAATTTAATTAACATAAAGAGAGCTTACACTTCATCTACTAACCTCAACAGAAAATCTGCAATTTAAATTAAACGTGGTCTTTAAGTATAACGCCAACATCCTGAACTGTGTTTGAGATATGCTGAGGCGAATAGATAAAGCTGCTGAGCACCAGCAGCCAGTGCAAACTATGGCCAATTGTTTTTATGCTAACAATATTTAATATATGATGATTACCATGCTGGCATGTCTTTAATAATGTACATATTTGTTTATATTATATGTTTGTACAGGCTCAATCAGAGCACAGATAGTCACCTGTGTTAAAAGTGTTACCTCTAACACTAACAACAGTATTTTTCTTTCCTTCTAATGTGAAGATGCTTTTCTTGATACAGTAATTGAAACTGTGCCAGTTCAATTTCTGAACTGTTATTTTTCTACAAGGCAGTGTCATTTTCACTGTTTAAAATAGTACTGCTTTCTAAGAAATACTTATTGAGGGGAAACATTTGCTCAGGGCTTGAGCCACCAAGTGACACAGTGAACACATAAAATCTAGTCTAGTCCTTCCCTCCATTACACTTCTAAAACATTACATTTTATGAATAATTGAAACTGTACTCTTGATCTGGTAAATATGAAAGCTGGGGGCTGTACACTATTTTAAAGAGGAACTGGAATGATAATAAAACATACAAATTTAGATCTTTCACCATCCACAGTTGAAAATATTGTGAACCATACATCAAAGCTGTGTAGAAATGCCACTGAGTTTTCCCAGTCTAAGCTTGACACGGAAGGTCCCCAGAAACGTGTTGTGTTCATGCCTTAGCTTAAAGAACAAACATCCGTAGTTCTTTGTGCCAAAGGTGAAAAAAGACCAACCAAGACAAGATTTTTGAGCAAGAATGGTCAAATATTCCAAAACTGCAACTATCAGTGTCAGTTCAGTTCTCAAACAGGAAAAGTGATGTTACATCTTTCCCAACTATTCTTCGGTTGTTTTGTTGTTGGTCAGTAAAAACACATCTGCACATAAACTGAACTTAACAAGATCTTAACATTTTAAATATATGAGGAACTTGTGGAACAAATGTGGACTTGACTTGTACTCCCACTATTCAAGTCATCAAAAGCATCAGGTTCAGTAGGGTTTAAAATACACCCAAAATGGAATGTACTGTACTACTTGTATTAGTGTACTTTGTCAACAAAGTAGATTCCTGGGAATTAGATTTTAAAAAGTGAGGTTTTCCTATATTCAAGAAGGAGACAATTGCATGTTAAGAACATCTGATATTCTTTCAGACTGGAGACTAGCAGTTTAACACAATCTTCTACACAGAGTGTTGCATTATGTGTTTCTTTTTAGCCCTAATGTTACTAGACCAGTGGGTGTTTTTAGAGGCTTTTATAGTTCATCAGCCCTTACAGTGTTTTATTGTCCCAGTTTAACCTGCAAGAGTACAGAAGAAATATTTTCACAGCAACTAAAAATAAGGTTGGAAGGTTGTGTTCTCTACTGTCTTTCATGTAGTTGTCATAGATAATATGTTAACATGCAAATAGATACTGCAGCCAGTTACTGCTTTATTAATGGCAGCCCTTTAATGTGTACAAACTCAAACCAGCTTAAAATGGGCATGTATTATGGCTTTGAGACACAGTTAAGATCTCTCCTGCAAACAAGGAACAGACTGCTTTAGTGTATCACCCGCTGTATCAGCTGGAGCACTGAAGCTGACACCTCGCTGACCTTTTCCACTGATGTGGGCTGGAGCAGTTAGCGATCAGACAACACTGTCAGAAACACTGAGTCGCTGCTCTACAATACACACAACAGCAAACACACTGATACGCACAAACAAACACACCACAGTTTTGTGTGTGTGTGTGTGTGTGTGTGTGTGATTCACTACCAAAACATCCTATGTCATCTGTCCCATTCTGGAATTTTATCTGGCACAGGCATGTTCAGCCTTTCAGCTGGCATTCCAGGACCCACCACACATGCTCACTTAGACAAACACACACAGGCTTTCCCCGTCTCACACTAAATCTGTTCTCAGGATCTGTGTGCAAGTCAGTCCCGACTCATTTTCATTCCGTTCCTCTCTCCTTCTCCTCCTCCCTCATGTCTCTTTAAACTAGTTGAAGTGAAGGAGTCACAGTCTGTAGACACACCGTCACTTCTCAGATAATCATTTAGATTCTAAGGAGCCCCTTAAGGGTCACGGCAGTGAAAATCTTCTGAGGCTACTTTTGCGTTCGCAATACTTTTGTGATGCTGGTGATTTGCAACCCTGGTTAACTCTATCATATCATGTTCAACCACCATCAGACTTTTAGGCTCCTTTAATGCGTCCATCTTACTACAGTCCAAAATCAGATTACGTATAAGTAAATACACTGCCAATCTCAGATCTGGTCTCTTATAAACAGTAAGTCCAGTCAGGTTACATATAAGTTGATACACTTTCTGTCACTGCCGTTACACAACAATGGACACATTAGGGGAGAAGCCAGACATAATGAAATGTTACGAGATGCATCTATTGCTAATCACGCCTTTTAAAAGAGTAAACAAAGAGAAAAAGATATGCATAGCTGCTCGGCATGCAGATGTTTAACCATCATGAACTAGCAGGTACAGTCAGAAGCAAAACACCTGAAGCACAGACACATCTGTAGTCACAATCTATAGTACCGTTTCAGATTCGGTCACAGCTGTATGTGTTATTCACTGTAGCTGCAGGTGATCTACCACTCTGTTAAACTCAGTTGAGTGGTTCATATACTGAGCAAACACAATAATAACAAGTGGAGCACAGATATGGCTACAGTCACAATCACCAGCTCCATCCCAGCCGTAACTTCAGCTACTGTTTGTCTTAACTGGCCTCGGCATTGCTGGTTATATATTAACAGTTAACTGACTCTCCATCTCGCTGAGTTACAGTGATACTTCCACAGCTGAGGGTGAACCCACTCTTTGTGGCTACAGCCAGCGGGGATCTACTGCATGATATGGGCTAAACTCTAAGAATAAATCATTACGGACCAGATAAAACACAAAACTAACTTGTGAGGAAACACCAAAGCATTGCGAGGGAACACAACATGTATTGCAAGGTAATTCAAAAGTGTGAGGAAACGCAAAAGTAGCTCTGGTAAAATTTCACGGCCGTGAGCCTCTGTCACAGGCTCTGTAGGACTCAGTGTGACACATTCTCCTCAGTAACCTTTTCTGTTTTTTTTGCTGTGACAGCAGATATAATATTCTTTAAATGAGATATTTTGCGTTTTTGGTGCTTTGATATTGATATACTGCTATAACAACATTTATATAAAAAAGATTTCTTCCTATTGATGAACTTCTTTTCTCATTTTCACCACATGTGTTTTCTCCTCCTCCTAATAAGGGTAAACTGATTACCTTGGCCTTCAAACACTGTAGTGCTTACCAGACATGTTCCATTCCTGTCCCAGTGGAAAAGGCCCAGTAAATAAAATAAACTCAGTTCCCAGTAACATTCCCAGTAACCCCTCCTTCAACAGAGCAATGTGCCCCTGTTTCTCTAACCTACATTCACCGGTCCAGACCAAACTTGTGTGCTTCGCAGGAACTAGATTGCTCAGTTTAAAATAAACACAATGTCTGCCAGCTAAATGTGCTGTATCACACAGTGTGACTCCTTGGCCCACACCCTTTGTACTGTCTCAGTCAGCTCTCTGTATGGGTCTGTAACTCATTCATCATTGCCTGTTTCATATACGGCACCACTGTCTTTGGGTGCCTTATTTTTCTGTCTGTGTCAGTTCCTTCATTTGTCTCCTCTTACCCCAAGTCGTCAGGGTGTTTCCAAGCAACTGAAATGCTAGAATGTGCATCTACACTCGTTTTGGATGTTATCGCGCCGTTCCGCGGCCGTTATCTGTTGTTATTAGCATCACAGATATGGGCTAGTAGGTCCATCCCAGATATCAAAATAGCTTCAGCTCATATCTGTTTCACAGTCGACACATCAGACACTTTTATCTGGCCCACATATTGTGTGAAAAGCCCACATCTTTGCTGAACATGAACCAAATTAACCAACAGTGCCCTTTTGCCCACTTCCAATGTGGGTCATACACAAAAACCTAGGGGCTCCAAGTGCATTTACACCAGGGACTGGCAATTCCAGTCCTCAGAAACACTACCTTGCTTGTTTTTACACAATCCCTACCCGACATACTGATTGCCTGTCATCAGGTGTGTTCAGTCAATCAAAAGCTGGAAGATACCAAATTATTTTGTCTTCTTTCACTCCACCATCGTCTAAGATTGTGTCTTCTGATTTGACCTGATTGACTGAACACACCTGATCCAGGTAATCAGCAGTGGGTAGGGCAGAGATAGAAGACAAGCAGGACAGTCGCACTTGTGGAGCGGAATTGCTGGCCACTGACGTAGACTCAGTCATTGTCATGCAATACAGAGTGGGGATGATAGAAGTTAACATCACTCTGGTTCCCTTTTTTTCCAACGAGTTTTGGACAATCGCAGAAAAAAAGCTCTGTGAAAACAAGGGTTTCTAATACTTTTTGTTTAACAAAATAGTTCTCATAAATAAACACCACTTTTAAGATTTTTGATGCTTAAATATGACTACCAAGAGTAAAAAGCTACAGCACAAGACTACTAATTCAACAACACCAACAAACCACGAAGCTTGTAACTTATAAAGCTAAAGGGAAGCAGGAATAGAATCACCAATGCTGGGGTCCATGGACAATTTCCCCACTGAATGACTACATGTCATTAAATGTCATTTTTCTGACAAGTGAAAAAATATTATTATAATCTGAACCAGCTTCAAAACATTTTGGCTGTCTGTATTGTATTTTAGTGCAGGGATCTGGATTATTCTTTGCAGCTTTTACAAAAGAACTGTAAAAGCTGCCAGCAAAAAAACTATAAACCATCGAGTTACAGTATAAAACAAATGTTAGCACTGAATATGATGTAGATTTTTGGCATTACTGCTGTATGATAATCTGATTGATTTAATCTGGTCAAAGTTTTATGCTATATAGACTAATGACAAAAAACTAAAGCATCCCAACAATAAGCTTAGCACAAGGCTGCTGGAAAGCAGCACTGACAAAGAAAGTAATGTTTTTTAAACATTTCAATGTTATTGGATAGACTGACAGCAGTAGTGCCTGAAGGCATATTTGACCCTGAACATAATGTTGCTTCAGTTCAAGTTACATGCCGAGCATTTCAACACTGTGCTGTCTCTTTGAATAGATTTCTGATTTTGATTCAGTTGCATGTATAATCCAATAAAAATTAAATCATAGAGAACTAGTGTAGGTAGATCTATTTTAATGAGTTTTGTCATGTGTCTCTTTGCTTTGTCATGTGAGTAGATTTTTCTTAACCAATAGTTAGGTACCCATAGTAGATGAGCATATTTTATTTGTATAATGCTAAGCTAACATTTTAATATTAGCTTAGTCAGGGATTTTATCCACAGGAAACATGAGTTTTTCTGGATAACAAATTAGGTTTGTTTATACTGAACTAATTAGGAACAGCAGTTCTGTTTGTGTTTCTATTCAAACAAGAAAAGCAATTTTAAGAGCAGTTGTATTCCAGCTATTTAGTATTTTATTATCACAGAGACAGATTTTTTAAAAATGGTCAAATTCTAAGAAGCAGTAACATCAGTTCACACTGGTTGAAGCCATGACCACACTTTTATAAATTAACAACTGTCCATAATAAGAATAATGTGTAAAAAGACATCAGCTGTCTTTTTCAGGTCACAGAGCTTTCTGTACTAACCAGTTGACCTCACAAAATCCAATTTGTTTAGTGTTTTTTTTCATATTGTGGCTTTTGGGTTATTGTGTTACCAACTATTATTAGCACTAGAACATCCACGTCCTATGGACATCCGTTCAATTATTTAAAAGTGTGTAGGTTGTGGAAACATTTAATAACGTTGAGCTTCTCTGGCACAGACTGCCCAAAAAAAAAAAATAAAAAGTTGAGATAGAAATGCGAGACAACAGGCATGAGTGGATGTTTTTGTAATCTCTCTCTATATTCACAACTCACAGGTAAGATGTGTTAGGGAAGAAATACTCACTGATTACGTTCAACTTGAAGCACCAGTTGGAGGTCACTGGATGAGAGCACTATCTCCCCTCTGACTGGGTACGCTTCCTGTCAGGTTAAGAGGAGAGATCAGATCAGGTTACTAAAGCAGAAGAACTCACCAGCAACATTTAGTTTGAAGTGCATTTAAAAACATGAATTTACAGCAGCATCTGTGTTCACCCAACATAGTCAACAAGCCACCCAAAGAATAAGCTGAGTGAATCTCAAATAAATATCTGAATCATACTGCATAAGTCTCTTCGAGGGGTGTTTAATTATGAATCATAATTCTTCTAAATTCACATGTACTTTATTCCTTGCAAATATTTTCAAATGTATTCAAAACAAGTGATGATAGTCCACATGTAAAGGAAAAAAGTCCCAGTTTCTGCACGTTCTGTTTTTCTGTTTATGTCTGTTCTCTCATCTGTGGTCCACTTCTCATATCAGATACAACCCTTCCACTGCATGTTCCCGATCATCAGTCTCACCACATCTCATTAACCCTCATCTGGTTCACCTTTGTTTCAATGTCTCCGCCTCATCACTACATAAGCCATTACTCGCCACTACCTCCCCGTCAGTCCATCATCTTCCCTGAGGAGATCACTTCTGTCTCAATCTGAGCCCGATCTACTGGTTTTCCCGAAAGACTCTCTGAACTTGTTTCATGAAGGACTGTATGTATGACTATCTTCCTGCCTGCTAGTGCAGTCGATCTCAGTTACTACCTTTTGTTTTTCTGTTTGAACTCTCCTGCCTGTTAGTGCAGCGCTTGTCACGAACTGGATAAAAGACTCCATAGCCAGAGATACACTGAGACAGAAATAAGTTTCAATGGTTTATTTAACAAGTGCAAGGGAAAGGAGATGGGGTTGGGTGAGTCTGGAGGTCAGGGTGTGAACTGGAAGTGGTAGCGGACAGGAAGAGGTGGTATGACGTCACGGCCAAGATGGCCGACCAACAGAGAGCACATGGAGCAGATGGAGGAAAGGAGAAAACCAGGTGCAGGCAATCGCCAATCAACAGTTCATGTGACAGGGAAGAGGAAAACCAGGAAGTGGACCAAATAAGGGTGTGAGGGAAGGACAGGCAGGGAGGAGGCTGGAATCATGACAGCACCCTTAGTTACTACTGTTTGTTACTTTGTTTGGATTATGCCATTAAAGACACATTCGCACTCCAGTCTGCCTCAAGTCGTGCTTTTGGGTCCACGCTTCGTTGTACGTGACAACAAAATTCTAAAATTGATCATTATTAAGATCTTGACCTTCGATGCTAACCTATCACGTTAATGAAGTGATGAGTGTACAGTATATAGTAAATGATGTGTACTGACAAACACATTCCAAAAAGTAAGGAAACACCAAGACTTAAATTTGATTTTTAGACTTCAAAATGTACCTTTTGCTATGGTATGGATTTGCTATGCTCAATCAGTATGTAAAGGTTTAGTTCAGGTTAGTGCATGTGAAGTTCGCATAAGATAAACTAATGCTCAAACTAACTGTTACATAAAAAAACAGAAAAACACCACTGACCAGCAGAAATATGTTTGAATTGAGAACTGAATCAAGGTCTGTTCCTTCTATTTTTTGCTGACTGAGCAACAGCAGTTCTGCAATATAAAGAAAAAAGATTGTAGTTTGTAAAGAGGCTGCAGACTTTGATTCAGTCTATCTATGTATACACAAAATACCCCACCCAAAAACCAACAAACTGAAAAATAACAAGAACAATCTGCAAGTTAATTTCACATGCTCAGCTATAACTAGTCCTATGCACTTCAGGTGTTTAAAAATTATCTATGTAACATTCAACATCAATTTGAAGCGTGCAACTGTTAAAATAATACTGCTTCTTAGTTCTACTCAAACCATACTGTCTTAAAACTTGTGGCTGTCAATGAACTGGCTGAACTGTACTACCACGCCTTATGTTCAGTCACCAACCGCCTCTGTTTCGTCAGATTTGAAATGCCAGGATCGCTCATACTTCCTCCACGCCTTCTATTTGTTAAACATAGATAAGTTAGAGATAACAAGTCAACACTGCTTATGCTGTTCTGTGCTTAAACCACCAATATGCTAATTTTTACATGCAGAATTCAATTTATCTTCTTGTGCATTAGAATGTGAGCAATTTAATTCAATTTCAATTCAATTTTATTTGTATAGAGCCAAATCACAACAGAAGTCATTTTAAGGCACTTTACATTGTAAGGTAAAAGCACATTTTGTTATGATTCCTCCCTTCGCCCCTGTCAGTTGGTTTTGTTTTTGTCACCTGGTCTCACCTCACTCCCCAGCCACTTCCTGTTTGCCTCTATGCGTTAGTGCAGTGGGTTTTTCGTTGTTACTTTGTTTGTTCTTACTTTGTTTGTTACCGTTTTTTCGGGTCTCTTTCAGCAGATACTTTTTATTTGCATCTAGTTTTTGTTGTAGTGTTTGATCCCCTCATCTTGTTGGTTTCCTGTTCCTCTGTTTCACACCAGGTTGAATAATAAACACCTTTTTGTCTGTACTCTCTTGCCCTGTCAGTCGGTTTGTAACACATTTAGGCATCATGGCCATACAGATTCAAAGGTAACTCCACAGTGCCAGATTTGAAAATAAAACTAAATGCAAATGCAGTTAGAAAAATGTCCTCTTACCACAGTTGTGAAACCCACTCCTTATGTACATGTGGTTCTAAGCTCCAGTCCAACATCCAGCATTGCTAAAGCAGTGGAGCACTCTTGTAACTAACCTCCTGTAAACAACTGTCTTTTTCAGTAAGCTATTAGAGACATTTATACTCCAATGTGCTACTATAAACCTGACAGATTGACAGTGGTGGTCCCTTAAGACATATATAATCCTGTACCTAATGTTGCTGCAGTGCAATTTACGCATAATAATCCAATATTATCAAACAGGTTCCATTTTAATCTATTGACTATTGTACTTGTTCAAGGGCAAACGTAATTCTTTTAATTTTACTAGTACTGACATCCCACTGTTCTCACATGATTCTAGGAATGCCTCTTTTTCACCTCACTGAGCACCTGTACCTCCACACATTGTATCTTCAATTGTGCAAACCTTGACCACAGTGCAGTCTCTATGCCCCGACACAACAGAAAACAGTGGTAGAGAACAGCCAAGCCTGTATTGCCATTTGATGAGGTCTAGTGGCTGCAGTAAACATTATACGGCCACAAACTATTACTTACACCAACTATACCTTCAAAGTTTGTCAGGGCAGTTTGGGCTGGATGGGTGGCACAATAAAGTGTAGGACTTTACCCCAGGAGTATAAACATCAGTCTGTTGCTGTTATGGTAAGGAGTGATGTGACAGAAATCATGTTTCTCACATATAGAACATTGTGTCAAGTTAAGAAAAATGCAATTTTAAGGCTAAATCCAACATTTTACTAAACACAACAATGTTTTTTTAGTGTCTACACCTAAACCAGATGTTTTTGTGCCTTATCCCAACCAAAATTGTTTTGTTTGCCTAAATTCAAAAGGGGGTGCTATTTCAAGATAAACTATCTCCATACAGCTTGGGAGAAGGCAGAAGAAAACTGGACAACACTAGGGTTGAAGTAAGAGTGGGGTCAGGGTAAACATAATAACAGGCTATGTCAGAAAAAAACTGATCATCTTCTTCTACTACCTTCATTCAACCACTTCCAACCACCAAACACTTCAGGAAAGTGCTTTGTCTGATTGCTCAAAGCTGAATATAACAGTAATCCTTAAACAGTTGTACACAAGGCATGACATGCTAAAAAACCCACAGTAACATAGGGTCTTTTACACAGACACTGGAATGAAATCACCCTGCATCTTGACAGTACCTCGTGGAGTTGCTTAAAAGAATACACTGCCAATAGTATCTAGGATTTTGTAGAGTTGGTTTAGTCTGTCCCAAGGTTTGATGTAGCATATGTATGATTTGTCATCTACCTATCTATCTATAACCATTCTATTTAACCATTTCATCTTTTGAAACTTTTGTAGTTCCAGCTGAAAGGCCATGATTGATCACAACAGGTTCACAGTGGGTGTTGACTGGAAAGTGTGAAAGGCAGAGCAAGGGGAGAAGTGAGAGAACTGGTAACAGCCAATGGTAAGAAAGTAAGAATTTACATGAAGGAAGAAGGAAGGTATAGAAGTGTGAACTGTCAAGATGCCATCTGAGTTCAGCATGGTTTATACCCTGCCTTTGAACAACTTCTAAACACTTCTCTGTTTCGACAGCACACGCTGGCTATAAAAGAAAACTGCTTGAACAAGGAAAGCTTCAGTATGCTACTTTTTGGATCATCTAACAGCATCTAAAAAGCCCTTTCTAACAGCAGAATCAAAGTAGGCTGCAAAAAGATCCAAAACTCCTTGTTCAAGCAACTACTTGTCACTTTTACATGCGCATCTACGTGCAATCCCACCAAGAAGAGACTTACACGCTATTACACCATCACAACATTGGTAGGAAGGGACAATTTTTTCCTTTTAGTCGTGTGCCATCCAACAACATCATCGTTAGGAGGCTAAACATTTTATACAATGCCTGTTCCTCAAAAAAAAAAAATGACAATGACAATGGCTTTGAATATCAAAGATATGTAGGAACCCTACCTTCAATGTTGGCCATTAGTAGATAATGATAAAGACTGTCATGTGACCTGTTTTGTTTAAAGCATAATGAGGCCTTAAGACAGACCTTCCTGGTACAGAATCCCAATTGTGGAAAGCTCTGAAAAGATTTCATCGTCTGCGTGATTTTCTAAAAGCTCAAATAACAAATGGCCAGTACCTTTTTGCCCTGTGGAAAACATTTCCTTTTCTCTCTTCACTGTCTCTCTCTGTATCTTCGGGCTACCATCTCAAGGTCAATTCTTCAAAATGATTGCTTCAGAGGCTCCGCTTACTGTGTTTGTTGTGGGGCATCTTCACGTTTACTGATCAAACAGTTTCCAAATCCTCACATTTCCTCAGCTGCATTTGTCAATCTTTCACAGTTTCACTGGTGCACTGCTGCAGATTTCTCAAGGTTATGATTCTACTGCTTTAATCTTCATCCTGCATCCCCACTGGCTTAAAGAGCAAATAAATGTATAATGTAAAGCTGTAACAAGTATATGCAAATTTAAACTGTGTGTAGTGACATGTTTGATCATGTCACTACACACAGATGGATTTTTAAGTATACCATATCTTAGAGCGTGAGACAAGATGACAAAACATACTGGAGCTATTAAAAGCAAGTGACAGTACAACAAAAAGTTAGTAAAGTCCTGTTTAACAGGCTCACTTGATGAAAACAGAAAATTGGAGAAACACAAATAGAAAAACACAAGGCGAGACACCAGGAAAATAGAGAAATATTGAAGGTAAGCAACAACACAGAAAGAAAAAAAATAAAGACAGAAATGAGAAGGGCAGAGGTTGAATTGAGCTTTGCCACTGATATTTATTTGCTTGAGTCTGTGGACAGACATGGAGAGGAATGAAGACAGCCGCATCCATGCATTGGATGGAGCTCCAAGCCTGGACCCACTCTGTGCTCTAGTGAGCAGAGCTAACACACAGTGTGCCAGAGGAGGGCTTATTAGATGGATCAAAGCTTGTCTAATCTACGAGCTAAGAATATGATGAGAGGGCCCTGACAATCCTCCCTTTCCTCCTGAGAGGCACTGATTATCATACAGGGTTGTGAACAGTAAACATACAGAGATGCGATGATGTATGTGCTCTTCAGATCTTTGATGTGACTATAGGCAGCCACAGTGAAAATTATTATGCTTAATGAAAGCTAATCTCATGTATTACATAATGCCAGACAGCCCTCATTTAGTGACAAATTATGGGTGTTCATTTAGTGACACAAGAGGACATTTAATGATGTGACTGGTGGGTGCATGTTTGGTAACCAATTTTCTTCATTTTGACTGTACTTTTACAAAGTACTGCCTGAGTCAAGTGAACATTGGCGGCTGTCGTTTTGGCTTCCTCTGCTCGCCTTTCTTGTTGTTTCTCATTATCAGTTTGTCTTTTCCTGTTTCTTTCTCACCTTTTGTTTCTGAAGACAGATTATTTAATTCGTGTAATTTCAAAGGTAAATCTATAAAGAAGTCCATGAAACACTTAACTGCACAATGAAAGTGTGTGCACTAAACTAAAAGTACAGTACATCAACATTTCATTACAGTACAGTCCATTACACTTGAAGCCAGAGGTGGTTCTGCACTTCCATGTTCCTACTGTAGTTTGGCTAAAGTGTGACTTGTTGTCTAAGCTCTTGTGTTTGTTGGCCCATGCTCTTTTTGCCTGGAAAGTTCCAGGAATTTAGATACATTTTTTTTTGCTCAACCACTAGGGAAAACTCAAGTTTTTTGTATTTTCTACTGCTGGGTGCATCTTTCAGGTTACAAGAGGCGTGTGAGGCTGGTAGTTAGCTTGATAACTTGTAAAAGGTAAATAGGTATTCTGTAAGTTGTGTTCAACAACAATTTCCTGCTTCATATCAAACTTGCAAAAATACTATAAAAATACTGATTCATTCATTGTGGGCCAGCACTACCTGACAGTTTTATAAAACCAAAATTTACATTGAACCTGAAAAACTACCGAACTGAGAACTTCAACAACCAGAAGTTTTTCCAAGGTAAAAAAAATCAACCAGATCTGTATGCAGAATTAAAAATGGCACCTTTTCAGTATACAGTACAGCAGGTATCTAGATGCAGCCACATGACCAGTTCAGCACAACTGTGCACACTGTTACAAGTCAACAATCTTGTAATACTTTAAAAAGTAAAAGTTAATTTTGCTTCTAAGTAAAGCATGAACAAAGGAGGAATAAACAAGATGAACTAAATAAAATAAAATAAAACAAATGGATTGTCAGGCCAATAACTTACTACTACTAACTTCAGTGTTGGTTTGATCCAGTCTGTCAGTGCTTTCTGAAATACTGTCAGTCAGTCTAGAGCATCCAATATTTGCCGCACAGAAAATATAATCATGTAGACATTAAAGACAACTACAGTTTTCCCCTCTGCCATTGCTGGTGACTTGGGATCTTTTTTTTCCTTCTATGAATAGCAGTAACATTCAATTGACATGACACAATGAAAGCAGTGGAAGGTTTCCTTTAGTTTCATCATCTTCGTTTGTAAAGAAGATTCCTCATGACTGTGACTGTGAACTGAATTTGGTTCACTCTTTGGTACATTTTATCAAACAAACAAAAGTTCAGAGAAGAGACCTATCTTCACTTAGTTGCCCTAACCCTGACCCTTACCCTTCTCAGGTAAGTTAAACTGTACCAACCTACAGTTTATGTGGAATAATAAACTTGAAAATAAAGTAGTTAAAAAAGGAAATGTTCAATCACATATCTGCTTACTCCCAAAAATTAGGAAGCAAAGAAAAAGAGAAAGGTTTATATGAGGGAGCTGAGCAGTTGCAGTGAAGACTGACTGTGGAGCATTCACCACCTCTTTTCTTTTTTTTCTTATCTGAGTGAAACTAGGCCATGAAATTGTTGAAGGAGCTACAGTCGTCTCCGGTGCAATTTCTCCCGATCAGTCAAGCAGCGTGGACAAGGACCGGGAAAGGTGTAAGTGGATGGGGCTTTACAGTAGGAGGCAATCATGTCTGAGACCTGAGAGAGCTTGGAGAGTGAGGGCAGAAGAGGATGGAGTGACGCTGACAGTGGCAGAAAAGATTTGAGTGGTGACGAAAGGATGGTTGCTGAAGATGAAGACATTTTGTTGAAGAAGGGAGGGTGCTCTGAATATCCACTTCCCCAGTCCTGTTTGAGTTTGTTTTCATACGCAACATACTAAATGACATAAAGAGCATCTATAATTAATCTATGTCAAATGTGCATCAAAGCTACTGAAATGATCTTGTTCTGAGAAGCAGTATGTGGAGAAGTGGACTTGTGGGTGGATGTGTATCATCAATCCCTTCAATCCCCCGCTGAGTGGGGTGTCAACAACTTCCAATGACCAATCAGGCTGAAAAGTAGATGGGAGCACGGTACCACATCAATACTCATGACTTCCACTTTGATGTCTTTGAATACTCAAGTAATGACAGCAGGAGGCTCTCCAAAGCTTGAGAGAAACTTTAATTAAAAAGACATGACACATGCCAGTGTCTATCCTTACAAACAGCGTAAGGACTTATTTGGCTGATGGAGGGAAAAAGTGATTCATATGTAAAAGCTAATGTCAGTTTATCAACGGATTAACAAATATACATTAGAAACCAAGCGGGAACAGACTCTAAACAAGAACTACTGAAAAGATCACTACATATAAAACGATTTCTGTGAGAATTTTATACAAAACAATTACAACTATTGAGACTGTAATGTGGTGAAAAAGAAATCCATATCCACAGTCCAGTAGTCGTTTGTGCCAGCAGGTTATTATGATCAAAAGCTAAGTATTATAGTTAGGCAACCTGTAGCAGCCATAGCTGTCATAACATGAACAAAGGGGAAAGTCAGTGACATAGTTAGAGAATTAACATTAGGTTGGATGGGTCAGAAAATAAAGGAGAGACTGATGTTCGAGTCTAGAATTTGTTATTCTTTTTTGTTCCTCCATTTTAAACATGTTTAAGCTAATCTAACAGTGAGTTAACACTTAATTTAAGTCAAATTAATTTTTTTTTACTTTTACTAATGATGTAGTTTTTGTGCCTTAACCTCGATAATTTCTGTCTGACAATATGTTGTGTGTCTCTGTGGTGTTACTGTTTGTGCATCTGAGTGACAATTGACATCTGGTAGACCAGGTTTGCCAGTATAGCAGAGCACAAACTAACAAATGTTGTTTTAACTGCTGCTTATCCATGATATCCACCTATGCTCACCTCCACTGTGATTTTTAACCTTTTAGGTGCAATCTCTCCAGTAACTTGTGAAACTCATTGATTTGTAGTAAATAGTGTGCCTAGGCTGAATTTGGCACATTTAGACAAATACAATTTTGAATGCATGATGAAAGAAACGTGGAAGTCCTGGATTCACTTTACATTAAGGGTGGCGACACACCAAGCTGATGCCGATGGGCTTCTGTTGCTCCAGTTTTTGCTGTGTTTACCACACTGTTGGTACCCTGTCACTGAATTATGAATACAGACTATTAGAACCTGCTGGTGTGGACAGTTATTTCCCCTCACATAAGCACAGTACATATATAATAGCAATTGGCTGTAGCCTTCCTGGTGTGTTCAAGTGCAACTGTTTGGACAGATGAAGGTGGCATAGCACAAGGGCCAGCCTTTGTCACCTCTAGTTCTATGATATCAGTGTGCTGTTTCTCTGCCTAAAGTATGACAGTAGGGATGTGTTGGATTCATGAATTGAATTAAAATTGTTAATTTATGTTTTAGCAATAATAAATAAACATAAAATCATTAAGCCTAAATGATTAATTTTTTTTGTTTCACATGTACAGCTATACTCTACACATACTGACTTACCTACATCACAATCTCATTTGTTCATGGTAGTGAGAGCTAGGTTTTTTTAGTAAATGGGCTTGCTTGGTTGCCTCACACACAAAGGGAAAGTTCAATTCAATTTCTGAACAAAAACAAAGAAATCTTCTCACTTCATTATCCAACAAACAGTTCCAGTTTCCGTAATGAGTCAGCAGCTGTGTTTGTCTGATTCCAGCTTTTTTGGGGGATTTTGGGGATGTTTGTCAGGATCTCCTGGTTTTAAAACTATCTCATGCCGCGACAGACATGCTATCCAGACTAATCACATGCATCACAGAATACACGTCTACTCTATGAATTCACATTGCACAATTTCTCACACTAAATGTTTTGTTTTGATAAACAACTTAAATATAAAGACTACTCAGTTGCTTCCAAATTCATCTAGGATAATAATATTGTCATTGCGTAACTCGATATTTGTGTTAAACTGAACCAGAAAGATACAATATCTTCAAAAAGTATTGTGCATTTCAGCTATAATTATTCCCCATTAAACCATGCCATTAACATCTGTAATTGTCCTCTGGTGTAAAAATAAGTAGTTGCCCAGGCCTTTGCGGTCCGTGCTGCTTTCTGTAACACAGATCACATTGATGTGGGGGATAAAAAAGAAGGAGAAAAAGAAGTTATAATCAGAGAGAGAAGACAGAGAGTTCACGGACACAGTCCTGCAAGCAGCTCTAAAAGGGAATTTATCACTGATTAAATCCTCACAAGTTATGATGGAACGAATATTAGAATACATACCGGCAAAGAAACTTCACACAAACTTTATTTTCCATTCTCTTCCACTGCCCTGACCATGACCATATTTAACTGCCGTTCAGTCCACATAACAAACTTGCAGCAGGACATTAAATTGCGCCTGCACCACTGGGAAGATTGATTTATCTTCACTCTAGGACAGAACATTTTACAAAGGTGAGCTTTTCAGTAAGACATGAAAGAGCTTTTCTAACGCTGCTACCTTACTGGACACACTACTTACTCACTTCACAACAAAGCCAACAATATACACCATATGAAAAGAAACTGATCACAAAAATGTTAAAAATGTACAATGCTTTAGCTTTATGTATGTGTTAACAGGACACACACCACAGTTATCCACCATCCACCACTATTATCTGACATCAAATGTGTCAGTAATTACCCATGTCTTAAAAAGGAGGATGCTAACAAGTGGTATAAAGGTTACACATAAAGGCACATGTTGTCGGAAACATTAATGAAATCATGCCCACTATATACTGTATATACCTTTTTGATAGTGTTCAAAATAGGTTGCAGGACAGATTACAATAACTTTTGTTTCTCACAGGACTTATTTTCTGCTTACAAAACAACACCATTCCTAGGGCGCTATTGCTTTTTAGTGTGACTTGTATTAGATCATAATGAATAAAGGAGTTTTAACCACCTAGTGCCATTATTACCTTACATTTACCAACTCACATGTGCTCATTTGTTGCTAGGAAACCTCTTCCCCAATCAACCCTTTCTCCTAAAAACTATGTTCCTATGACAGCTATGATTATTATATTACAAGAAGAACTGTATAGATTATGTTCAAATACAACATAAAACATGGAAAACAGTGATATGAACACTGATATACTTGCATAAATGCAACTTGCCATTTATGTTAAGTAACAACATAATGTCGTGATAGACAAAAAACATTACAGAAAACAAAATAACTGCGATTGGGTTTCGTACAAAACGTATTTGCATATAACAGCAACTGCAAACAACCTCTTTTGGAGACTGATTGATTCCATTTCTGTTTGTTCTTGTTGTAGAAACAGCTTTTAGAAATAGCTTTTGAAAGTACTATACCAACAGCTTTACTCTCTCGAATAATCTGCCATCTGACACACAACCCGCAATCACTGTCATTGCATTTAAAAGGCGCCGAACACAGCTGGTAACTAAGTGTTTGATTCCATCAAATGACAATTTGTCATTACAACTGAGTTGGAATATCTCAGTCAACTATTACAAGGGAAAAAACTCTAAAGGCAAGACATCATATGCCCCTGAATTCCATGAAGGACAAAGATAAAAGCCTGATCTGTGTTCGTCATTAGCATATTATCTAACATTGTTTACACGAAAGGGACATTTCACTGATGTGACCATTTCTGTGATTTGCAGTGCCATTGTAGTCAGTCAAAAGAACTTCCAAAACAAGGGAGTCAAAAGTATAATTTTATACAAAATATTTCCATAGAAATTAAATCCACTGGATTTAGAGGCATACTTTATCTTGCTGCCTCCCTTGGATGTTCCACTCCTCCTGTGGCTCAGCACGTAATATTTCACGAGGCAACTTCACAGCATGATGCCTCTTTTAAGGAAAATGGAAACTCCTCTTAACTCTACTAATAGTTGAGAAAACGGTCCCAGTTAAAAAAGAAAGAAACAAACAAACAATCAAAACAAATACAGCCAATTAGAGTTGATGGAGACAAAGTAACCAGACAGTTTAATCTTTTAGTCATCTGCAATGTGCAACCAATCATCTACATCTGTGCTGTGTTGAATATCAGATTCTTCTACTTCTTCATTTTTGGAGCCTTCTAGAGGTACGGGGCTGAGGTACCATGGTGGATAAAGCGCTAACCAAAGTGAACTGAAGTTGTGTATAGCATATAAAAATGCACACAAAATTAAAAGCTGTAGTGCATCATCTTCATCTACAAGTACTCGTGTTGCTTGTGTCTGCAGACTCAACTACCTGATTACCATGTAAAACAAGTTTAGATGCACTCCTTATGGGTAATTTATCAGCTAGGAAGTGAGTTACTCCCCACACTCAGTGCTTAGCATCTTGCCTCACTCTGGAGCAGCATGAAATGCACGTGGGTGGCTGGATGAATGTTGATACAAGAAATTGAGGACTCTCGTTTCCAACTTTGGCATTTTATCTTCACTGAAAAGCTCCTGTGTTTACCTGTTTAATATTCACCTGGAGCAAGGCACCATAAACACCTCTTCTCACAATCCATTAAAGAATAAAGAGCCTGTAAAGAAAACTGTGTGCGATTGATACAGTATTGTGAATTCAGGCTAATATAAAAATACCTTCCATGTCCTTTGGCCTGTTTACTTATAACACACTTCATTCTATTTGCCTTGAACTTACTGTGGCCTGTTTTCCCTGCTTACAGTGTCCCTGCTTTGTAGATTTTGTAGATTGTTGTAGATCCTTGAACAGTAAAACCGTTATATTTCATCAGTTTGAAATAATACAATCTTGATTTTAAATATAATATTTAGTATTAATCTGCTTGTTTAAGCAGAACGCCATTTAAACTTAGCTCTAAATGCTTAATCTTAACATAGAAAAGCAATAGAAAGCACTGAATCCTTCTGAAAAACCAACATCACCTTTCAGCTTCATAGTCTAACATTGCAGACACTGTTCTTTACTTGGACTCAACTTTGAAACATAAGGAGGGGATTCCGCTTGGTGCATATGGGTATTCTACAAACCTCCAATCAACTACTTATAGATTGCTTAACCTTGAAAGGACCAATCCCTTGCAAACTATAATGCAGATTATTAAAGAGAGACATATATTCTGATAAAGAGATATGCAGAAAAATATGGGACCAGGTTAATTGGACATTTTTCGTACAGCACAAAAAATACCCTGACAAAACACTTTTTCATGTGGCTGGCTTCAGATTTTCTACTGGTTGTTGAAAAGTCTAGTTGAATTTTCAGCCACCTGTGAGTATAACACAAGCTGAAAAACACAGACCTCTGTCACCTGTTAAAGTTAAAATGTGCACTACCCTGACCTCGGTAGAGGTCAAGGTTTTAAAGCAGGATTTGTCATATGAAGTATGTAAATGCACGGAGGTGCTCTCCTCTCGCACTGAACATATGGGTAAAAGTGCAGGATTTTCAAAAAGAAAGAGATGAAAGGATACTGTGAGAAAGCAGATGAAACATTATAAAATGAATGCTTTGAGTTCCTGGATGAGTGAAGAAGGTACAGCTACACATCCATTCCTTCCACCTGCTGTCCAGCTTCAGTTCATACTGTAGGTGAGTCTTTCCACTTTCATTTCTAAATGAGTCGCCGCAGGGCTGCAAAGAGGAGTTCAGACGGAACCTGAAGCCCTGTGGGGATCTGATCTAGCATGAGGTAATGAGCACTGGCGTGGTTAAGGAGTCAGCTGAGCCCTTATTGGAGAGCAACAGGCTCAATTTCCAGGTGCCTTCAATGTGGCACATGGAGGCAAAAAACCTGGCTCACAGATTGCTTCTGGGGCCAGGAGGAAGTCCATCAAAAGCTCAATTGCAGCCACTCTGTAGCATGTCCAGCCGATAGCACACACATCCCTCAACTCCCTAACTGTACTTGACATCCAACAGGCACCAACTAGCAATTATACCCTTACACTAGTAGCAATTACACACACACGCCCACAAAACGCAGGTGGCAGACACTTGGAAGACAAAGAGAGGATGAAAACTGATTTAGTGTTTCCGTTTAAATGAGCAAACACGTGCACACACAAACACATTTTACAGACACAAGAAAGCACGGCTCACTGGTCTGGATTTGTGCAGCTTCTTTTACATGGAATGCGCCGGCTTAATGCTACTGAAGCCTTGATAGCCTTTGCCTATCTCTCTCCTTTTCAGCAGCTGAAATGCTCATTCATGCTTTTGTCTCATCCAGACTTGACAACTGCAAAAGAATTCTTCATGGCACATCAGCTGAAATCCTTAATAAACTATTGAACATCCATCTGATGCAGATCCACTCACCACTCCTACTTCCATAACCTCATCACCCCTGTTTTTAGGAATATCCACTGGTGTCTTGTTCTACAGCCCATTCTATTCAAGCTCTTTCTCATTACTCACAGAACCCTCTGAAATCAGGCCCACATACCCTCATACCTCTCTGACCTGGTCTACTGCCACACTCCTGCCGACTGTGTACGTTCAGCTAATGCCAACCTCTTATCCACACCATGCAGGTGCAAGCACATTACCTGGAGTGGCATTTCCATTGTGGCCCAACCCACTGGAATTCCCAAAACACATTTGTAACTGTACCAATCTGTACACACTCAAAAAAACGTATGTTTTTAGAACTGAGTTTAATGTTTGTCCTGACGTTTCCCTGCTGCACATTGCACCAACTGAAACAACACAAAAACAAGAATTACTGTTTCAAGGATCTATTCCTTCACCAACTAGTGAAGTTGCAGTTTACGTGCATGTTTGTCCAGGTACATATTCTAATCAGTTCATCCATGAGCCCAAGAGAACATCTGTTGGGGTGATGTAGAGGACGGCAACATAGACTTAAAACTACAATCCATACACAATCAGTGCATCTTGTTGTTGATTTTTCTGCTTGTTGTTGTTGTAACCAGTCAGGGCACATGACCCCCCACCCTGGTTCTGCTGGAGGCTTCTTACTCTAAAAGGAATTTTTCCCCTCCACTGTCGCCTAGTACTCTTCAAGTGGGGTTGTTGGGTTTTCTATATAATTCTGTAAACAGTGATATTTTGTAAGGTCTTATACCTTAAACACTGTAAAGTGCCTTGAGATGACTTGTGATTTGGCGCTATACACAGAATGGAATTCAAACACATGATCACGCAACTACTGTATATGTAAATGTATGTATGTGTATGTAAATGTCAATATCTCATTCTTATCATGGGGAGCAATTACATACATATATCACAGATGATGTGATATAGCACTGTCCTAACCAAACTACAGCACATCATCAGGTCACATCACCAGTACCAGCATCACATCCACTGTAATTACAATCAAATTTAGTGAGGTTTATGCTCAGGTGGACAATTATTGTCAGTGTTTTTCGAAGGCAGACACTTCCTACACTAAAGTGAAGTGAATGCTTTTGAATCAAAATGAGAGCTCACACTCATTATTTCATTTCATATTCACTGTATTGGAGCAGCTTTCAGATTGCAGTACTAGTACATGTCCGATTTCTGTGAACTTGACTTCAAGTCTCAGAAAACATTGTGAAATCCATTGAGTGCAACACAAATCTGGCCCTGCATGCTTTCTCTGTAATACAGCTTGTTATAAGTGAGTGGCTTTCCAAGAACAATTTACAATATGAATTCTGCTTTTGAGAAGCCTCCCATGTAAAATAAAACTCACCACTCATGGGTTCCAGACAGTACTGTAGTACAAAATAATCTGCAGACCACAGCACAAAAACAGATTTTTGACATGTATTACTGTTGGTTTACAAAGGTTTCATATCCTTTGAGTGTGTGTTCATAAGCAGTTGTTTTTCTTAGAAAAACACTCAACACACAATCGAAGAAGGAATCTGATAACATTTCATCCATTATTAGGTATATAGCACCAGTTATGCTTGTGTGCTAGCCTTAAGATGTCCCTGTCCTCATACAATCTGATTTGCCATGGTACCTGGTCGAAACAATGGTTATTAAACCCAACTGTGCTTGAACTGACTCCAGTGCTTTGAAAAACCACAGTTGATTAAGATGTCCCGGGGTTGGTCAGAAATAGGCCCCAATTCACTGAACTCATAACAGCCACTTTGTTTTGGGGTGGCTGTGGCTCAATAGGTAGAGCAGTTGGCTGCCAATCGCAGGATTGGTGGTTCGATTCCCGGCTGCCACGTCACATGCCAAAGTGTCCTTGGGCAAGATACTGAACCCCTAGTTGCCCCCGGTGAGTCAGGTCAGCTGCATAGCAGCTCTGCCATCGGTGTGTGAATGTGTGCGTGCTTGTGTGTGTGAATGGGTGAATGAGAAGCAGTGTAAAGCGCTTTGAGTACCAGCTAGGTAGAAAAGCGCTATATAAGTGCAGACCATTTACCATTTACCATTTTACAAGCAAGAGATGTGATTTGCATTAAATGTCAAGACAACTTCCTTTCCCTAGCATGGTTCAGCACATAGCTGTTTACTAAAGAATTTGTGTGTAAGTAATAATGAGGATACCATTTGTCCTTAAGTAATAGACTGCATTTCTAGATGCACACTGCTCATTGCTCTAAAGGTTGGCCAAACAAAAAGCTAAATACTAGTGTGACTTATGTACAACTGCTCCAAGAATCCCAATTGTGTTTCTGGGTAAAAATGAAAACTCATCTATTTTCTCTTTATTCAGGCTTTTTACCTTACGTAACCTCAAATTCTTTGAAAATACTTTTTGCATTTGGATAACTCTAAATTAGGGTTGCCGCAGTATCCACGTTTTATGCTATGACATGACATTGAAAATGAACAGTTATCATTTTCTTAATAGCAGTACTGAAAAAACATATAGAGCATATAACTTGTTCATGCCTGTCAGACTTAGCATTGAGCACCACACACACAATGCAGCAGCCAGGCATTACTTTGGACAGGGGTCATTCACTAAAATAGATGTTTTTTATTGCATAAAAATAAAAAAAAACTTTTTAAAACTCACACTACATTTGGTGGCGTGTTCTTCATACTAGGACAGTTTTCCTAAAATTTGATTTAGTAAATTACAATATATCGCCCTGCTTGCCATATCGCATATGATTTGCTGTTACAAGAGAAAATTAGTTGTTATTTGGCAGATGCTTTTATTCAAAGTGACTTACAAGTTCCTCATATGAACTGGGACAGACTGGTTTCCAGTACCATGCACTTTATTACTGGAATGAGCTGCAACATAGTTTTAAGAGAATTTACAACTCCTAAAAATAATTGTGACAGTTTTAATTAGTGTTGCTATCGTTGTGTGTATGTAAATGAACTGTCTAATAATCTTGTATATTTGCTTTCTATGTTCAAGTCTCTGTTGAGCTCAAAGTGATTTTCCTGACAAAATAAAACAGTTACTAAAATAAATCACATCAAAATATATAGACTTTGAGTAGAAGTGGTCATTACTCGTTGATAGCAAGCTCCTTCCTGCCTCTGACTGTGACCCTCACTGAGCACAAAGACTTATTCATGAGACATGAACAGAGAGAGAGAGAGAGAGAGAGAGAGAGAGAGAGAGAGAGAGAGAGAGAGAGAGAGAGGCAGCTAAATAGAATAAACACTAACTTATGGATACCATCTCCAGATGCAGAAGCTATGGTACATTAGACACTGTGTTACAGACGTCGCTGCATTCCTATTCTTGGATAACACACATCCATACATTAGACTGTGATATGAGACGCCCATCCGCCATCTGTTTCTACTCTACTCACTAACACCAGGACAAAAGAAAGCGCAGTTTTTTTTTTTTTTGCTTTTGTTGCTCCTCCACCCTCCCTGATCTGTCTGCACACTGCATGTATCACTCTCTAATGTTAATAGCCTATTTGGATATTCTCTGTCTGCCAGGAACTTATAAGACTTCAAGCCGAGCTGCAGATTGTTATTGCCCTTGCTGCCGCTCCTTCTTGCTTTTCTGCTCATCACGTTATTATTCAAGCTTAGAGTCGGGAAACCACATTGTTGTCAATTTCGTTATTTTACAGTTGTTGTTTTTTTTTGCATCGATTTTTTGATGGTGAGGCTGAAACAAAGTAGGTCAGGCAACTCTAATATTCATGTTAATAGTAAATCACTTTCTGCAGCTGGGATGGCACACATTAGGCTGCAGGTAAAACAGTAAAAAGTTACAGCCTCAATTTTGCACAACAGACAGAACAACACAAAGAACATGATGTATAGCAATCTTCAGCAGCAGCAAAGAAGGGATTTTTATTTATTCATTCTTTTTTCCACCTCTGTACTGTAACCTTTTTTCCTCCCTGGCTGTCTAACCACTCCCTGTAGTAATTTTTATACATAAACTGGGTCTCTGCAGTCAAGAAATGGAAAGAGGAAGAGAAGAAATTGGGAGGGGGTGAAACTTGAGACATAAAAACAGAGAAGAGGGACAAAGAGGGGGAATAAAGTGAAGGACGAGGCAGAGCGGATCTGGAAAAAAGAAGAAGAGGACATTTCTTGGCTTGTGCTCCTCCCTTCGTGTGCAGGCCATCTTAATGAGAGCCACATTTAGGTCAGAGATGGTCGGCTTTTTCCCTTTTTTTTTTTTCATCCTCTTCCTTCCCTCTCCTCCAATCCCTTTCCCAACCCCACGTCCTGAGACCAACAATACAAACCAGCAGTGTGTGGTTTGCTTATGAAATTACAGTGATTCACTAGTTTGAGTGCAAGCTGAAAGTAGGTTTGGTGGTGGCTTTACTACTGCTGGTAGTGGTGCTGTGTGTGTGTGTGTGTGTGTGTGTGTGTGTGTGTGTGTGTGTGTGTGTGTGTGTGTGTGGGTGCGTGGTGAGGGTCAGAATTGCTATGATTCCACTCAATAGAAAGGACACTTGTAAACAAGACACTTGAGTTTTCCATTTGAGAAAAGGCTCCAAGGCTCAGTGTATACTTTCAGAGCGAGCTGAAAAAGAAGCACTAAAGAAAGCCCAAAAAATACATTTGTTATACTGTATCATCACATTTTTCTTTCTTCTGCCTTCTTGCTGCTCTGGATTGTTAAGCAAAAAACAAGAAAACAACACATTCCTCAGTGCAACAATTTTTCAAAAAAGGAAAGAATGAGGTGAGAAAACTGATGTATTTGTCCATGAATGTACCCTAGGAGGTTAGTCTGGGCAGAATCTATCCTGCCACTTGGCTGATGTTGCAGCAATAATAGATGAGCATGAATGAGAGGGGAAATGCACAGAGATCTTCCTCATTGGAGAAATGTTGTGTGAAAGGTGTTTTCTACTGCATACTGAGGGTGAGAGAAGGCAGGGAGTAGGAAGAGACAGAGTTCACAGCATGCGCTTGGAAGTTTTAGTAGTAGAGTAATTACCATGAACGTACATCCAGGTCTCTACAGTGCCTGTACATTTACCCTACTGGCCTTGTTCCCAGAGTGCTCACGCTTTTGGAATGATCATTCATCCAGTGTCTTTTCACAATAAAACAGTTTTTCTTTCAGTCAGAAGAAAATTAGAAATGAGTGGTCAAAATCGGTGTAGCAGAGGTTGAAATATTCAGATTTTCAAGCTGCAAAAACACAGAAAACAAAATTTTTTATAATGCAACTAAATGTGCCTCAGTAAATGTCTCTCTTTTAAACACCACTCCCCTCAAAATATGACGGTTATCTGTTTTGGACCACAAATGGCTATGAAACCAATATGCAATGTCGCAACCACAGCAAATTTATCCAGTCTACTATTCCTACCTTGCAATTTTGTCCAGTCACTGCATCTTTTCAGCAAATTTCACCTACAATCTGTACTGTCACTGAACACCTCACCAGAGCTGCTGATAAGTGATCATGGTTTTACTTTCTTAAAGCACAACGTGCAAATAAAGGCAGTCCAACTAGAAGAACTTGTGAAATGAATATGTTTTAGAATTTTCATGCTCCCCAACCTATAGAAAATACTGCAAAATACTGTTCTGCATGAAAGTGGGGGTAAACGGTTCTGCACTATGTGTTCTTTGTTTTCGTGTTCATTTGAGATAAGACATGAAATCAATTGTTTTTGTTTGTAACTATTAGGAGGTCAAGGAGGTCACTGGTGCGTTAAACCCCAGTTCATCCTGTGCACAGTAAAGAGTCTTTGAGCAGGACTGTACCATAAATGTACTCCTGATGTTCAGACCAGTGCTTAGCCTGTTAGCTTTTAGCCAACTTTGTGTGTGAGTGTGCCTGACTGGATGATTGAGAGGCTAAATTGTATAGCAATCTTAAATAAAATGGATACATAAATGCAGCCATAAATGTAGCTAAGATACCTCCAACACCACATGGAAACACCAATGTTTGACCTAATGCAATCATCACTGCGTGAAACTCAACAACAAACACAAACTCGTAATGTTAACTGAATCAACCCACTAAGAACAGAACATCTGGACCACCTGCTGAAGAAAGTGGATTAGTATTTGCAAATTTCTGCATGTCTTGTTCCGTCTAATAAATCGCTCTGTATTCCTCAGTACTCTTGGTTTGATGTATTATGCAAATTTACTGCACATACTCATTTTCAAACAAATCAGTGAAAAAAACGAAGAAATCCAATGGCAACAACAGCGAAGCTGAAAGCAAGCTGAGGAATGAAAAATAGAGACGTGCAGAAAGCTGAAGGTAAATGGGCAATGAAAAACAGAAGAAGAAAAAACGAGACGGTGAGAAGAGTGAAAAGACCTGATTCAAAGAGAAATAAACAGAGCCGTCCTGGCATAAATGCTGAGCAGCCCACACAAAGCTACATGGAATACAGTGCACTAACGAGACAGAGACATTCAAGTGAAAAGCTTAGCAGTAATGCGTGTGGATGTGATGTGGAGTCTAATTGCCTTGTAATGGAGGCAGGTGTTGTGTGTTAATTAAACTCACATGACCGCTGCTCACATACACACACACTTACAGAAACACACACACACATACACAGGCCTGGTCTTTGTCAAGCAGCTAAATGAGAGAAACTCAAATCAGTGTTTGGCTCCGGTGCTTTGTCCCTGGTTGTGTCAAATAGGCCGGACTGAGTTAACACCAGGGATAAAACGGATGAGTCATGACTGTGTGTGTGTGCGCGCGTTTGCTTTACTATGCTTGTAAGACCCTTTACTGACTACATGTAGCCATACCCCTCTTATTACCTGCTGACTGTAATAAGCATGTGAGAGTTTGTCTTGATTAAAATCCATTAGTGATGACTTTTCATTTGCAAATGCAGATAACCACAGTGTTTTTGGGTGTCATGTTACATCTGCAGTTTCTCCACTAATGGTTTCTCCACTCACCTCAACTCTGTCACGAGATTGACATAATTATACAGACTATACATTATACAAATTTTCAACCTCAAAAACAGCATCTGTACATCACATTGAAAATACACTGCCTGTCCAAAAAAAAGTCACCAGCTTGATTTAACTAAGTTTAAACAGGTAAGAGCCTCCCATTTGATAATTGCACAGATGATTATGTTTCAGCTGGCACAACGTTATTTAACTCTAACTGATGCAGTGAGTGAACTTCTCGTTTCTTAATCAATCATGTCAAAAGACACATCTGTGTTCGTGCAAAAGATGTTAATCTGTTTCAGAAGGGTCAAATTATTGGCATGAATAAAGCAAAGAAAACATCTAAGGAGACTGATTAAACTTCAAAAATTCGGTTAAGAACTGTCCAGTAGAAGGTCATGTGGTCTGATGAGTCCAGATTTACCCTGTTCCAGAGTGACGGGAGCATCAGGGTAAGAAGAGAAGTGGGTGAAGTGATGCACCCATCATGCCTAGTGCCTACACTACAAGTCACACTACAAGAGATCTGTGGGGGCAGTGCTATGATCTGGGGTTGCTACAGTTGGTCAGGTGTAGGTTCAGCAATGTTATGTGTCCAAAGAATGAGGTCAGCTGAGTACCTGAATATACCGAAGTTTTTCCATTAATGGATTTTTTTTCCCCTAATGGCACAGGCTCAAATTGTGGCACGGTGGTTCAGGGAGCATGACACATCATTTTCAAACATGGATTGGCCACCAGAGTCCAGACCTTAACCCCTATTGAGACTCTTTGGGATGTGCTGGAGAAGACTTTGTGCAGTGGCCTAACTCTCCCATCAGCAATACAAAATCTTGGCAAAAAATTAATGCAACTCTTGACGAAAATAAATGTTGTGACATTGCAGAAACTTATTGAATAATTTAATTAAAGCTAAAGGCGGTCTAACGAAATATTGATTTCTTGGGGGGATGGGCAGTGTATAATAATGATACTGTTAATGCAATACTCAGTTAGTAAGATAAGATTGTGAAAGATTTGGCAACGAGATACAGCAATCTGCCACGCCTACTCTGATAGTATAACTTTGTAACAGATTTTCTGTTTAGTACACTGGCAAAGAAAACCTATACAAATGCTACAACATCTAAGTCCTGTTCTTTATTTGTCACTAAACAGATCCATGATCCAGTGAATAATGCTGAATGTTCTAATCCTGGATTTGTTTATCTGGTTGTGTCGCATGTGAGAAATGCATTACAAAAGGTGAACCTAATTATCTGGGATAACCGTGCATTCTTCACAACCGTAAATGCTTAATGCATTAATGCATATCAGGTGATGTGTATTCGATTAATGAGGGAGGATGTGGCCTAAGGAGGTCAACACCCTATATCAAGTTGTGCAAAATTATTAGGCAGCTTCTTCTCTTCAGGAGAATTGCTACGATATTGTGGCGTGATCACAGAACCATCAAATGTTTTGTTGCAAATAGTCAACGGGGAAGCAAGAAACGTATTGAGAAAAAAAGATGCAAGTTGCCAAACTGCCAAAGATTTGAGAAGAATCAAACATGAAGCTACCAGGAACCTCGTAAACCTCAAGTGCTGTCATATTTCAGAACTGCAACCTACCCGGAGTGCCCAGAAGTACAAGGTTTTCAGTGCTCAGAGACATAGCCAAAGTAAGGAAGGCTGAAACCCGACCACCACTGAATAAGACACATAAGTTAAAACGTCAAGAATGGGCCAAGTAAATATCTGAAGACAGATTTTTAAAAGGATTTATAGACTGATGAGATGAGAGTTATTCTTGACGGACCAGATGGATGGCCCCACGGCTGGATCAGTAATGGGCAAAGAGCTTTTCGGGGTTGAAGATGGACTCAAACTTAACTCCCACACCTACCCCCAGTTTTTAGAAGACACTAACTAATAATGACATGGCCCCCTTTCTCTGTACACCTCTCTGAACAGTGTCTGAGAGGCTGTGGTTACTGCTGCACAAAAAGTTGATTGTCAACAGATCAAGAAACTATGAAACTATGAAAGAAAGGCTTATGACTGGTATTGAAAAGAAGAGTGGCTATAATGGTCAATGATTTTTTTTTACGTCAGAAATGTTTATATGTAAATTTTGAGTTGTTCGTTTATTGCTTTCACTTGAAGAGATGAAAATTGTGAGATAGGACATTTTCTGTTTTTCATTTAGTTGCACAATAATTGTGCACACATAGATATTCTCCTAAGAAAACCAAAACCTCACTTTCACTTCTTTAAATATTCAGGTTTAACATTTTGGATTCTGCATTGGACTGTATAATAAAAATAATCTTCAGAAATACAACTTGCCTTAAAATTGTGCACACAGTGTATACTTTATCGACACCCAAAACTATGATCTGTAGGTTTTTCACAGGCTGCATTAGGGCAAGAGATGATGTGTGCTTTTTCATCCCAGCACCCCAGCCGAGGAAGAGTCTGCTTGAAGAAGAATTTTAAATTTAAATGCAATTCAGACAAAACAGCAAAAGCCACAGAATTAAAAAAAAAAAAGGAAGAGGCAACATTCTCTGTATTCTATTCAGAGCATGTACAGTATAAGCACAATGAGAACATTGGAACAAGTGAAAGTAAAACAGGATTTTCTGCAAAGGGGTACCTGGATATTACTCTGCCACTACCATTGATTGTGGAGTCTTTATTGAGGGTAAAATTAAATATTTCAATATAAACTAATACCATTGATGCTTGATTTAAATTTATACCTTTTTTGTGGTAAACATTTGCCGGAAATTTAGTTCCTGGTGTCGCTGACATAGGAACATGTTACAAGTTATCATATATGTGTTTATTGTTGTATTACAGATACATCTACGACATATACCACTCTGATTGACAGTGTACTGATAGCTTATCTAATCACTGCACTAGCAATGAAAAGCATCTTGTGCAGTTTGAAACTTCTTATCTTCTTACTCTCTTTTTGAAGCAGCTATAAACCATTTGTGGCAAGCGAGAGTGGTGTTATAGTAAATGTAAATGCTGCCAAGCGGTTTATTGTTTACAGTTTGTATAGCTGCAGTCCTAGGTCTTCTTTAGCTTTTTCCTTTTTGAATGACAAATGCAGACTACTGCCACCTGCTGGTATGGAGGGGACTTTTTGGCCCAGAACAATCTGACACAGCTAACTGAGCAGTTGGTCAACTTTCCCTCTGTGCCATGTCCCTTATTGTCATCTCCCCAGTTTCAATAGACTGCATGCAGGAAAACTGACTCAATCTAAGAATAGAAGTTAATAATATTATAATCAATATTATCATACTAATCTGTTAATGCACATTTGAACAACAGGGCCCAAGTATTGTTTCTGTCACCAACCCAGGTTGTTATTTATGTCCGTGCCTGTAGTTGTAAAATGGTCTACTGAAATCCACAGTGCCTTTAAAAGACCCTTAATGTCATACCAGACAGGAGTCAATTAGAGACAAGTTGCAAGTTTTGACATGATGCACATGAAACAAGAGATTGTGGAAATCTTGAGATCAAGTATGAGATATAATCATGGGATCACTAAAGCAGAGTAACACAAGAATTACCTATTAATGCTCCATGTGATTTTATTTTCATAGAAAAATATAAACTTTTTTATTTTTACTAGCGCCATATTTCAAACATAAAAAAAAAAAAATCAACAAAAACATAATGACTGAGAGGCAAAAAGATGCAACTGATCCAAACCATCAAAAACCCTTGCTAACATGAATGACGCAGAAGTGGTCTTTTCTTTTTGGGCTGTTGTTAATTAGCCACGGCTGTGGTCACTATCATTTTTATTAAGCCAAACTGGTGCCAAACACTACAGTAACAACAACTAATCACACAATGTGTTATGGAAATCTAAAATCATTTATCCCCTCACCCGAAACTTCATTACAAGCTTGATTTTAATCCAATTCCTAATCCTTGAGAACAGGAAAAAAATTTACTCTTAATCTCAAACTAAATGTCATAATGCTAAAATAATTACAAGTAAAGCATGAGAAACTGTCAAATTCATCACTCTGGAGGATTTTCATCATCTTTATACTCTTATTGGGACTTTTAGTCCTGTGGGAGCAGACACACACAGACAAACTTTACACACTCTCCTGAACCCTGAGCCCAGATCAGATGTTCGACTGAAGCTGACAGTGGATTAGAACATAAAAGCCTGTGAAATGGAACAGAGAGTAAAGGAGTTTCTTCCAAAGTGGCTTTGGCTGTGCCCCACACTGACGGCGGGCGGAGAGCTGGTGAGGTGACAAATTAAAACATGTCCTCTGTGTGTTTCCTGCGGATTGCATGGTGATTTGTTACCTTGCTGCAAGCACTGAGCTCCCAAAAAGCCACTAATCCCCAAAGCAGACCTCAAGAGTTTCAAGAAAAGCGTGGAGGGGGTGCAGTGTGAGGAGGAGGATGCCCGTGGCTATGGATAATGTAATAACAAGCATATAATCTTACAACTCCTCTACATTTAATGCTCTGTCCCTCTGTGGGGTTGGAAAGATTAATGAAAACATGCTTATGTAATACATTTACACATATACAACAGCAAAGAATTTACACTGCTTATAGAAAACTATAACTTTTCACCAATAGAGCATCCATTCTGGAAAAAGTTTCAATTTTTCAGAAATTTTTAGACATTTTCAGCATCAACTGCTACTTTTATCAAAAGAGGAAGTGGTTTCTTTGAAGTTAAGCTCTTTTATGGAAAAAATAAATTATTATTATTATTATTATAAAAGAAAAAAAATATATATATATATATATAGACCTGGGAGCTTGAGGGTCCTGCGCAGTATCTTAGCTGTTCCTAGGACTACATTCTTCCGGACAGAGAACTCAGATGTTGTTCCTGGGATCAACTAGAGCCACTCTCCCAGTTACAGCCCCCAGTGTTCCTATCACCATGGGTACCACTTGTGCCTTCACCTTCCACATCTTTTCCATCTCTTCTTTCAGTCCTTGGTACTTCTCTATCTTCTCGTGCTCCTTCTTCCTGATGTTGCTATCATTTGGGATTGCTACATCTATCACTACAGCCTTGTAGAAAACAAGGCTGTAGTGATAGATGTATATATATATATACATTTAAAAGTTCACACATATTTTTCATTGTTGAAATGATGATGATGTCAGATTCATTTTCTATTCTTTGCAGCCACTTTACATCCATATTTTTTGCAAACTAGATATATGTCCTTCAGGACAACCTCAAATTTGTTTTTGGGATATCTACAGTAAGCCCACTCTGCTGATTTTGATTTCTTTATCTGTGGCTGGAGAATCTTCATATCACTTCTCTGCCATTTCCTCCTAATGCCAAGTCTGACAGACACACAGGGTTTATCAGCATGCATAGTATGATAACAATCTATTTTAATATCATGGTATACCGTGAAACTGGGATACCACTGCAACCCTATTCTCCATTCTATGTATGTATTCCATAAGGGTAAAATGCAGTGTTTAGCTTACATTTGCACAAATTGTAAAATTATGGGCTGATGTCAATGTTTAAAAATTCTATGACAGATTTTCAGACTTCAGACCTCTAAAAGACCCAAGAGAGAGACCCAAGGCAAGGACGATGCAAAAACAGCCAGTAACAAAAACTGTTGGAAACACAGACACGCAGAACCGAGACTGGTGCCACTAAAACTAAAAGACTAAAAGACAAAAGACGAACCCTTTAGAATGAGCTGTGCTTGAACTGTACTGATAATAATGACTCATCAGTCATCTGTTACAGTTTTGAGGCATACATGTATTCTTTCTTTGCAAGTATGACCATGCTTGATCCAAAGCCACACTCCACTGGCAGCACAGCTCATTAATTTGTGCCTTGGCTGAAGGACAAAATAATATATGTTGGCAGTAATTACTCAACATCTACTAGATAAAAAACAGAAGACGTAACACATTATCATGTGTTGAGTGTTCAATCTGAACTGAATTATAGTTTTTTGTTTTTTGTGTCTTAGCGCTACTTTTAGCTTTTGATAGCAGCCCTACATCTACTTGCCCCCTTTAGGTACATTAAGAGCTGTGAGAAAAGTAGTTTCTCCCACTGCAAAATATAGTTGTGTTGTTTTATTGCCAACTGAGGCAGAGTATTTATAAGCCTAACTTAGGCAGTGGCAGGGCATTAATCACTCACAGACGAGCATTAGGCTGCTCAGGGGTTCAAAAGAACTGGAGAAATTCAGGTTTCACCAATACATGAGGCAACGCAAACAATGCCAAGGACTTTGTTTAGTGAAAACAACAGCAAATGAATCTAGAGTATGCAGTGGTTGACTGGTACAGTTTTATCTCAGACTGCAAGGAAGAAATGTGAGAACTTCACAGTAGACTTATTTGAATTCGAGTAAATGTATACTGGCCTCAGAAAATATTCAGACCCAGTCAGTTGCTACACACGATTGTTTTAAACATTTCATTTTAAATACATAAATTGAGCGCATGCCAGGTATTAATATGTGTATCATTTCCACACATACGAAGTTATTCAGTGAAAAACACATCAGTGCTGCAGCAGTGAAAAATCTGTTTCAATAATAAAATATACAGTAAAGCACTTTCACTGAGTTAAACAAGAAATACGTGCATTGTGGAGTTTATACAGTCCAGTGGACGACCTAGACTCCCTTACCTCTAACCTGTGTAAATGCAGGAAAGAGTTTACCCCTATCCAACTTTCTGTCACTGACTCAGGCTTTGACAGAGCACCATCCCAAAATTAAATACAGTGCGATTTGTTTATCGCAGAGTTCAAGCCAAATGGGCTGCTTCCTTCTCTCTTCTCACCTCATTTCATCGTTATGATGGATTCTCTGACGGGTCCTTTTCACAGAGCGTCACCGTGAAACCATTTACTCATCTACGTACTTATGCGCCACATGCACACACTTGGTCCCCACATCAGACAGTTCATAAACAAAATCATTTTTTAACCTGCAAACAGAGTTGACCGCGCATTCACACATACAGTAGGCAAAGATGGTTGAAATTGAATTGGAATGAAAGCACTATTACAGTATCAATCTTTATCTAATCCATTCTGTGGAAAGAGAGGCCGATTGTAATTACCTCCACCTCACTTTGCTCTAACAAGGGCCAGCATTCACATCATTCTCTCTTACATTTTCTTCTTTTTTCCCTCTAATTCTGCATTCTACAGTCAAATACCAGCCCCACAATACCAATGGCAATCAATTTCCTTTCAGACAAAAGACCTTTAGGGGCTTCCATTTCATTTTCAAACAATGCAGTCTAAGATTATGGCTTGAATTAAGATAGAGCACTGGACTGCCTGCTGCATTCTGGATAAGGAGGAGCAAATCAGTTCTTAATTTCTATCCAGATACTGCTAACAAGGAATTTCAAAACAATCACAATCCTTTTTACATCTGTTCAGTGCTAATGCTTTCTGATGACTGTCTCTGGTTCTCACTGAGGGACTGGGAAAAAGCTCAGGCGCAGTCGATAAAACTGAGCAGAAATGTGACATGACAGGATTATCAGGCCAGAGCCAGCGCGGGCTATCTACAAATTCACTTTCTGCTGGCTTCATGCACACTCTAAATGTTTCTCCATTTTCAGGAAAGTGACTAGAGAGCAGAATTTGGAAGCAGGGGGGGAAATCTGGTGTGAAAGACACTGAGCTCTGTGCAATTGGCTGACTTCTTGCAAAATCAATATGAGCAATTTTCCTTCTGTTCAGCTTACTTACTTTCAGGTCCTGGGAACTGTTTCTGTCTGATGTTTACCTGATGAAGCCTCACATGCTCTGTTAACAATCGTATCACCTCTATAATCTAAAAAAAAAAAATCTATAAAGCATGGTTATGAAAACTGTAACTTCTTTTTAAATCCAGTAGTGAGACAGAGTAACAGACACCAGCATTGTCTGGACCATGGATATATGGGGTCTCAGTATAATGTCACTTGCATCTGAGTGTACTTACTATCAGCTCTGATTATGTAGTGTGCAAAAATCGAGAACACGCCAAAATCGCAACATGGCCAGGGTCTTGTATTGTATTGTGTACAATAAATGAGTATTGCACCTAGTATCTCAAGTCAATATTTATTTCACCAATAATTTATGAGCAATATACTTCTCTAGCACAGTGCTTCAAGAAGTCAAGAAACCATGCTTTTGTACACAGAAGCATAAATTATGCAGAAAAACATTTTTACAATTTTTTCAAGATTACCATCTAGGTAATGTTGAGTCAAAAAACCAGGGAGCGGTATGTACAATAAGTATTTGCTAATGTAAATGTGCTGTACAGCACATGAACATGGTTAATCGGCTTTGTGATTTCACCAAGAAAGCTCTTCCAAAGTGTGGACAGATGAATAGTTTTTAAGAGGATTCTTTATACATTTGATTTGTTTGTGCTGACAGCATTTTAAAGTGCTGCCTGTTTGCTTACAGGAAGCACTTTTATCTCAATTGTTATAAAGGTGCTTTTTCACCATCTCTTCTGCACCTGATTTCTGATGGTTGTCATGGTGAATGTAACAAAGACGAGTCTTTTGGGTGTGTTTTGTGTCCTGGCATACTGATGTTATTCTCCCTTCCTGCATGTGTGTTCCTTTTGTCACACTTGTGTGCATGTTGCCATCTGCTTATTTGCTCACTATTCAAACTAAAAATGTCGTTAGAAAACAAGTCATTTCCCATTGGTGCTGCTTGAAATATCCCTAAACCCCAACAGACTGACATCTCCATGCTCATTGTCGAAGATGTCTGTATTCTAAAGACAGCCTGATCAAAGGAGCCTCCAATTGGAACAGCACAGCTGTAGACTCTCCCTCCATGCCGTTCAGAAAGCCGACCCCGTTGCGATCAAAACAAGACTCCCAACGGATCTATCCATGCTCTCTTTTACTGCCATGGTACATCTGCTAATGTCTCTGTCTCCCTACCTTTCTTTACCCAAAACACTTTATTATATATTCAATTGTAAAGCCTTTTATCTTCTGAGCTTGTTTCAATTTCTGATGTGGATGACAGAAACGTAAGCATCTGCAAAATAAAAAGCTGCAATTGCTTTTTAAAGCCTAGTTGAAGACCTTGAAGACATTCTTTATACATTTGACAAACTATATTTAGATAACTTTTTCCTTTTAATCACAGGAACAAATTGCCTGATATATTTAGTTAAGTATAAATGACATCTTGTAAGAATGGGTTTTAACAAAAGAATAATGAATAACCTTTAAGCCACACCGACTGCAAAAAAACTGAAAAATGTTAAAATCTTTGCTCAAGGTTAATTTGATCTGAAGAGACAAACAAACATTTCTTCTACTTTTAGAACAGTTAGGATACTTCCAGAGCAAAATACCTCTAATTTCATGTTATGAGCAGCCACTTCTTACAATGCAGAAACATGTCTGCCATAAAAAAACAGGCCATAATGGAGCTACAATGCCATTAATCTCAGAACGACCAGATAGATTCATGATGTCAATTGCAGCTCTGATGTCTTGTGTTTGGCATATCTCAAAGCAAAGTAAAAGTGTCTTGTTTGTGATGTCAGTTGAATTTTAAACTGCTTTCTGCTCAGCATTTAGATAAACTGTCTAGAATTTTGAAGGTAAAAGGGACACAACTCCTAATTTTAAAGGGGCTAATGGAATATGACAAGATTTGATTAAGTACGTCTCCAAGTAAAATGCACTATTACTTTGAAATGAGTAACTAGTAATACAGAGGAATACAAATAATTTGAGGCAGTGAGTTCAAAATAGAAATTATAATTATCTTAAGAAAACTATAGGCTTTATCTCCATAAATCTTTACAAATATTGTATCTCTAAATTGAGAAAATTGGCTTTTCCATAAGCATTAAATAGGTGCTGGATAGTAACACTAACAAGTCTGATCAATGTGCATCTTCATTTACGGAATACCATTACAGAACTAATTACACTATTAATATGTATCATATGCAAATTATAAGAAAAAGAATTGCAAATCCTAATTCCTTTACTTCCACCATTCTCTAAAATATAAAAGCAAATATTTTCATATGACAGTAGAAATCAGATCCACAAATTGACTGTAGAACGTAGAATCCAGCACTCTCCAAATGAAACAGTAGAATGTGTTGTCTAGACACATCTAAAGATAAAACTTTGAGGGAAAAAGTTGCAAGTGGTACTACAGGGTACAACAGAACAGACTTTAAAACAAAACAAAAAAGTTCTGAGTATGCATGACACTAAACGCTACACATACAGGCTGCACCTGTACTGCTGTTAACATAAAGCCTGCATGCAAAGGCAAATGAGAGGTCCACTTAATTTCACCTAAATTCAATTCACCTTATTAAAAGAGTGCCAAACCACAACAAAGGCCATCTCATAACATATAGTGTTAGCAGAATAATAACAATAACAGAACAACGATAAGAAGCAGCAGAAACAGTGGGCTGGGTGGTAAGGCCAGTACCTGCACTCTGAAAACAGCTCCAAGGTCAGGGATACCTTAAGAAAAGGATGAACTATTCCATCAGCTGTGTGATTTAGTGTTTAATTAGCTTGGCATTGGGCAATTTGTCATAAACCAATTAGGTTTGTTTAATTGTTGATTCATTAAATCATTAATTGTTGATGTCCTTTCTTTTTTTGACTTCCTATCTTTCTGACTGAGATCAAACTGCTTCTTTTGTTTTTTCTCAGTGGACAAAACTTTCAGTGTATATTAAGTCTGATATACCATCTAAATGTCTTTTTATGTTAATTGACTGCAAAAGCTTCCTTCAGGGGTTTTGCCTTATCAGTAAATGTGTTCAGTTACTTGCACAAGTCCTGATCTTAATCTACACTGTAGTGCAGAAACCCAGGCCACACCAGCATTATAGTTGCTCTCAAAGGACTACATAGAGCATCTTCTGCCCAGAGCACCAGTAGTGCATGCACCATTCCTGATTTTCAAGTCAGAAAATAAAATTTATATTGACATTAAAATATTTTATAAGCTCTCGCGGGCCACATAAAATGAGGGGGCAGGCCCCACAGTTTAAGTGTGTGCTGAAGCCTTTCCTTGTCAATGGGCGAGCAGCGGGGTACCTGGGCAGGTCACAACTCTACCACAGGGCTGATACAGTATATAGAGACAGATAAATATTCACACGGCAATTTAGGGCAATTTAGAGTCATCAGTCAACCTAACTGCATCTTTTTGGACAGTGGGAAAAACCATGCAGACACAGGGTGAGCATGCAAACTCAACACAGAAAGCCACCTGACCAATCTGTGGATTGGACACAAATTGCTTGCTACTCGTTGTGAGAGCTAACCAGTACCCTACCATGTTGTCATTTCAGGTTGCAGAGTAAAAAAACAATCCGCATGAGCCAGCCTGTTTCATAGAAAGACTCTTATGATGTTTAAATCAGCTGAAACGTAATGGAGGTAGTTGCAGGAAAAAGTGACCATAGAGCACTTCAGGAAGGTCCACAGCACACCTGGCCAATCATGTCACACTTTCATCACTAAAAACACCAGTGTCGCTTCAGACTTGAGTTGAAAACTGTGATTTTTATTATCTGTCATTTGTGCATCTGGACACCAGTGTCATGTGTTTTAGTCCAGATGGAAGTTTAGTGGAAATGGTGTGCGCATTTATTGCTCAATACTTATATGGGGAAGGAACCAGATGTACATTTCGAATGAGCAGACCCAGCATTGCTTAACATCTCTTTGTCTCTCATGCAGGAAAACAGAATTTCAGCACAGCTGTGTCTCCACCAGTTGGCTATTGAAAACACGGGGGTCAGTGCAATTTGAATTAATTTACTGAAGAATGTCCATGTCATACTAATTTCATACTTTGCAAGACAGAAAATGTATATTCAAGACTTATTTGATGTCAGTGACTGCCAAGCTCCTAAAGAAGTGAGACACAGTAGTGAGTAGTTAGTACTAAGTAAGTAAGTGTTCATCTGTAAAATCAGTTTTATGCCCAGAGTTTAGTGTTATGCCAATTCTGTATTTTGGTCAGCTGTCAATAAAGCAGCGGAGGCAGCAATGTGATTTGTTTGAGTTTGCTGAGGCTAAAGTTAGTGGCTGTTCTTCCTCTAAATAGACCTTTCTGATGGCAGACATTTTGATCTGTCAAATGTTGGTGCCCTATGGCATTACCACTGCAATACATTACCACTGCAATACATTACATCTGCAATACATTTAGGTATGAAGAATTTCTATTGTACTTAATGGTTTTATTATGTGTTGATCCTTGGATGGTGTGGTGATGGTTCTGCTCTGCTTGTTTTTTTATCAGATGCAGACATTTACATAAGCAAACTGTGTTTTTGAGTTTTAACAGTAAAGTTCAGCTTAGCCTGCTTTTTTCTTCTGTCAGTTTAACTGTGTGCTGCTGTCGACTGTTCCATAGCTCCCACTACAGTGAGAGCAACACTACAAACAAGATCAGAGCTCACAGAAGTATATGTACTGTGATTGTTGCACTGAGGACCTTGCGCACCAGATAACATGTTCCAGCTTTAAGTCCTCAAACTTTCAAATTATTTCAAGGTTTAAAGTATTTAACTTTCTTAAAATCACCCTCCTAAATATGTCAAATCAAACTATATTTCACATACAGAGCAAGTAAGCAGTGTTTCTCCTACTTAAAAGACTACAGAAGGGAATTGAATGATTTATCTTTTACAGCAAAGAACCAGAAACAGCTTCCATCAAAAACAGATGGAAGGATGCTCCTGCAATGTTTCTGACTTTGCAGACCTAGTGGAACCACTAGCATTGTATAGAGTGGCAGTTATTAGCTCTATGTTTCACTACTCAGACTGAAGAAGCTACATGGAGTAGTAAAATATTTTGAGCATTCTTCTGCTTCAACAACTTTTTGCTGTTACTGGTGGACTGGCCTAAATTTCCAACTCTTGAAAGGACTACAGAAAGAGTGAAACTTGTGTTCCACAGCTCCCAGCATGAATCAGCATCTTCATTTATGTATCACCCTCTTTCTTCTCAACTTACAGGCACAGGTTAATACTACAGTATGAATGTGAATGTACCCTAATTCAGGATGTGTAGCTCAACAATGTGAAAAACCTGTCTTCAATTTCAGTTCAGTACTTCAAGAAAATTAATATTTAATAATCCCACTACTCTAATTCACCTTTTATTGCAGAGCTGCAGCTGCACACACAAGACAGCAATATAACCTTGACATTTCCTAAAGCAATATTGAATACTCTCATATAGCATGAAGAGATACAGAGTAACCAATTATCTACTATGTTATTCTGCTAAAAGCACAAATCCTTTCTACCTGATTGTGTAGTGAAGAGTTGCTGCCTGCCTTTTCAAATTCCTGTTCTTCCACTGTTGTCCAGGGTTTCTCTAAATCAAACAACAGTCCACTCTCCCTGATATAAGCATTAAATGAATTTGCAATCTGGTGCTTTGAAGTGCTGCAGACTTTTTGTTTGGGTGTCTCAAAATGTAATTCCTCCCCCTGAATATTTTCCACTGTTCTTCCACCCCCACACAGCTTCCATTATTGTGCTGTGACATGTCAAATTAAGTGGCAGTTTGGATTTGAATGTAAAGGTTGGGACAATATCTGGATGTTGAGGAAAAAAACAGAAGCAAACATATGCTTACACACAAACACACACACACACACACACACACACACACACACACACACACACACACACACACATACACACACAATACTGCTTTCACACTGCTGACCCTGCAGTTTGCTTGGATCATATACAGAGAGAAAGAAAGGGGCAGGAGACACTGATGAAAGCTCACAGTTGATACGTCAACTTCTCTGCTTTTCTCTCTCCTACCCACATACTTACAGACACACATGGCTGTCCTAAAGGGGTTGCTATGCAGCATTTTAAATATATCTAAATATGCCTGCAGTGTTTTAAATCAAATGCATCCAATGACGTGTCTAAAACATGTGTCTGAATGGGTCTCAACACAACAGTGACACAGTTTAGAGCTCTGATGGACAAACCTGTATGGACACCCAAACATTACACTGCAACAGTTTGGGGGAGGTTTTCTAACAAAATATGTGCACTGTCAATTTGCCTCTGGAACTGAAGCACTGGCTGAGAAGGTCTGGCTCACAGTCATTTCAGCTCCTTCCAAAGATGTTTGACAGACTTAAGGTCAGAGCTCTATGCAGACAGGTCAAGTTCTTCCACCACAAACTGAGAAAACCCTTTTAGTATGACGGTGGCTTTCTGCACAGGTACACCGTCATGCTGAAACTGGAAAAGAGGCTTTGCTAAACTGCTGAAACAAAGTTGGAAGCACGCTGTGCTCAGCATTAACCCCCAACACAGGAACAAAGCAGAAAAAACACACACAGACATACAGAGCTGGAACTGACAAATTCATTTAGTTGTTGATTCACATCTTTTTTTGATAAATTCACTAATAATTTGGGGTTAAATCATAACTAAAAAGAAAAATATTCTCTCTCCCATACATTCTGAACTTACTGTTCTGCTTGGATCATTTTCTTGCTACACAACTTATTAGTGCACGAGCTATAATTGACAGATTGATGACTCTGAGGAATTCATGTTTCTTTGTTGCTTCACGGTGAGTCCAACTTGTCCATCCCCACATCATAACACTGCCACCGCCATGTTTGACTGTAGGTCTGATGATCTTTTGGTAGAACTCTATATTTCCATAGTCATCTAAACAGTTAAACCTTTGACTCATTCAGTTCATTTTCGCAAAAGGTTTGAGGGTCCTCTAGGTAAATATGTTCTTCTGGGTTAGCAGTACTTTTCACCTCTGACATCTGTCAGATAGGGGAGTCATAATAAGTGACCTTTATTGAGGTGAGAGAGGGCAGTTTCTTGGATCTTGTCCATGGCTCCCTTGTGACTTCCCAGATTGTTTGGACAGTTTTGGGAAGGTTCAGTATTGCTTCTGTATTTGTATATAGTGTCTCTTACTGTAGATCCATGCGTTCCCAGAGGCTTAGCGTCATTTTTGGGACTGAGCAAAAGACGTTTTTTGGATGTAGTAATTAAAGGACATAATAATTTCTCCTCACAGACCTAGTTAATGTTATATCACCTTTTTGCTTGCAGTGCTGTTGCCCAGGTTGTCATTGTTTAATTTTAGATTTTGTTTTAATATGTAAAACATCACTGTATTGCTGATGAAAACTAACTGCTGACTTTTGCAGTTTGTTAGTTTGAGTTCAACATACACAACTGACAATGGCAGGAAACACATCAACTGGACATGTATGGCTAATGATCACTGACACTGAAATCCCAGCAGTCAAAATTCTGTAAACTAAGTCACTCAAAATATTGTTTTACTTTAAATGTCACACACATGGCTCTAGCTACCACTGAGGAGATTGACGTGATATCAGTACCTACATTTTAACATTAACAACAAACATTACCAACATTGAGGAAGATTACATTTCAGGTTTTTTTAAACAAGGATTCAAGAAATAAAGTCCTTGCAGTGTGGGAAATTTACAATGAGAAAAAAAAAACATTCTAGAAGAACTAATTTTAGATTTTAGCACTAAATAAAAAGTAAAAAAAAAAAATGCTCTAAGATGAAACCCAAACCATGGCACACAGCAGTGGGAAGGTGGTCTTGGCAGGAATACAGATAGCAGCTTATTGCTGACTACGTTCAATACACACAAAGCAGAAGAGCAGGAGAGCGTATAAATGCCAGATGTACATAAAAGAAGAGAGAAAAAAAGCAAACATAGCAACAGTGAACAGACAATAGACAGAACAGCACCTTCCAGTCAGCTTCCTTCCAGTCACAGACAGGCACAATGTGATGAACAGCATTCACAACAAGTAAATGTGTCATTTGGTTCACAATCTACATTGTGATGTTAGTCTGCTTTTGTTTTACAAGATCAAACTTTCTTTTGTGACTCTGCTCATAAAAATAAATATGTTTTCTTTGTAGCTCCACTGAAGACCTGTCAAGAATCAGATGAAAAAAGAACAAAAGGCATCTTTTGACTTCAAAACAGAATGCTATTTAATATCTTGAATAAAAGATTAAAATGCTTTTTAAAAGGTACTATAATAGTCAGCCAGGACTTTGATTTTGATTTCCTTTTTAATCTCATTCTGGAAGAAAACCTCACACAAACTCACTTATCTCTGCTTCCACTTCACAAACATCTTGGCTCAGTGCCTGAGGCAGCATTGACTGTCAGTCCAGTTGGGGCCAAGGGGCCATGAACTGTGGGTTACAGTAACACCTCACAGACATTTAGCCTCCCTGCCTCCCTCCTTCAGCTCTCTCTCTTTGTAATTCTGACACTAGTTTGCACAAAGTGTAACTCTGTTGGGAAGATTGGGAAGTAAACTCACTATGATATGTATACCAGCAGCAATGGTTTTCTTTAAGAAAAGCTGATTGACTGACAGGATATTAAGAAAAAAAAAGACTTGTAGATAAAATATTAATATTAGATGTTTCACAGCAGAGAAAAACACTGTGTGAAAAAACAAAATCAGTACAGTCTACGTATTCCAACCCATATCCTAATGAAAATGATTTAGACACCTTGAGTGACACTGAGGTTGGTAAAATGCACATATTTTCTGAGCTAAGATACTAATTATTATTAGCAAGCAGCAATTATGCACAAAACCATATCTGACCTTAATTGCTGCCAGCAGACCATATCATATTCTGTCAGTAATTTGATTATATGCTAAATTAAATACATCTGTTTTTCATTTAAAGAATGTGAATGCTGAGAATAAACACAATTTCAGTCAAATCATTTTTCAGTCTTATCTCAGAGTCAAAACAAAACCAAATACACAATGGATTTAGGTAGCCACTACGGCTAACTGTATAGCAATTTGCATCTGGGGCAACTTGCCGGATAAACTGATCACTCAGTCATATCCTTCCACTGTCATATGCTTGCTGGCCATTATTGGCAGATATTATTACATACAGAACCACCAAATTAAAAGAAGGAGTGGTCTTTGGTCTGCTTTATTTTAGCTGATCCACCGTCTTTACAATTTTCCTAGATCTGCCCTGATATGATTTTATGTAATGATCATTTAACAATGATCATTTTGTTAATCATTTAACAAAAGGTTAAAGTGATCACTGAATAGAAATATCAAACTATCCACATGTTCACCAAAGAAAGAATTCTCTCAACCATAACAACTATAACTGATAGGGTGGCTGATCAGTTGTCTCTAAGCATTTGTCACTGCAGGGAAGTGGAGGAAATGGGTTACTTCTGTCACAAGAGATCGATTCAAAAAGGCAACTTAATCAGAGCAAAATGATATTCATACTGAAGAATTCAGCAGTGTGTGACATACAACACATACACTGATGAAATGTGTTTGCCCTTTGCTTAGTGGGTAGTACAGATGTCAAGGTGCCGATGGCAGTGTGTAATGTTTAGGATCACAAGTTTTTACAGTTCAGCAGTCCAATAGTTAAACTGTTAGACTCTTATCATGTTTTAGGTTCTTAATTGAACCAAAATCATTTTAGCTTACCAGCAGCATACTCTGAGGTCAATTGTGTCCCAAAACATAAATAGTCAAAATGCACTTCTTTTGACTGTAAGAATGTGAAGCTGCTGTAAATGTTGCATGCAAGCAAGTTGACCTCAATGAATTAATGTAGGTTAAAAATCCAAAGGCCCGGGAAAGAACACGCAGTATCAAATAAATGATTGCTGAACCAAATGCTAAACATGCATAAATGCATGCATACAAACATACATTTACACTGAAAGTCTGCAATCTCCTTTGACACTTTGGTCTTTAAGTGGCCTTGGGTATTTTTCGAGTGTGCCTTCACTCTAAAGCCTCATAAAATCCATCCAGCTTTATTTGACAGCTCAAAGTGCCTTGAAATTCCTTTATAAAAGCTTCAAGGGGATGCCAGGCAAAACGGACAAAAATGTCTTTCAGGTAGTTATGTAAAATCTATCCATAATAAGTCTTCCGTTCTGCTTTATGGAACAATCAGACATGGCAGTTCAGGATCTTTCTGGTGGATTAGGTATGAGTGTTTGCACATGTTGATTTTGTCAGTATATCTTATCAATGTGGGACTGGATACAGGTCAGGAAGAACAATAAAAACAATGCTCATTGGTGACATATTTTATTGTTTTGTGTGTTGCTGTTGTCTAATGGAAACCTTCAGTATATACTTTCTTAGATTTTAATTTGTTGTGTTTCAATAGGCAGCTATCTAAAACAGTTTCCTAGTGAGCATCATACATGTGACTGTGTGATGTGAATGCAAAAGCTTCTCTACATGAAGGGTACTGTAGATATCCCCCCTCCTCACAGTGCATGCACCCGGCATAGGTCCATGTGTGCACTCCCTAATCTTGCCAGGGTGAATGTCAGAGCCATCTCCAGTGTGCTTGTGAGGTGAGAGATAATCTAATCACTAGGGAGACAGAAAGTAGGGATATGAAGTAGAGGGGAAGACACCACAGAGCTCTGAGAGGACTGGGAGATAAAAAATAAGGCAGGACAGAGGACAGCGCCTCAGTAATTCTTAGAGTCCACCTTTCAGATAATTGAAGGACATAAGGTACCGCATAAAGCTACAGCAACAAATCGTGATAGATGAAACTGTGACACTGAGCAGCCTCTGCTGTGGAGGAAAAAATGAAGGTATGAAAGAAGAACACTACTGTAACAGATGTCCACTTAATGACTCTGTCACAGCTTTCTGGTGATTTTCTCTGTGGACATGCAGTTTGTGAGACCACACTCAAAAGGGTGAGAGGGGTTAATTCCCTAAGGAGGAACCTATATTCAGCCTCCCTGCAGGTTGGATATTTTCCAGAATTAACCCAAACAAAGACTTTAGATTCACACGATGTCCTGCAGCGGTCTGCATAACCAAACAGCACACTGGTTTATAACATTATGAGACACGATTTTCCAGCTGAGATCCTCACCTCACATTACAATCCGACACCGTGTACATATCTGACTTGCTAATAGTTCTTTCATCTGAACGCCCTGTGTGAGTTTGCCAGAACCTTTTGTGTTGGCTCCAAAACGTCTCAACGTAGTGGTCTCATGCTATTGTTAGTCAGAAAACAGCTTCAGCAGCACATAATAATTTGGGTAAAGTGTCTGTTGGATCACATAACCAACAATTCAACAATTACATCCACTATGTAGTGACATACCAGGTGTGCTGAGGTGTAAAATTAGGCAGGACAGTACAATATGTACAGTACATACTTTTAATTTGGCTAACTGTATCAAGGATAAAAAGTTTTAAAGGAGTGTAACCTCTACCTGCCCTACAGCAACTATGCATTCCGTGTTGCCCTCTGACCCATGATGTATATTAGTCCATCAAGTGCTGCTACTTTCTCTTTACATATGTGCTGTACAGTATGAACTACTGGAACAAGTTCCACAAGGGCACTGAGTTTTAAATTTAGACTCAGTTCTACTTCAAGCAATGGCTCATATTTAGTGATGAGTTTTTAAATTTGGCTTGAGTTTTTTTTTTTTTTTTAATCTAAAGAAAAAAATGTGACAAAAATCACAAATTGGCCTAAAGGCAAGACATTATGCTGTGTGCTTGTGTATTTGTCAAAACATTCTCATGATGAAAAGAAGTCTTTGAAATCTCTAACCACCCACCTTTAATCCATAACCTTGCTTTCTCATTGCTTTCTAATCCCATTGATCTCTCCTGTGCTGACCCTCTCCATTTCCTCTAATGCTGGCACCAGCCAGTCAAGCATCAATATCTACTCGTTAGCATGCCAGTTAGCGCAGAGACTTTGGTATGCAGATGAATGCATGGGTCTGAATCATTCTGCGTGGTTTCTCAGCAGGGCTCCGCTTTCCCATTATCATGAGCATTAAGATGCACGGGAGGCAGCCAGACGCCTCCAGTGATCACCGTCAATTACATGGTGCCTGTCAGGGGAGCTGGCCCGAGCCTGTCAGCCAATCATGAACAGGAAGATGAGGATGATTTGACAAAGGACTGATGAGTGCTATAGTTTAATGCTTTCAGGTCTGTGTTTCAACCATATTGATGCATACAGTATATGATATACTATATATTTTGATAATTGATTATGTGTTTCAGTCATTTTCCTAGCAGAAATGCCAATCATTTGCTGGTTCTAGATTTGTTCTACTTATTTTGTTGTAAATAAGATATCTTTGGTCAAACAAAATCCCACATTTGAATTAAATGGTGAAGGCAACCATAAAGATGTTGTTTTGCTGGGTTGTTCTAGATGTTTAGTAGTAACACCTTATGATCTAAACTGTATCCTTTAAACTGTGTCCTTTTTCCTTGCTACTAGGGTAGTAATGATTCTCCAGAGCTGCACAGACAGATCACAGTGTAGACACAACATTAGTTTGTTAACTTAAAGCCAGCACATGGATGCAAGGGATAGATCTTCTTAAGACAAGAAATATCAGAACTATGGCATTTATGAAAAACGTGTTATTCAAGGCTAATTGGGCCTAAATCACTTGGGAGCTCTACGTTATTTGTCTTTGTGCCCATTTTAAACTATATTGACTTCTTAGATTGTCTTTAAACAACTGTGAACATTAACTTCTTTAGTCAAATTAAATCAAAGGTAATGGCATTCAGATTCTAAATAATCAATACCTACTTGTGCAGTGCTTGGTATTTTGATGATTTAGGTATGAAATAAACTTTTCGGCTCAATAAATGGAAGAATTAATTCAAACTAATATTTTGTGTTTGTTCAGGTCATCTTAGTGTTATGTTAGATTTAGTGTTACAATCTAAAAGTGTTTAATATCCGGTACACACAAAAAAGAAAACATCAGGAGGGGGTGGATATTTTTTTACAGCACTGTATGTTTGGCAGTGAAGGATCTCAGTACAGCCTTGAATGTTCTGTGGTAAAAATGTATCTATTAATTTTTTATACATAATCAACTCTCTTGTGTTTTATTTTAAGCACCTATCATATTTTGCGAACCAGAGCCTTTCTCTTGGTCATTTTCTCTTGTTCATTTAGAAGAAAAGTCATGGTGACATTAAAGATTCAAAATGTTTTAGTCTTCTCTTCTTGTTGAACAGAAGCCCTGAATAAAATGAATAGCTTTTCTCAGGGTGTCATGCCTCAAGATTTGGCTACAATTGCACTCTTCATCTCCCTCACTTCATACCCAGCCCAACTTTCCCTGTCTTGCCAAGGCAACCATCAGGCCTAGCAGAGACATCTGTACAACAAGGCACTGAGCCATGTTTCCATGCTTAACTGGACAACACCAGCCAAGTCCATGTCAACACTAACAGCTATCACTGATAAAACACGTAGTCATCTGCTCAGCCCTGGACATGAGCTGTCCAACCAGTTACTCATCTGTACATCTGCTCCAACTGCTGCTGACATATTTCAACAATTAGGGAGGAGCTTTGTAGTTTGTTCAACCAGTTCAGGGCTCCAGACTAACTTTTTCCATTGGTAGCACTGGTGCTTCTAACTAGAATTAAAAGCACAAGGACAAAATTAAGGTGCACCACTAAAAAAGACGTGGTCCATTGTAACTATATTACTGATAAATGCTTTCCTGATAGTTGGTAGAAATAGCAATCTGCTGTTTTATTTTAAAAGGAATAAATCACAAAGTAAAGTAGTGCTTTAAGATAAAAACATCACAAAGCTAAATCTTGATTTTTTAAAACATAAAGACAGAGCAAAACATTTTAGGGTTAGGGGTTTAACATTTTATGTAGCTACTAGCTAATACTTGACTGCATCCATCTCAGTGTACATATGCAATAGTCTATTCTAGTCGAGCTACTGAATGTGTGGACTCTCAAAGTGTGTATTTGTTTGCTTTTTGCAAAGTGAGCAATGTAATAATGTCACACATCATTAAGAAAACAATGAAGATTTTATTGTAGATGATGTCGCACTGATTGTCCACTGCACTTTACAAAAGCCCATTTGTTTACGTTAAATATATTGATGCACCTTATTTAATGAGCCAGTTGCTAATGAGCGGATGAGACCTAGTGGTGTTTATATCTATTGTAGATTTTTAGTTTTTAGGCTTTTCAAATTACAGTGCAGCCATTAGGAGCATTTCCTTTTTTGATTTTCCTTTCTGACAATGACAAATTAGTTTAGTTAACATCAGCAAAAGCCTATATGTTGAGATTTTTTCAACGATCCAACAAGTGAGTTGTTGTGTGGTGGTTATTGGCATCAATGTAATGTCACATCACTCTCAGGACTACACTTTCAGGATGAAGCTGTTCCACCATGCTATTCTAACACACTAACACTACAATCTCATGTGGTCTGATGCCACTCCACCTCATTCTGAGGTATTTAAAGCTTGTTTTACAAACTAAGCCTTGTTGTAAATGTCTTTTCTTTTTTTATATGCTGTGCCAGGTTAAAACAGTTATTCTGTCTGCTGCTGAAGAACTCCTTCACTTCTCATCATTTTCTAAAGGGCAAGACTGTTTAATGTGTTCATCCTCCAAACTGTTTGTACATGTATGTGCAGTATGTGTGTGTGCACCTAGAACTGCATGTAGGCCAGGAAAGGTTTGAGGATGAAGATGTGGGCAGTGAAAAGCCAGGAGCACAGAGTGAAGTGTCCCCTTAGGATACAAGCACCGAAGCACAAGAACAGACATCCTTCATTGAGCCAATAAACCAGAGCTGTGACAAAGGTCATCTGTAATGATGAAATACTGAAGTTACCAAAGCAAGTGAGGTTCTATTAGATAGGTAGAAATTAGCTCTATTATATACACCCACAGTGAGCAATGAGCAAAGGTAATGGGTCCTCAGACTTGTTGTCAGCTAACTTGTCATCAAGTTAATCCAGTGTCCAACGGCTCGACATTTGTATTTTTTGTTGCTATTGATGTGGTGTAGTCAGTGTCAGTGAAATGAAGGTCAAAAGAGCGCTGATGAGATGTCTGACCTGTGTCGAGGTCCCAGCCTCCCTCTTGGTTCGGCCTTGAGAAAGCCACTGTGCCGTCACTGTCCTTCCTCTCCTCAGCCCTGGAGGACACAAAGGAGGACAGAGATTAATATGATGCAGGTCTGCTTACACAGACTGTCACATGACATGAGTAGGAGGTCGACACAGAAATGTTTCAAAGTAATAGAGCAAAAGGTAAAAGAGAAGTAGAATAATCAGGGTCAATACAATGTAGTGTAGATAAATCAATGTTTTATTTTACATTATTTATAGTGCATAAGTACCACCTATGCCAAAAATCAGATCATCAATCAGAGAGAAAAACAAAAAACGAAGAGAGAGAGAGCGACCAGTCAATTACAATCAGGAGAGGATAGTGGAGGTTTATCATGCGAAAGTTAGCGTTCGGTTCACCATACTGTCATACTCAAAACTGATTAACTGGTTAAGACTTTCTCTCAAGCAAAACTTATGAACCTTCTCTGGTTCCACTTTCAAAGGGTTTGTTTTGTCATATCTAACTCTAAAACAAGTTGGTATGAGTTTAATGTTTTAGTTTTGGCCATATGTAAACATGTGGGCTTTGGAAGTTTTGATGGGCATTTTTTCATTATCTTTTCCACTCCACTGACTAAACAAATAATAAAAAAAGAATCCTCACTAAATAATATTACCATATAGAAAATCACTGGCGGGCTATACCTGAAGAGCAGAGAGAGCAAAGAACAAGTGTAATTTCACAGATTGTATTGAATCAGGGAGGGTCCCCACGAGGTTCTGAATGATTCATAGTTTTCAATATCACAATTTAACAGTATGTGATTTTCAAACTACTGTGAATAAAAAACCTGATTAAAACATGTTTTTTAATGCTGCATATTCAATACAATCAGAATTGTCCCTGCAGACTGCACCAGTAATAACAAATCCTGATATGAGACATCACTAGTATCACAGCAAAACAGTATGTGCATGTGTGAACTTATTTTGGTTGTGGATAAGAGGAAGTACAGTAAAAACAGGTGTTGTGCTGAAGACATGGCTAAAGTAGCAACCACAAGTTTGCCATTATTACAGTATATTTTTCTCTTTTATAGTAACTAATCACCAACTCACTTTGTTTTGTGCAAACATTGGACAGTTATGGTATTCCACTACTCAATTCAGTTATATTCTATTTTACTTATATACAGTCAAATCACAGCAGATGTCATCTCAAGGCACTTTACAATGTGAGGTTTAAGACCTTACAAAATAAAACTGTATAACTGTATATTTGTATATTTGAGTTATATAGAAAACCCAACAACCCCACTTGAGCAGCACTAGGCAACAGTGAAGAGGAAAAACTTTTACAAAACATTTACAAAAAACTGTAAAACCTTTTACACAAGAAACCAATATTACATTTAATTAAATATTACATATTCCATTTAGTAAAAACTAAATTTTCCACGCTGCACCTCATCATAGTTATAAGTTTATCATTTAAATATTTAATAGTCCACTGCTATGCATGCTAACTTCAACAACCCTGCAGTGTTCTATTGTTTGCTTAGCTCTAAATACTAGTTAGGTTCTCTATATGCTTTCTAATAACATATTTGAAGAGTTGGGTCGCAGTGTTTGAATGACAGCGTTGACAGCAACAGCTGTTCACAGACAGGTCTGTTGTCAGTGTGTGTGCATGTGTGACACAGAGCAAGGCTGAGCAAACCTATGTGCTGCACACAGCACTGCAATGAAATAATATTTCAATATGTGGCGATTGTTGTTAATAATGTGGGGGGCTGCCATAAATGCATTTTAAATAAATGCATCAATTTATGTGAAACACTGCTATCAGTACTGAAACTCCAGACCCCCAAGAGGTATTCAGACCAAACAAATGGTATTCACAACAGCAATGTTATTTACCCACTCAGCAGACCGAAAGTAACATTCCCATTCATTTAGAGGAGTGTTTAAAGCCACAGGTGCGGCTGAAAACTCATGCTGAGATCAGTGAGTGAGCTGAAACTGCTAAACTGCACAGAAACTTTTGTTCTCCCTTTGTAGGGTCATCACTGCAAATGCCCTGTTCAGACTGTCGCATCATTTCCACATTGTTATTTGATTTATTGTTTTAAAATCACTTTGAGCAACATTTTACAGAAGCATCACTGCGTGAAGTGCAAAAATATCATGATTAATTGGTGATTGATGAAAAGGACATTATTGTCATTATCAGATTCCATCTGTGTTCTAATAAGCATTCATTTTGTTCAATTGAGTTTTAGTCATTATACTAAAAATTGTAATTTATTTCAGTCACATTCACATTAGTTTAAGTCACGTTTTAGCCAGAGCTTTAGTAAAAGGTTAACTTTCATGATGCTTTATGAACTTTTTAAGGCTTTAATAATTTACAGCGGGTAAAGAAATTATTCTTATTTAATATACAGGTATGGGAAATTCATATGAAATGGCCAAATAGCAGGTTAAATAAAGGTATTTATAGAAAAGTGAATAATAAATAGAATAACAACAAAATAAAAAAGTCAGACCATTTTTTCACTAGCACAATTTTATGGTTTATTTCATCACTCTGTAACTGAGAATACAGCTGACTGGCAGCATCTGGATATACAGGCAGATGATTAGAACAAACTCTACTATCTTTGTGTCAATTAACATTCATAACTGAAAAAGTAGAGAGTCACTTCACACACAACATCTGGATTAGAATGAAATAAATAGGATCTGTGTGTAATCCCAACCAAAGTACTTCTCTTGTCTGAACCCAACCTCTGGGACTCGATCTTGGGGCTCTGGATTGTCATTCCTGCACATTGTCAAGGCTGTGTTGTAGCTACACACCTGTCAGAGCCCACGTTGAAACTGATTCATCCCAACAGTAAAACCACTAGCTGGTATTAATATTGTGGCTGAATGGTGAATGTCTTAAGCTAAAGTTAGTATAAATTGCAAGTATGACTTGTGGTAGATATGTGTGGCTCCTGGAGCTGAGTGAAATATGAGACAGGCGCACAGAGCCAGAGATGATTAGCCCATTCAGATGGATCCATGCAAATCATTGTTAAAAGAAAACAAAAAAAGAAGCACAAGGCTAACTGCTTTGAGGTGGAGACTGCGATCGGGACTGAAAATAAATAACGGAGACTGAGACTGTAAGACACTGTTTTTGTTTCGTCTTTATTGGTTAGTGTGCTGAACAGAGACCTCATCATAATTTTCATTATGATATTTTCTTAATTATCATAGTCTGTTGCATGTTCTCCCTGTGCCCTGGGTTTACTTCAGTTTCCACCCACAATCCAAAAGCATTGCACATTGAGGTAAATGATGACACAAGCCTCTCCCCAACCATCTATCTTCATAAAAGCTAATTAAAAGCATTTGAAAACTATTATTTTCTCTGGTTCTTAGTGACTTGATTGGAGTTGATGCACCTGTGCGGCTCTGTGGAATAATGGATCCCATTTTCACAGAGCAAGGATCTCAACAGGATGACTAGATTAGCTCAGATGAATCATGAGCTCCCTTCAAATTGACAGAAACACTTTTCGGGAATGTGGACTTTAAGACGGTGATTCATATATGTTGGCTCAGGCAGCTATACATTTTATACAGATAACACTGAAAGATTAATGTTTCATTTGAGTTGAAAAATACCCAGCAGGACACACAGAGAGGTTCTCAGAACTTAAATTTTATCTCTGGGGAATATTTAGCTTATGTGATCTGATTGAAAGAACAAGACGCATTCTAAGACCTCAGTTTGCATCTACTTAAGTATTTGAATCAAATGTACACAAAGGAATGCACAGCGACCTTTCTATCTTTACCAAATGGGTAACAGGGAAGTTTTTAAAGGTGGGAGCTGACAGGACACATTTAGGTGTACCTTCCCATGGCCAATAAAGTAAATCAATATTCAGCCAGGGACCACAAATGTGGTTATTATTCCATCACCTCGAGGACGACAGTAGTAGCATGAATGCTGTATGTCTTAATTGCTCATGTCTAGAACACTGTATCCTCCCAATTCCAACTTTTGGCTGCCACATAGGACCCAATCAGTCCGCCCACATCAGCTAATGAGGAGCCAGACACAGAAACATGGACATGAGCTCCACTCTGCACGACACTGATGGTAAATTCAATCCTTGCTACTTTGGGGTCAAGAACTTCAAGAAAGGTAAAATATTCAACTTTCTTAAGCTCTGAATCAAACATTTGATCAAATATTTTCATGTGGGAAGAAATCAACGACTGTTTTGATATTTGCCTAATCTAGCTCTTTTTGAAACTAATTATTGACTATTTGGGTTATGAACTGCACTGTTGCTCAATGGCCCATATTTACTGAAGCTATCAAGAATGAATGTTCCTCTTGTTTCTTAAATCATGTCAGCCTATGTGATTCTATAACCTCAAAACACATGATGAACATGATGGCCTGTTCTCTGTGTGCAGTTCATTATTTACACTCCTAATACAGAGTTGCCAAGTCAGTGTCTGTTTAAGCAGTGGTGTATGGTCACATGACTTTCCAGTGTGCAGTTTTAGATTGCAGTTGCTAGATTTAGCAACTTTTCATATCTGTGTAGCTACTTTTTATAACAATAAGTAGTACTTTTTGGCCACTGACATTAATGACTTACCTTGAGGTGAGCTGTTACATTTATTTTTGTGTATGCTCTTTCCTGTGGCTGTGACTCCTTCACTGTCTGTGTTCAGTGTGTGTGGAGCAGGGGAGCAGCAGCCTCAATGCAGCGTGGATGACTATGGGAACGTAGCTCTACATCTCAAAAATGTCTTGCTCAAGGGGCACTTTGTGAAGGTCTGTGATCAGGCACTCATACACTGATTGGTCAAATACCGCACAGCATTCTACAACAGTAAGTAATCAGTGCTTTTGGTAGCATACTTTAAAGCATATTTGGTTTAAAATGCTTGTACTTTAACATTTCTAGTGCAGAGGAATATTTCAATTCTGGTTATGATTAGGTATAAGCTCTGAGACTTCTACCACAGGCATTTTGGCAATTAAAAAGAATAAATGTTTCCCCTTAGCAGCAAAAACCAAACACACAAAACATTGCATCTACACTTTTCAGGAGTTGCCTAACATGTTGCACAGTGCTTGGATGCATTTTTCACTTAAAAACTGCTGACTTGTTATTGTCTAGGGCAGTTCCGGAGTCAGCATCATTTATCTAAATCCTTCTTTTTCAACACACTGTACGGGCAGTATGTCTTTGCTCTGGCCCTGCTGTGGAAGGGTTCTTAGAAGCACCAGGAACGTTCTGTTCACTGTAACTGGGCTAAAAGCCCACTGAGAAAGCCTGTCACACTGCTTTAACAACAGTGCCCAGCAAGTGAGCATCGCAAGTCACCACAAGCGTCTGCCATGTTCTTGTCACATATGTTCCTAAAAAGCATTGCATTCCCACAGGGCTCTGGAAAGCACTCGTCACACTCTTTGTACAGTAAGTCCATTAAGCTCTCTTATTTTCATGTGTGCTTTGTGTATTGTGCAATCTGCATAGCTAAATAACACCTCCACAAAGGCTCTGCATAGGGAATGTAGTAAGCCTTAGAATCCGCTGCAGTATGCACTTGATATCAGAACAGCAACCCTAGGACTATTTGACTTTTATAAATCAAATGCTTCTAGCCATGTTTCTTCAAGTTGGGGAAGATCAAATGGTTTACACTCTCCACCCCAAGCAAAGGTTGCCATTAATCGCTGATAACATTGAAAGAAATCCATAAAATGTCAGCAGCACTTGGACTGGAACTGCTGCAGACCGAGACAGGGAAGTATTTCTGTGACATTTGAGCATTTTAGCAAATGGGTAAGCAAAATGGAATGAAAAGAAGAGGATGACATGTAGTTTTATCTATCTTTTCCTCTCTGGCATAGTATTGCGCTATCTGTGGTGTGATGTACATTAAATTTGGGATTTTGAATGACCTGTGTGTTAATTGTTTTGAAATATAATGCAAAAATGTGTAAAACCAATGGAAATATGTAAACACATTTTTAATTACCATTAAGTTGCAAATATACACAATAACCACTGCTTTTCATATATACTGTTAAAGCAGGATACTGCTGCAACCCTAGTTTTGTCTAGATGTTTCTTTTACAGTAGGTCTTGCATGTCAAGTGGTTCATGGGCACAGCAAGATGAGATCTCACTTCTTTGTGTCTTTTGTCTCTAATGTGTACGACTTTTGGGAAGATAATATTAGTTTGACTACATGTTGGGTTGTTTGAGGGAAAATGTAGCTTTTACTGAATGTTTTTAATGTGCTGAAGCATTTTGATCTTCTGTTTCAGCCTGTGGGTTAGCTGTTTCAAGAATGTGGCATAAGAGTGGACCCGAGAAAGAGTGTTTAAGAAAGTGACATAAACCTGTAATGCAAACTCTTGAAAATGCAATGTTTCCACAAGCAAACAACTTGAAGGGTTTTATCATGAAGCAGATACAGAATGTGTTGACTTAGTCACAGAGATTAGCCATAGCCTGCCAACTTCTCTTCAATAAAAATGGTTCTTCTGTCTATGTACACCACAGGAGGCATGGATAAAAGCAGCAACAGATTTGACAGATTGACAGTACAAGTATTCTCCACTGCAGAGGTATAGTTATATAGTAATCTGAGAACAAAAAAATTACAGAGACAGAGCATCTGTGCTTTTCAGCAGCAGTAGAAGGATACAGTTCAAAACTTCAGTCCATGTTGCTCTGCAACATTTAGCAACTCACTTGGTCTTTTGCCAGATCTCTCAAATTGGGTCAGGACAGTGTTCATGATAGAGTCCAAGATGTGTCCCAGAAAACATGAACATCTGTATTCAATATTTTAGTTTCCACAACCTCACCCCCAGTTTAGCAGAGAGCACATTGAATAAAACGTCTCATCTGTCTGCTCAAATGCCAACCTTAGGGCATCTGTTCAGAGTCAGAGACAGAGATAGAGCTCTCTATAGTAAATGATCTTTTAAACGCTTGCTTTCATGTCTTGTTCCTCACGCTACTCTTCAACTTGTCTCCTGATATGCCTGCTGGACAGTTTTATGCATGTTTGTAGGGAAATTGGAGGCTGCATAGGAGCAAGAAGTGTCAAGGTTTTTACTTCTCTAATTTCTGACCTCCACTCTTAGCCAGGAGGACGTTGATGAGTTGCCTGAGAGAGGTAAGTCATCCAAAACAGCTTCCCCGCTGGGAAAAAATCAATTTTTACACTACATATAGTGAGTTTTTCTGCGCATACAAGTTGGTAGCTCCATAAACTGAAAATGTGCCTCTCATAGCTGCATACAGAACACAGCCCAGCCCACTATGTTAGATTTAAAATCTGCATTTAATGTAGAGCATTGTGCTGTACCCAGTTTAAAGCCAAACCACTGACAAAAGCAGTAGAGGAACTACAACTACCTCACACAATGCACAAGTTGGGACTTTATTACGTCATTAGGGAGAGTGTTCCATTATGATGAGACTCTTTTTCTCCATTTTTCTCCAATATATTACTAAATACTAAAATACTCACTATGGTTGGAGTTGGGAAATTTATCCAATTTTTCCTGTTTTAGTGTCTTTGCGTTGCATAGGAGCAAGCTCAAGTCAACTCTACTATTACTTTATAACAGTTTCTAAGTCTTCCACTGCAAACAGTGTAGTACCCCCTCAGTCTAGCTGTTTGTCAAATCAATACCACCTGAAACTACCAACATGCACAGGAACAATAGACGATACTGAAAAAATTCTGTTCTTGTTTCTGGCCTTGGTAACAGCATATAGGTTTGGGGAAATAATTCAGAATTCAGATGACTGTAGTTGTGGTAGCAACACTTCACCTTTTGGTATTGTCTCGGTTGCTTGGAACAGAAATGGAGGTGAGAGCACAAGAAGTATCAGGTACCAGGTACTATCCACAGTTTTAGCCTAATAGAAAAAAGGCATGTAGAGTATAGTTGAGCCTGTGATGGAAACCAGCTTTCAAGCTCCATCAGATTGGATAATAAGCATATGTGAGCTGTCATTATCAGGTCAGAGTAGACTAAGTTACAATATTAGAATTTTTTGATTCAGTGTCTTGGAATTTGACTTAGTAGCTAATAGTTAATCATATGATGATAGTTTAGGACACAATAGCACTGACCAGTACTGTATACAGTACTGTTCAAAGGTCAGATGTTTGGATTGCTATCCAACACATCACACCATCAGAAAGGCATTTGCTCAGTCTTAAGCTTATTCTTCAACATCACAACAAGCTCAAACATCCAGCCAGTGTCATCAAGAAGTGTCTTCTTGCTCACTTCACTATGAGTAATTTAAGCTTTTGCACAGCATTGTATGTCAGCCAGTAAGTGCACTGTGAAAACGCCAAAGATGCATAAGTAGTTTATTTAGACATGCATTTAAAGTATTATTTTTCTATTGCAACATCTTACCCACTCACCCTTTGTGTCAGTCTATCTCTTTTTGTAAAACAGTTCATATGGAGCTGAAACAAGCTGTTAAGTTTTAATAAATCCTTTTCAAAATGAAAATAAAAACATCAGCTTCAAGGCCAGACCAGAACTTTTATGACCTGCAATCAACCTGTCTGTCCCAGTTTCCTTGTGTGTCTTTGTACACCATTTAAAAACCTGAAGAATATAAAAAGTGAAAATCACTTTCTATCTTTGCATCAGCTAATTTGTCTCTGCTGTGCTCACATTGATTTCCATTAAGGATCATGAATGATTCAAGTTACATGCAAGACCATAACTTGAGCATGGTCTTTGTTTATTGTGAAGCATTTACTTTCTGTAAGCAATTTATATGTTTCCATGGATCTTCTAAGTCAAGTAAATGATTCTTCAGCTTGCTCAACGATAAAACATAAATAGGTATATTGTGTTGTCTTTCTCTTGCTTACATAGACAAACAAAAACATTGTAACTCAACTACAGTATATGCATTACATTTACCAGGTAATAGTCAGTAATAGTAGTCAATAACTAAGGTGTAACAATTGAACTTATTCTTAATTAGATTAAATTAAACTTTAACAATCCCCAAGACAGAGCAAACAATACATAGCATAAAGATAATGTACGGCCTTATAGAGAAATGATGATAGGTAATTATAGCAATAGGAAGTATAGAAATAAGATGAAGGGTTAGGACAGCAGAGAAATGTGCCATCAGTGCTGTAAAGACACTCACAGCACATCTATCTTCATGATGAAGATAGAAAAGATATGAAGTCCAGCTTTCACTGCAGAAACGGTTACTACTTATTTTCTCCTCCTACAGATTATACACCTCAGTGACCCAGAAGGAAAATTCAGAACTTCTAATTACTTCTCTAGAGTGAAACAACATAGATTTTGGTGGATGTGGATTTGTGCATTGTTTCAAGCTGGTGTTTTGCCCACCAATTATTTTATAATTGATACATGTGATTATCCCCAATTCAAAAGTTTAAACACCAAATTGGATGCACCCAGAAGATAAATAGTGGTAGAAGGTTCGAGAACACAAAGCTAACTTCATTTATCTTTCAATTGGCCAAATTGAACAGATTTTGCAATAAATCGGTTAAATACAGTTCAGTTCAGTTCTACCTGTGAACACTGAGCGGGACAAAACTACAAGCTGTTGTTTACAACTTCAGATGGTACTATTTTGTCACGGCCACAACAAACAAGGTTTGGCTTGTAAAACATTTGTAATTTGCTAAGATGGATTCTCTTCCATGCAAGACCAAAGTAAGTTAACAAAATTATCATAAATAGAGTAAATGATTTTGGCTGCAGGGAAGGAGACATCCTTCCCTGAGGAAATCGCTTCCCATCACTGCTTTGGATGGAGCTGGATAGCCCTGATTGTTACATGTAACGTCTGGTTTAAGGAAGCATGGAATGTGCTGACGGAGCAGCTGCTGTAGCCTTGACTGCCCTGCTTTGACAGGAACTCCTAAACATTTCTCTCCCACTGGAGGTCAACAGACATTAGACTTGACAGTGAAGCATCGTTTCACTAAATTACACTGAAATACTGTATATTATCTCACTTTCTGTACTTGCCAAAGATGTCACATGACCACACATTAAATACAGACTTGACAAAACACCTCAGTAAGAACCTAAATGCTTTTTAAAGACTGACACTCACTTATTCACATTAGATCAATAGGGGTTTAGAGGTTTGGAAACAGGGACTACAACACAAGACCATAGGTGTTTGTGGCATGGGTGCTGTTTACAAAAAAACAAAACAAAAATCCTTTCCACACAGACCATGCTTTGTCCACACGAAAACGGCAAAACACATGAACAGTGATATAACCCTACCAAAAAAGCCAAGCATGCCGACCATAAGACTAAAATAAAAAAAGGTTCCTTCCTGCATGGTAGTGAGCAGGTATGCTCTGTTTACTTGTACTTGAGAACAGGACCCCTACAAAACCTTTTATTTTTCTAATTAAATTATATTAGTATTGGTATTATTAGGACAAGATACTGGCGCACACTCTGACATTACAAGCTTAACACTCTGTTTTCCCTGTCTACACATCAAGACTGCGGACATTAACCTTTACCCTTCTTAGGGTCGATTTTAAGTAAGCTAAAACACAATGTCTGTGCGGACAAAAGGCCAAAACACATAGAAAAAGCTATGTTTTCAAAATACCTATGTACTTGTACATTTAGGCCTGCCATGCTGCCAATTGGTCTCTGTAGCCACATACAGACATGTCTTTTGTATTCTATAGGGTTTAGCAAACTAAGCTAAGAGCATGAAAGTGTTAAGAGTTACAGTATATGTGATAGTGGTAAACTTTTGTGTGTCAGGTGCAAACACAAGGGTCAGCATGTTGGATTAGAAATTGCACTTTAAACCAATGCTGTTTCATTGTGGCACTAGAGAAAAAGTCAGAGAATCTCCAAGTCAGTAACATTCCTCCTCTTGAGACTATGAATGTCTGCACAGAAGAATGATAATCTATCTAAGTGTGGAGATATTTCAGTCTGGAAGAACAGGCCAACCAACAATTAGCCACACTGACCAGCACAATATGAAAAGGATATATCATATGTTACCAAAAGAAAAACTAGCCCATTCATTGAGGTGCATTCACCATACATCAGCCATGAGAACCTGTTAATTTACATAATATTGTATATTGGGCCTTATTTTACGTTCATAAAACAACTCAGTCAAGGACCCTGTCCTTCTCCAAGTCTCATACACACACCTCGTACAATCTTTTTTTATTCACTCTCTTTTTCTCCTCTGCAGACCCCTGAGAGACTCTCAGCTGACATCAAGAGAGAAAGCCGGAGGATCCAAGCTCACATGCAGCACTTGCCTGGCGAAATATCGCTGCAGGGTGTTGGGGGAAAAACAATGAGAGGCGTGATCTATATCTGACAGCTACTCCAGCAGCTGGAAGATAGAGAGAGGGAGGGCTGGGCAGAGAAAGGAGGAATAATACACGGCAAATGCTTTATCTTTGTGAGGAATGACTGTGTGGATTCGCTTTGTAACAGGAATGGCGAGGACTCTCTGTGGAGACAAAAAAGGGAAAAGATAAAGCCAGAAATTTCAATAGGGGAAGCAATCAGCTGCTTTATGTTATCAGATTCAAACCCACCTCTGTTAGGGCCTATTACCATCTGTCCTTGTGCTACGCCACCTCTAATGACACTTCTATCGTATTTGCATTGCTGCTGCTTTACTGTATGGATATCATGGCTTTCCAGTAATACTTAAGAACTGAATTCCTTCTCTTCTTTTTATTTCCCCTAGGGTTAATGGAGCTACAGAGAACTGATGTGCCACAGCACACATTTTCCCTGCCTAACTGGGGATGGTGCTGGAAAGTTTGCAGGATGGCAACAAGGATGGAAAGTTAGAGAGTGAGACACTGTAGGGGTGTCAGTTTTTCTCAAACTGAAACTATCAACTCAGAGAAACTCATTCAAATGTGTTCAAATATGTATGCTGCTGAACTAACACAAGAGCTTAATGCCAGTAGTGGTAAAACAAGTCACGTATGTCAGTGCAGCCACCTCCTTTTTCACTTGGCATCATGGTTACTTATTTGTAATGTAGATAACAGGCTTATTAAAACAAAAATCCTGCACAAAGTATAACTCTTTTTTGTGATTTCTGTATTCTAAAGTGTGAGAAAAGGGGCTGATAGAATGACAAGTGAAAACCAATGATCTCACTCTCCTGTCTTATTCAATCAGCAACTTCATAAAATTGTGTTGTGTAATACACAACAATGCAATCTCTCCTCTTCTCTCTCTTTCCCTCTCCCTCTCTCTTTTCCCTCTTCCTGTCTCTCTGTCGAGCTACACGTCATTCCACCCTTTGCCCTCTGGACCTGTCTGACTCGTCCTGATGCCCAACTTCTGGCTGGAGATCCACCGTTTGCCCTTTGGGATGCGTTTGGAGACTGGATTGGTCACAAGCTACTATGATGTCGGTCCCGGCCTCGGCGGACGTCGGAAGCTGTTTCGTGGAGGTCTCGACTCAACGCTCGATAGTCAAGGAATGGAACAAGTCTGCCTGCAATAACTAACTGGACTCCACATTAACTTAAAGACATTAACTGTTATACTGGACTGCTGCCTACACAGCATGTAATCGCCCATATGAGGATGGGTTCCCTGTTGAGTCTGGTTCCTCTCAAGGTTTCTTCCTGTTGCCTTCTCAGGGAGTTTTTCCTTGCCACCGTCGCCCTCGGCTTGCTCATCAGGGACAATCACATTATTATGACTCATACACATACACTGTTCATGTACTGTTCTTTGGTTGTGTAAAGCTGCTTTGTGACAATGTCAATTGTAAAAAGCGCTCTACAAATAAAATTGAATTGAATTGAATAATACACTTTATACAGTATATTAATACACTTAAAATGAGTATTCATTTAAGTCTAACCAAATTTCACCATCTGAATTACCACCATGATTAATAAATCATTATGCACTGACAAGATATCTAAGCTCTCAGACTTTTCTCATCAAGGAAAAACTAGAGATCGAACAAATGTGAATAACAGATGTATTTATGTGTTTATGGACACTGAAGTACAAAACGTGATTGAAATGTCGGTCTCAATCCATTTAAATCTAATATCTGAAATAAATTAAGATATTTTCAAATTACTGACTAACAGTGTTTACATTTAAGTAGAGGAACTTTTTTTAAATTCACTCTAAATGAATCCTGTTTGCTTTAGTTCTCCTTGAGATGTGCCAACTGTTTGGCTGGCTCTCATCTTCTGGATCACATCTTATCTCTTCTCCTCTCCCCTCTCATCCTCTCCTCCATGCGTCATATGCCACCATTGCATGTCATTAACTTTGTGTCTCCTCTCTCCCATAATTGTGCTCCCTCTTCTATGTCTCCCTGGCCTCTGAGCTGTATGTTTCCAGGGTGCAGTTAATGGCCCTACCAACCAGCCCATTGTTTTTGCTGCTTGTTTTTTTGTTTTCTGCTGTTGTTTTCTCTCTTCTCTTTCAACTCACCCCACCCAGTTGAGGCAGATGGCCGCCCACTATGTGCCTGGTTCTTGAGGTTGAGGTTTCTTACTCTAAAGAGATTTTGTCCCCTCCACTGGCACCTAGTGCTGCTCAAATGGGGTTGTTAGGTTTTCTAAATAATTCTGTATGCAGTAATATTTGGTCATGTCTTAAACCTTACACTGTAAACTGCCTTGAAAAGACTTCAATTATGAATTGGTGCTATATAAATAAAATAAAATGGAATTTAATTGAACATCTACCAAACTGAATTGACTGAGACACAGACCCAGTTCCTACATCTTACACTGTAAAAAGCAAACCAAGAAGTCCAAAGAACTCCCTGTAGGCTTCTGATATGAACTACTTCTAAAGCTTTGAGTGTTCCCAGGAGGAATAGTTGGGAAATAGTTGGCTGTCTATCCAAACTGAGTAATCAAGCAAAAAGGGCCTTGGTCAGAAAAGTGACAAAGAATCCAGTGGTCACTCTAAGCCAAGCCTACAGCTGGTTCAGAATGAGGGCTTTGTTTCAAACCAGTTCTTTGGTTTTTTTACAGCTAAAGAACTGGCTTTTGGCAAAAACATCTGGTTCCAAGTGGTCCCAACTCTTTGCTGGTCTCATTTGTGTCATTGGCTTATTATGACCAAAAAGATCAACTAAGGCTTTTAATTGCAATGTGGCTAGCTAAAGGCTAAAGCCAACAAAGGCTAACATTAACATACATTAACATTAACATGAGAATCCATCCGTGAAAGTAATCGCTTTACATAGTGATCACAACAAGCAGTGCATATTATATTGGTCTGTTTGGATCCCAGTATCGGTTCACAAAGTCAGGAGCAACACTTATACAGAAAAATGTATTCAGGTGTATATATAGTGATGGAATGGCTTTATGGTGGCTCTTTATCTTGTGGAAAAGCAAACCGCACCTTAGAAGATTTCAAAGTTGAAGCAACTATAAACCAGCACTAGCACAAGCCCAGCACCAAGTTTGTACTGGTATGGCAAAGCCTTGAAAGGATAACCATCTCAATGACATTTCAACAGTCAGGTCTTTATGGTAGAGTGGTCAGATGTAAGCGAATCTCAGTGCAAGTCATATGAATGCCTGCTCTCTGGTTTGACTGACAATAATTGTATTTGACTCTCCAAACTAAAACACCCTAGAATGTCCTGGTGTGCAATGCCCAACTTGAAGCTGTAACTGTTGTAAAAAGACTTCTATACAATACTAAATATATCTGTAAATCAGATGTTTTTAATTTTGAATAAATGTGGCAGCCATTACTAAAAACAACTTCACTATTATTAAGGGTTAAATAAATGGCTTCTTTATTCATATATTATTTATTCTATTATCTAAAATAAACAAAAGACAATAAACTTATTTCTAAAAAGAAAACCTGACAACCAATTGGCAAAAGAAACATCTACACACTTTAATGAGAGATTTTATGTTATTGTAACTTTTTTAGGTCTCCTAAAAAAAGCTCTCGAAAAATACAAAACAGAAAAGACACTAAAAAGTGAAAACATCACACCAGTTGTAAAGGCTCACAACTCTATTTCTGTTACCACACTAAGATTTTTCAACCTTAAGGCACTCAGCACTGGCCACCTTATACTTTAGGTCTTTTTATTCCTTTAGTTTCACTTCATTTGGATCGTCTGGGATAAAAAAATAATACAACAACCTCTTAAGTTACTACTACACCACTGTATCCCACATTAAAATGTAAAGGCACCATGCAAATCACTAGTTCCCTAAACACATTACTTAAGATATCAATGTGTAAGTAATACCCTCCATAATATGCTACTGCTGAGGTACTACTAACCATTCTCATTTACTAACTACCAGGCAATGCACTCACTTTCGCTTTGCTGGGCACCTCAATAAAATGCACTCTATCTCTGTCTGTGATTTCATCATAAAATATTCATGATAAAAAACTGCTCCAAGTTGTTCTCTTTGTGTCTGGGGTATCAAACAAAGCAAATTACAAAAATACAATGGGTTTGAGGCAGTTTCAATAAAATGAGAAATTATGTTTTTACACAGGAATAAGACTTGTGTCGAAGGGAGTTTTATACACACACAAACACATTGACTAAAATGGAATTAAAATGTTTTTGTAGGTTCTCGGGGTTTAATAATTATTGAGTATTAGAATTAGATTGCACTGGATAGTGTTGTTGCCTGTTCAGTACTTGAGTGTCTTGCTCAAAATAATAATCAGACCACATAACCTTTCTGTTGAAGGCGTATTCATAATTTTACAGTTTCTTTACCTTAAGCCTAAAATCAGTTAAATGACATCTAAAAGCAGTTGACTCACTAAGACATAGTCAGCCGTGGTCTAGACTAAAATGTTCATGACATTTTAATTAACAAATCTTCTCATGACCTGAAAAGGGATAAAATGTTAAATATTTGGAGAACTAAAACTAGACTAACAAATTTATGGCTTATTTTGACTAATGCATGCATCCATCCCTCTAATACTTTAACCATTTGTCCCCCAAGGGTTGCGGAGCCATTGGGCAAGAGGTGGGGTACATCCTGGACAGGTCACAAGTCTGTCCCAGGGCTGACATACAGAGAGCCCCATTCACCCTCACACCTATGCTACCCAGACAGAACGCAGATACAGGGAGAACATGCTAACTCTACACAGAAAGGTACCTGGCCGACTTGTGGATTTGCAGATATTGATCTGGTCAGTTAAGTTGCAGAAGGGGTTGTTATTCAGTTTCAGCTGCTTTGGGGTTAATGAACATAACAACAGGTGCACTAGAGGGGCGACAGTTGTTTTACAGGTGGAGGCCACTGGCAATCTTTCTCTCCTTAACTTTTCTACTAGTACTACTTTTCTCCTACGACTAGTTTTGTTAACTTTTTTACTAGTTTTGCACTTGGCTAGCATGATACCAATTCAAGAGAATGGAGGAGATTACAGGGGACAGTTACTAGCAGACCTGGACAGGGCCAAAGAAGGTCCTTAACCCATCAGCAGGACTAGTATCTGCTCCTTTGTGTGAGGGGGGACATGATGAGCACTGCCAGAGCACTACAAAATAACTTTTAGCAGGATACTGGTGTAAATGTCACTGACCAAACAATCAAGAACAGACCTCATGAGGGTGGCCTGAGGGCTCGACATCCTCAAGTGACATTTGCCATATAACACCAGAACTGGCAGTTCTGCCACTGGCACCTTTTCAAAGGGTCAAGCTTCTCTCATATTGGCTTTTCAAAGATAAGAGCAGGTTTATGCTGAGCACATGTGACATGGTATTCAGCAGCCATGGAAAATGTCATGTTGGCTGTTGTTCAGCATGACTGGTTTGGTGGTGGGTCAGTGACGGTCTGGGAAGGCATATACATGGAGGGACGCACAGACCTCTGTAGGATAGACAACAGTACCCTGAGTGCCATTAGGTATCTGGATAAATACTGGACATACTGTCAATGCCCGGCCTCATGTGGTAAGAGTATGCTGGCAGTTATTGGAGGATGAAGGAACTAATACCATTGAGTGGTCCACACCCTCGGCTGACTTAAAGCGTCCATATTACGCCCTTTTGGGACTTAAACAGGTCCCTGAAGTCCTTAAAATGTGCCTATAAACTATCATGCTAAAAAAAACATGTAGGTCCATCTCACTCCATCTAAAAGTCTTTGTTTAGAATTGCATCTTTGTTTAAAGTTACTTGATTGATTTATTTTACTGTATCACTTTGCGAACAGACTAACAGCTAACCCAGTAAGCAAGACAAAATACTCGATGTTGGTAAAACTTCAAACTTTGAATAAGACTTTTAGGTCACAGATAGTCAGAATCAGTCCATCTTTGAGCTTCAGTCCTGAAATCAATCAAGCATCCACAAAGTGGTTGGAACTTTACGTGCACACACATATACTGGACCTCTCTGTCAAAAACAAATTAATTCACAGTTTGTTGAATATATCCAAAAATCTGTCTGTGCTGTTTTGCTGTAGCCAGAAAAAACAATGTCAGACTTACAGAGTGTTCAGCCAAGGTTGTCATAGGCGGTGTTTGGACTGAGCCTGAGCGGGGATTGAATACTTGAGACTTGACAATTCATCATTCTGAGCGCAAATTTGGAAGGACTACTCAGGGACTGGTTTCTACAAAACCAGAAAATATAAAAAAAGGAGGGAGTGGACTTGTAACATACTTAGGTTGTGTCTCCAGGTTTCACTGTGTGGAATCTCATAATCTATATAATCTCTATAATCTAGTTGATTAGTAAAAATAAAAAGAATGAGGTTTATTATGACTTGACCCTTTTACACAGAAATGCCACCAAATTGGTGAGATGATGTCTCCCTCTTTAAGATGCCTTTGCCTGTTTACACTGCAATGAGTCATTTTTGGCAGACATTTACATGACAGACATTTAATCGATTGGCATTTATCCAAAGTGACTTACAAGTGAGGGCAAGCAGAGGCAAGGCAAGCTAAATATCTAAGCCAAGGACAACTGTAAAGTAAAGTCCTCTAGGAAGAGCTGTTTCCGTTTCATGAGTTGTAAGTTATTTTAAATCTAAATTTTTTTTAAAGATTTAAGTGCAGAAAAAGTTGCAGAAAACTTCAAAGGTTTTTGAAAACTGGGAGTGAGGCTGCTGAGAGCGCAGTGCACTTTAAAACGCAGCTGTAAAGGCGCTCCAGTGTGATGTTGAATGTGACATATAACAGGCATGTCTGATCACCTTCAAAACATTACTGGTCAATGAACTGTCTTGTGTGGAGAAATGCTAAACAAACAGATACTCTATACAGCTGGGTAAAATGAAGGAATTAGTGAATAAAGTTTGAGTTGAAGTAAGATTGGGGTCTGTTAATAGTAATAATATTAAATGATTGGTTGGGTTAAGTCACCAAATAACTGACCATGGTCTTCTGCTGCCTTTATCCAACTACTTGCACATTGGAGCAGTGCTTTGAGTCTCGAAATTCTCCAGCGTACCGTTATGTGTGATCACTTAAACACATTGCTTAAACGAAGGTAAATATAACAATCATTAACATAATGAACACAATCTATGACAGCTCTGCTTGAGTTCAAATAATGTTATAAACATTGTTTCTCCTCCAGTAAAACAACTACAGTAGTTGGTTCCACAATAAAATGTCACCTAAATTTCACACATATTCCCTATAACACCTGAAGCCTCATTGGCTCCTTTACACAGACCCCCTGCATCACACTGCATTACACCCCTAGTGCAGGAAGGAGCGCTTCCGCAGGTCGTTTCTCCCCACTGCCATCAGACTGTACAACATACACTGTTCATCCCCAAAAAAGTCACACACTCACGATCTTTAGCTTTAATTACAGCATTCATTCATCGTGGGATCATTTTGTTAAGCTTTTGCAATGTCACAACATTTATTCCCATCCAGAGTTGCATTAATTTATTCAGCAAGATTTTGTATTGATGATGGGAGAGTCGGCTGCTGCACAAAGTCTTCTCTAGCACATCCCAAAGATTCTCAATAGGGTTAAGATCTGAACCTTGTGGTCGCCAATATATGTGTGAAAATGATGTGTCATGCTCCCTGAACCACTCTGCCACAATTTGAGCCTGATGAATCCTGGTATTGTCATCTTGGAATATACCTGTGTCATCAGGGAAGAAAAAATCCATTGATGGAATAATCTGGTCATTCAGTATTTTCAGGTAGTCAGCTGATCTCATTCTTTGGGCAAATTACATTGCTGAACCTTGACCTGACCAACTGCAGCAACCCCAGATCATCGCACTGCCCTCACAGGCTTGTACAGTAGGCACTAGGCATGATGGGTATGGAAACTATCATTAGTATCACTTCATCCGCCTCTCTTCTTAACCTGATGCGCCCATCACTCTGGAACATGGACTATGTTAAAATCTTCTTTTCATCGCTCCAATGATTGAGTCCAATCTTTATGCTCCCCAGCAAATTAATGTTTTTTTTTAAATAACTTGTTGCCAGCTGGAACATAATCAGCCATGTAGTAATTATCCAACGGGATGCTCTTACCTGTGTGCTTAGTTAAATCCAGGTGGTAACTTTTTATTTTTTTTGACAGGCAGTGTATTACTGCTGTAATACACAATTACATAGTGAATATGAAACTTAAGGTGTTACGCAATATGCAGTATTCAAATTCATAGTCATAGTCATAGTCATGGAAGGTGCAATATTCAATAATAAAGATGTCAATCCCAAAGCATTTATTTTAAAGACCTTTTTGTGCTTGTTTCTTTTCCCTTTGCTGCTGTAGACACGGGAATTTCCCCACTGTGGGATTAATAATAATTATCTTATCATATGGACACAAAGGTTACCCCTTAGCATTGGTATAAGACATGAAGGAATGTCAACTGAACACAATAACAAACCAGGCATATCGGTATTTGACACCCAGAGCAATGATATAATGTGTTAAGGCAAAGATCTGTGTGGGGAGGAGGACAGGGTGGTTAGATGGATCAACAACATGCAGGAGTTTCCCACAGAAGTTGAGTCCAGTGTGAGATATTGTTTGTTATAACAAGACCATTCCTGGAAGTGATTATATTTTAGCTTAACCTAACCCTGAATTTCGTGTTCCTAACCCTAACTCAGGTTAGCTGCCTAAAAGGCACCTTTAGCCTTACCCTTACATAACCTAACACCAAAGACAAGACAAATGTTATGCTGTCGGAAGCTTCATGAACTCACCTTGTGCTATGATTACAAAATTGTATTTTTACTATGGACATAAGATGCCACCTATGTATCTATGTTCATCAAACAATATACTGTTGAGCTATTTCCTAAAGTATTAAGTTTGTGTCATAGTTAATACATTATGAAAACCACCAGAGCCTGACATTAACTGAAGTCCCACATATTTGATGATATGAGAGAAACTATTTCAGGACAGTGGGTGCTACAACAACATCATAATCAGCAGCCTGTGCCTCCAAGTCAGTGCTTGGCGTTAAAGGTGTCCACTTTAACATGCTCTATACCAAACAATGCCTTCACAGATGGCTTAGCGTTTTTAAAAGAAGAGAAGTACTAAGGCCATTTGCACTCACCCAATTGATTCAAATTACCACAGGTAAGAGAATTAGATAAAAATGAGAGAATTAGTTGGTCCACTGACTCACTGCATGTTCAACTTTTTTTACCTGTGACTCCAATTTGATACACAATCTTTTTATTGTATTGAATATTATGATTTCTTTAGCTATGTTGTCTTTGGCCGTGCTAATGATACAAGTTCTTCATGTCTTATTTCTTGAAAAGCTAGATTCAAAATATGTTAAAGTGTCTATATTATGCAAAATCCACGTTTTGGTCATTTTGGTAGATTTAGATGACTCTATGGTCCATTTAGACACACACCAAGTGAGCATTTTGTCTTTTTTTTTTTTTGCATTTTCTGGTTTTGCAGACACCAGTCACTGAATGGTCCATTCATGTCGAGTTTCAGGGAGTCAATCCCTGCTCAGGCTCAGTTTAAACACAGCCCATGTCAACCTTGGCTGAGGGGACTTCAAACTTGCAGCTCACTATAATCTACAAGGCTTTTAGCATGACAGTGTACAGGCACATTTTGTGAACTTTGAAGACCCAAAAGGGGCATAATATGGAAACTTTAAATAATTGTTGTTGTTGTATGTGGCTGGTTTAGCACAACCTTCCCACGCCAGATAAATACAAAGGACAGGATAAGCACATAGCACTTTTGAATAGAAAAGCAGCTCTTACATGCAGGATCAACTGGAAAGCGGGACTTTTAACTATGCCACTGCAGCATATTAACAACTTCAAAGTTTATTTGGCCCAAATTAAATGGGCACCGGGTTTAAAAATCCCATCCCATGAGGCTGGGAAGGAACAGCTGCAAGTCCAGATGCAAGCAGCTGGACCTGGCAGAAATGAACTAGTGCCCTCTATATACTGTAAGTGCTGGAGAACCATTGCAGCCCCTGTCGCCAGATAAACAGCTTATTCTTATACTTCCTATATCTTAAATCCCCACTGGCTTCATCTCCTCACCTCTTCATCACTCTCTTCTTCTCAGTGCAAGTATTCCTAAGCTCTCCCGAGTCTTAATGAGGCGCTCAGTCAAGTAGCTTCCTTTCCTTCTCTCTCTCTTCTTTTCCAGTTTTTCTGTGGTAGTAAAGTGGTGGCACTTATCAGCTATAGGGGGAAAGCGGTTCCCTATCTCTACACAGAGACTGTTAAAGGCTATGGTCACTTTCTCTCATATCTGGCAGAATAAGAGCCATCTTTAGAATATGTTTGAGACTGAATAATGTACAGATACAAATATATCACAAATTATTCCTGCAATTTCTGTAAAGCTAGGCTATTCACATACAATTAAAAGTAGGTTTTGCTTGTATTGTTCGCAGAGTTTTATAATACAGCAGTTATTTACAACACCTACATTGGACAAGCTGTTTCATGCAGTTGTTAAACTTTGTTTCTCCCCTCATTCAATGTAATTTTCCTCCATAAGGAGGTTATAGTGAGCTTATAGTGAGCTTACACAAAATTATAAGAGAATGTAAGTAATGATATTAGGTCACACATATTTGTCACATTAATATCCTAAACTCAGTGTCCAGGGATTCTCCATCTATGCTGTCAGGCTATACTGTGCTTGTCATTTGTTAAATGTTGTATGTCTCCTGATTCTTTCAAATGTTGGCAGGACTTCAAAAACCTGAAAAACCTTGAAAATCCACTGGTGAACAGTAAACGATCAGCAGACAACAGACAATCATTATTATGTTGAGGAAATGGAGGCATTTCATTCAATGTGAAACTATCAAATCCACTCATCAAATTATTTCCAATATCTTATCAAATCTAATTAACATATGTAAGTAACTGAAATCTAAAACTCCAAAATCTCAAATCAGCTTTTGTTGGCTGAGAGGGTTAAAACACAGCTCAGCACAGTTCTTTGTAGAAGACAGATCAGTGTTGTATATGCACAACCTGAAAATTACATGAAAAACTGGATATTTAAAGGACGGTTGCCCATGACTGATCATTATTTAATTTTTTGCTTCTAATAATTAAAATATATATCAACTGACAATGCAGAAGACAAAGATGTACTGTGTAACAAACCCCAGTAGAAAACCCCGACATAGAGGAGCGAGAGACAGGTTTGGACCTATTTTGTTTTTGATGATTTACTGATTTAAAAGTAACTTCCAGTGAGTACTCAGTCAGCTATCAGTCAGCAGGCATCAATGACTTGTGCGCAAAAGTATAACTCGGATAGGAAGTAGAAACATTAATTTGATAAATTTAGATTTGTTTTGGAAACAGAATGTATTGATTGTGAACCTTTTCCACTCTGTTCCATGTCTATCTCTTCGAAGCGTCACTATGCTTCAAACAAAGAGCTTTTCTGAATATTTAGCAGCGTATACAAATTTCTTTCGGACAGTGGGATTGGGGTGGGCGGTAGAGAGATTTTGGTTAGATATGCTGGTATGAAAGTAGAACTTTTAAAGAAAAAGTTTATTGCAAAAATACAAGCATCAACAACAACTTTTCAGAAAACAAGAGTATAAAACTGAATATTTGCATATTTAGACAAGGTTTTGTATTTCTTCAAAGAGTTTAAAATTTTACACCAACACAAACACTTGTACAATTCAAACGAGTTAATAACCAACAAATAACTTCAGAGCTGACACATTCCATTTAGTCGGCATGTCTGAGGTGTAGCCACCAACCACTGTTCCAGCCAGTTTCAGCACCTTCTCTCTCCGTGTGTCGTTTTCTTGGTCTTCGTCCGGCTTGTGTTGTGTGCTTTTCTCAGGTGACGTGCAGAGGTGAACTTGCTGGGCTCTTTATGATCTCCTGCGGGTGTGAGAGGACTTTTGGTGACCTTGTCAGGAGCCACACATTACATACATGGATACAGCATTGTTTGTTTATGGCAACAGCTAACCTGCTATTAACCCCAGCAGGGAACAGGAGGAAGACCTGAAATCCAGGTGGTGAAGGTGTTGAGCAGAAGACGAGTGCTGAAAAAAGCTACTGGGATGAGACGTCTGCGCTGATAGCGGACCAGACCGGACATGGCTAATGGAATTCAGTGCTAATGAACAGTCAAACAAAGCCCTGCTGCCATTCGACCTCTCCGTCTCCATCGCGTTCAGAAAACTCAAGTAACCTGAATAACCTGAGACTGACCTGCTTCATTTCTCAACTTCTCAAGGCACCAGTCATTTCAGTGCCATTGTTGCTTCACACAGACTGTTATCTGCTGTGTCTCACCTCTCTAATTGTATATTATTATTATTATATATTATTTTTTACTATATTTTAGATTTATTCTAGATTAGTTCTGTTGTTTTCATGTCAACATAAAAATGTCAGCTTGAGTCTGCTGTGAACGCTGTTAAGATTTGAATCTTCCTCTTCAATAAATCAGTAAAGTATCTTATCTTATCTATATTCATACAAAATTAAATATTAAATACATTTAATAAAGAAATAACATAAAACATGCACAGAGACATTCACTTACAGGGAGCCATTCAGCCCCTGTCCCCGGTCACCCTGTCAAAACCTCATGCTACTTCTGCGCAACCCCATGTGCATTTTTCTAGATCCACTACTGTTTGGTTTCCAGAAATAGAGATCACATTAAATGTGAGTTACCACAGTAACTTACTGCATGAACTTGACCTTCTTTCTTGCAGTGTGTTTCCTTCTACATTCCTCCCTCCTGCTGAGCCTGAAGAAGATACACGGTTCCATTTCCTCATTCATACAGTGCATGTTGAAGCATATGCATTTTCAGAAGTTTACATAATCAGAATATAATAATCTTATTTAGCTTATAACCTATTACTTTGCTGCACAAAATCTTCACTGATGTTGCAGCTTTTATGATCACTCAGTCATCATTATTAACACGGAGAGTGTTCTCTAGCAGTCATTTCCCCCACACTGACACATATAACTGGACATTACTGTAATCACAGCGATAAAATGTATGTGAAGCTTCAGTCATTTAATGTTGAGTTTGTTTGGTTTTCTATATAATTCTATATAGTTGTGAGTGTTTTCCATATAATGCTGTTGAGGTTTTTTAATGCACAAAATTTGACACACTTTTAAATTAGCAAATACCCATAATCACAACATCACACTCTGAGGTTACAGTCAGAGGTCTATGAATTAGCAGGTGTTATATTGAGTTCATTTTCTGCTGTCAGTTGGTTACAGTTAAATAAATATATTTTGAATACATTAATAGAACAAAAGGTAGAGTCCCAGCACTTTATTATCCATTAATGAAATCTAAATCTCCTAATTAATATATGAATGTGTTTAACTGAATAAGCTGTAATAGTGTTTTCTCCATCTCAGGGTTATTCCCTACTTTTGAGTTTGCTTGTTTGTTTATAAATGTGCTTTCATGTCACACATTTATATTTCTAGTTCTATTAAATGACCACTGTTGCCATGGTAAATGATAGTATAAAAGCTCCATTGATGATGGCTTATTTTAATTTATCAAGCACAAAGTTCCCCTTCTCTGAGTTAATCAGCTCAGAGTTAGGTTTAGACTTGATTAAACCTGCTTTTTGGAAGTCCATGATCTTGAACTTGGCCCAATCAGACAAAAGCAGTGTTGTTTCTACTGTTTCTGTAATCTGAAATGTAGTTTTGTTTGCTCTTTGATCATTATATTTTGGATATGTTGTCTTTTATGATGGTCTAATTTCAGACAATGGCTTTTCTGAAAGTGTTTGCTGTGTGTTACACCTCAGGGCCATCGTACAAAACTCTCTCCAACTGTCTGCTCTTTCCTAACCACCGAGACTGTCTCTAACATACAAACCAGAGCATGGGACATTTGTTTTAAACACTTGAAGAGGAACTTCTTTCATTTTACCCATCAAAACCTGATTCCACGTGTTTTGAGGCTTGTATCTTAAAAAAGTTGAACAAAGCCTTTATTGTCTCCAGAGGCAGCTGTGTGAAGTTTCATAAATGTCATCAGTGTCAGCCGATGTCAGTCAGTTGGGGATGAAGACTATATAGTAGGATGTGGGGGTGTGAGATGGAAAGAAGTGAGTTAGAGGCTTTAGGCTACATTAGCTAATAGCGTAACACAGCTGAATCTCCGACTGAGCTGTTCAGTTGCATTGTTTGAAATATAAAAGAAATCTTTTGTTCTGCCGCTGCTCTGTGTTGATTTCAGACGCTTTTTGTTGCATCCATTCATTCCAGATTTGAAAGGCACTGACAAACAATATTGTTTTGCAGACATGGCCAGATGAGGACGTGCTCATATGAATCGTTTTAAAATGCAATGACAAAAACAATCAAACGAACAAACAAAACAAGTTTTTGTTTAGGTTGAAGGGCTTGGAATGGGACGCGCAGGGAGGGATGGCCAACCATCCTGCCAGAGGTGAAAAAGCGAACGCACGGTCGGGCGTCGTATTATCTGCACCTGGAACCTCTGCTTTAATGTGGGCTGGGTCTGCGATGGA